>NC_092211.1:62107020-62336664 GCF_043381705.1 Parasteatoda tepidariorum | reverse complement strand
ATACTGTCGCCCTGAATGCCGGTAATTTTTTACCCGAATTTTTATTCCAAATTTTTTACAGTACATATTTCCTAGTACAATAAGAAGAAATTAAACTTGTGATAAAAAATAATTTTATATATTATCACGTTTTATAAATTTATTATAAAATAAAGTGTTTATATTTTCGATTCTTACGTCAATAACCATATTTATCATAGAAATCATAGAAACATTCAAATCATATTAAAAATACTGTGAAACATTGTTTAATAATTTAGAGTTCACTACCACACATTAGTAGACAGACGTCCTAATTGCTTTTGAAATAAATTAAAACAAAAGTTTTACTAATTTTTTTAAATAAAAATTTTAAAACTAAATTAATAAAGAAAAAAATTCATTTCAATGAATGACTATCTTAAAATTCTGAATCCATAATTAGCCTTTTTGCAGAAAATTATCGCCTTACATTCTCTCATGTAACCGAAAAATGTATACATGCATCAAGGTTTAATTTATTTTTATCCAATTTCGCCTGCTTACGGAGAAATCCCTTGTTAAGTCATGATTTGGATGAGGAGAAAAACATCCTTTAACTAGATGGGCATTTCTCTGAGAAATTCCTCTAATTAGGTATACGAAGTCATTTTTACGAAAGTAACACCATTCTTCGCAATTTTGCTTCTTCTTCTTCTATGTTAAAACAAAATGGAAAAATTTTTCAGCCTCCGTCGTCTCTCGTACAATTAGGAGAACGACGCTTGCAATAAAAATTCCTGCCTTTGATTAAATTAGTTTGAAAAATTCCTTTAAAGAAAGAGGAAAAAACAGAGAGGAAACGCTAGTTTTAATTTTGCGTCGAAAAATACAAAAATGCTCGAGTCAAAATTTTTGAGATATTATTTCCAGCAATGGATTTCTTGGAAGTAAAGCGAGTTATGATTATTAAAAAAATATGTTTTTATTATAGTGGTGAATATGACTGCAGAATAAAGCATGAAACAACTTACCATATCTTTTATTTTTTATAGTAAAAATTATAAGAATCTTTTATTTACTTATTTTCGAGAAAACTATTCTATTGCTTGATTTTTGCTTCTTAAAACTTTGTGGTGAATTTTATACACATATTTTATTTTTTATATTAACTAATGATTTAGACGTTCATTATTAAAATAAGTTTTCTCTGCTTATTTAATTATACATTTCTAACAAATAAATTATGTTATTCTTAAATGAGCTAAATACCTCCTTCCTGATGTTAAGGTGTATATTATAACCTCACAGGATATTTTATCATACACGATGAAAGCAAATATAGTTCTGGTTATTAAAACTAAAATATACGAAATTTAAACAATTCATTTAGTAATTTTTCCATCCATACGGAAACGGTTTACCAAGAAATGGTAATTCAAAATTTCATTCATATTTATTTAGTAATTTTTCCATCCATACGGAAACGGTTTACCAAGAAACGGTAATTAAAATTTTTATTTCTTATTACCATGCATTTAGTAAAAAAAGTAAATTGAACCGAATAAATGATTTTATGATAAGCTCTAAGGTATCATGATAAAATTACCATATTTTACCACAATTGCCAAAACGCATATAAAAAATTACGAAGTTTTTTGGTGTGCCCATAAAGAGTGAAACACGGTAAATTTTACCATATTCTGGTAGTTTTGACCTTGCTCTCTTTCTCACAAGGGAAACTAGGGAAGTGTGACTCGCCAATTTTGAAATAAACTAGTGGGATGTATGCTTTATGAGGAATAATTTTAGGGGGCAACATTCGATTCGGCCCATAGAAGGTTCTGTGAGAGATAAAAAATAATTCAATATATAGAAAAATCGGTATTTTATTACTTCAATGCAGACTATTAGTTATTATAATTGTCTCATACTCCAATTAATTTTGTGGTACTTTCACGTACTATATAATGCATATTTATTGTCAAAATTGATTTCGAAAATTTTATATATCTGTAGTTTTTCATAAAAACCTGTTAGGTTAATTAAAAAATATAATTGACATCAAATTTTTTAAATTTTTTTGCGAAAAACTTTCCAAATTAATTGGAGTATGTAATTGCAAATCAATTNAAAAGTAAATTGAACCGAATAAATGATTTTATGATAAGCTCTAAGGTATCATGATAAAATTACCATATTTTACCACAATTGCCAAAACGCATATTAAAAATTACGAAGTTTTTTGGTGTGCCCATAAAGCGTGAAACACGGTAAATTTTACCATATTCTGGTAGTTTTGACCCTGCTCTCTTTCTCAGTGTAGGGTGTTGTCATACTTGCCCACTTATGCTTTTACCCAGTCCTCATAATTTTTCATTACTGCAGCTAGATTCACCATACAAAATTAAGTATATTTTACTTAAATTAACTAAAATATTCGACTTGAATGTTGTATCATAACAGGTTATGTTATACGCGTCTATTTGAGTACGTATCCACCCTCCTTTTTTTTCACTACTTTTTTTTTACTAAATTCATCGTACACCACTACTATATTATTCTTAATACTAAAGGATATTATTTTAATGTTCTTGTATGTATTATAAGATAGCAGGTTATATTATCTAAGTACGATACTACATGAGCATATTTAAATTTGCATCCACTCTCCTAAGAGAAATTTGCATCCGTTTCTCTAAGAGCAATTTAAACGCACTCTTTTAAGAGTAATTTGTACCCACTCTCCTAAGAATAATTTTTATCCACTCTCCTAAGAATAGTTTTTATTAACTCTCCTAAGAGTAATTTGTATCCGCTCTTCTAAGATTAATTTTTTCACTCTCCTAAGAATGATTTGTATCCGCTCTCCTAAGAGTAATTTGTATCCGCACTCCTAAGAGTAATTTGTATCTGCTCTCCTAAGAATTATTTATACACATTCTCCGAAGAGTAATTTGCACCAGTCCTCTTAAAAGTAATTTGTATCCACTCTCCTAACAGTAATTTTCAGCTCTCTTAAAGTAATTTGTATCTGTTCTTCCAGAAATTATTTGCATCTGCTCTTATTGGAGTAATTTGCATCCGTACTCCTAAGACAAATTTGCATCCATCCAAGAGCAATTTAATCCCACTCTTTTAAGAGTAATTTGCACCCGCTGTCCTTATAATAATTTTTATCCACTCTCCTAAGAATAATTTTTATTCACTCTCCTAAGAGTAATTTGCATCAGCTCTCCTAAGAGTAATTTGTATCTGCTCTTCTAGAAGTTATTTGCATCTGCTCTTATTGGAGTAATTTGCATCCGTACTCCTAAGAGTAATTAGTATCTTCTTCCTTAAGAGTAATTTGCATCAGCTTTCTTAAGAGTAATTTGTATCACATCTCTTAAGAGTAATTTTTACTACCTCTCCTAATGTTAATTTATGTCAGCTCTTCTAAAAGTAATTTTTATTCGTTCTCCTAATGCTAGTTATAAAAGTGGAGTGTAGGCACAGAAAATTGCCGTTTTGCTGCAGGTAAGACCTCTTACTACACCACTTAGTGAATAACTGTTAGAAACAAGTGTTCCTATCTCAATAGCGGTTCAAAAAAGGGGATAATGAATTACAACGCTGGAGTGCATCGTCAATATAACACGAACAAACCACTTGAGAACAATAATGTAATATCTTGTATTTGTTTGTTCACGTGGCGAAATATTCTTAGATCTGAAAAACTTAAGAAAAGTTTGGACTCCAAAAATAATATAATTTTTTCAAAGATTGTTTTTACACTTCACAGTGTAGAAAATCCAAATAAATATTTTTTTTCGTTTTTGCTTTATTTTGCTTTTGTTTGTGACTTTGAATCTTATATAATCAACTCATATTCAAACTTATTACATTATTGATAAAATATTTTAATTTTTTTAAATTTCTTTTGCAAGTAGTAAATGTGTGTAGCTTTCATTTAAAAGAAAATAATAATTCCTTCATTTTTTCTAATTAAATTTTTTTATCGTTCATTTAAAATGCACAAACAAAACTTTGGTTTTAATCGAAAGAAAATTGTTCCCACAATCTCATTTCATAAAAATTGAATAATAAATTTTCCGAATAGCTATAACGACTAAAGACATACAGTAATTAAAAGCACATTTAAAATTTTTTAAAAGCTTATAAATATCGAATTCAATTTTTTATAATGATCATGACGCCTTTTTATCAAAAGTAATTTACTTTTTCATTACAAAAGAGTATACAATAAATCTAAAATGAAACACTAAAGTTATGAGAATGTATTATTTCTGCACAATTAAAATTAATGAAGCACATCTTGAATTATGTAAGAAATTGTGTTGTTAATTCTATTTGAATCTTGTTAGAAAACATTAGCAAGGAGAATTATGATTTGTTTCTCAATTACCTCGTCTTCGCAATATTTTATTGTTGATAATGATGTCATTATCAGGAAAAAAATTTAATCGTAAAAAATAATGACTTATTTTGCATGACATATTATCTTAATATTAATTTGCTTAAAAAATTTTCGGGAAAAAAATTGTAACTTAAATTAATTGCTTTTTCCTTTTATTATTAGTCGAAAATAACTACATATTAAATATATTTATAAACTAAATTACTTTTGCCTGCAGTTGTGTAACTTACGTAAGGTGTGTCTACAATAAGACAAATTTACTTTCAAAAATATCCTTATACGCACCATTAATGATTATGAAAATAATTCTCAGAAATTAATTAATTTTAACTTAATTTCCTTATTCTGATTTAACTCCACATAGTTCTTTTATTGTTTTAATTATTTATGTGTTATTTTAAACTAAATACTTTTGCTGATTGAAGGGTAAACCAAGATGAGACGTGTAATTATTATAATTTATGAACTTTATTTATAAATTTTTAAAAAAAATAACGATTAAATATTTATTTTCAATTTAATTACTGTATTTTTTTAAATTAGAACTGTATTTGATTTTAAAATCCACATAATAAATAGTTTTCAAAGACAAGAGGCTCCTCCTCCAGTTCGCTTCTCTCATCAACTCCCGTAGTTGCTTCTCATTCATCATTGAAGTCCAATGGAGAAGAACGGTTTATGTCGAAATTACATTTGAACCGCCATCTGTTGAATTTTGAGGATAACTAAATTTCAGCCGATTAATACCCTACTCTCTGAGAGTTATTAGTCAGTAAAGATGGGCTGTAGATTTGTGGAAAAACAGTTCCTGTCCTTGCGCTAATTCGTTTTTCTCAGAATCATTTTCGTTTTTCTCAGCTTTACTGGACATATACTGTTCTTACCCTTTGATCTTCTTAAAAGTTTTTTTTCTTCTTAAAATTTGAATAGAACAAGATAATTTTGTTCAGAAAATTCGCAGCTATTAAAATTTTGTGCAAGCACGTTTAATTAATATGTTAATTATAACGATATGAAAGGAAACTGAATTTGAAAAATTATCAAATGTACTTGAAAAACAATTTAACTGAAGAATACTAAATATGAGACACAATAAGCAGTAATAAATGAGAAGTACTTTCACTTGTTAACAATACATAACGATAAAGTTTAACAATTTGTATTGAAAACAGTTTTTATCTCTCTTCAATTCTTACATATTTAAAAATTACGCTACAAATGTTTAGATTTACATAGCTAATCTCTCTCTTTTTTACATATTTACTTTTTTATTTTCGTTACTTTTCACCTCAAGTAAAGCACGAAGTAAAGAAAGGTAAACTTTTCATCAACAGAGGCGAAAAAAAGTATTATTTCGAGAAAATAAATTGAAAAAAGCGCTTGAAATTGCATAACTTCTAAAAAAGAATTCCAAATGGTCCAATCAGCAGAAGCAATTTCAACTCTGTAGATGCATTTCAGGGTACAATAGATCGACCGACATTGTTTCTTTTTATTACAAGTTTAACAGTTCGGAACTAATTATCGAATATTATTTATTTTATTCTAACAAACTTCTTGCTCATTTCACTGCACAACTTCGTAATATCATGTTTTCTAGTCTAATAGACTTTTATCAACAAAGCAAAATGTAACGTAAAACAAAAATAATTTAAGGAAATTTGCAAAAAGGGACTTAAAATTGAAATAACTTTCAAACAAATTAGAATTCCCAAAAAAAAAACTCTGCGTCAATTTCATAAAAAAAATTATGGCCCTTTCAGCATGTCTATTTTTAACTCGGAGCGACCTGTCTAGTTTTCTTTCCAATATAACAGTTAATAATTGTCGAACGAATTACCGAGTGTAGATTTTTCAATTTTTTCTCACCCCAGCACACTTTTATATACACCTTAATAATTTCAAGCTTCTACGCTTTATAGTGCTCGCGCAGTAAAGCAAAATGCTACTTTAAAGGGAAAATCCGATGCAATGGCAATGGCCCTTCCGAATTTTCAACATAGAGAAAAAGTATTTTGGCCAACGTAAGTTTTAAATTGAAACCGAATGAATTCCCACTAATATTTTGATGTAAATTCATTCGATTTGGAGTAAAAAATGACATTTCAAATACTTATTATTTTCCTAGATAGCAACTATCAAACTCTTGTCAGTAAATTTGGTCAGTGTCAGTAAATTCTCTATAGAGACTAAATCTCAGATCGGGGGATGCTCTTAACTTTAGAAAAGAGAACCTTATGGCTTAAATCACATTTATTTAAACAATTTATGGCTTTTCCATAAATCTTTCTGTATTCATTTAAGCCATGGACCCCAAGATTTAAGGCTATTATGTATCAGTAATCAGTGATCGGTGCATTGAATTTGTTTTTGCTCTTCCAGCAAATTTCATGCTTTTCTAATTTTGTCGAATGCGAATAATTGCCTTAAAATAGATGCAAAATTTCATTTTGTTGATGTGGGGAGAGGAGTATTCGACCCTGTCAACCGTCATCTATGAAAAGGTACCCCGACATAGAGTCGAGTTAACATGTCTTATATACTAGTGAATTGTAGTTGTAATTTTGTAGTGGTAGANTATTCAATTAAGCTATGGACCCCAAAATTTAAGGCTATTATGTAAGAGTATTATGTAAGTATTATGTATCAGTAATCAGTGATCGGTGCATTGTTTTTGTTTCTGCTCTTACAGCAAATTTCATGCTTTTCTAATTTTGTCGCATGCGAATAATTGCCTTAAAATAGATTCAAAATTTCATTTTGTTGATACTTTAAGTTTAATTTTAAGGACACATGTGTGCCACTTACAAGTAGAAATTTTTAGGTCCTTAGTATGATTTTGCAGAAATGTATGCCTTTATGGTTTCCTGTTGACTTAAGTAGAGTTTGACGATCAAAATCTAAAAAAATAGCCCTATTTCGAAGAATTTTGAGTGACATTTGATCTTTAAACAAAGATCATTCAAAAATTTCCGAAGCAAAGATCAACTGAAAATATTTATCTTTTAATAGTTAGTGTGGATCTTTTAGAACACAAATTAACTGTCAGAGTCATACTTCACTCATTTCATAAGCAATTCATGTAAATAAATCTTTTTTTAAAAAAATTCCGGAGAATCTACAATTTTAAACTCCTAAAAACTTGAGACAAAAAACGTTTTCCAAAAATGAAAAAAGCACGTTTCCAAAAGTTTTACCTAAAAAACGTATCCTAAAAATTTTCTCAAAATTGTCAAGGAAACTATAAGGAATATCAAATGAAATAACTCTTAAAACAACAAGCTCTTAAATCAGAAAAATATACATAATTTTCATGAAAGAAACAAGTGTAAATCGAATTTGAAACTGTGCGTTTATATTATTTTAATATTCTTCGTGTATTTATATTATTTAATACAAAAAATATTCATAAGAAATTATTTTACTTCTATATCCACGGAAAAGTTTTGAATCAATCAATTAATAAAATAATAACGTCTGCAGATAAGAAAATAAAATTATTAAAACATAATAATCTAATTTTAAATAAAGAAGACTACAGTTGACTGCGTAACTAAATTTTTTTTATTTATTTATTTTTAAAAAAAATGTCATTTCACTATAAACTTTTAAAGGAATTATATCATGTTACAAAAATTTTTCAATGAAAAAATATTTTATTTAGATTTTCATTTCGCCACTCAAAGAAAATATTATAATTTGATATTTCAATAATTTTATGCTCTCAAATAAATCCTAAAATCTTAGAGTAAGTTTTTAATCTTAAATAATAAAACTATTTCACATTTTAACGATATAGGACAAATTAAAGAAAATGACTTTAAAATAAATAAAAAGTGCTTTTAGAATATAATGCAATACTTTTTCCATCAAATTCTAAGATTAACTTAATGAATAATTCAGTATAATTTTGAAATATAATAACTGGAATATAATAATTTGGAATAAACAAAATATCAAAAATCATATTTTAAATGAACAGCAGTTAACTGTGAAACTGAAATTTAATAATTTACTTATTTGTTTTAAAATTCTAATTTTACTATGAACTCTGAGAGCGATTTATTTCGCGAATTATTTCCTGAAACAAAAATATTTTGATTAAAAAAATATTTTCTTTCGATTTTCATTTGCCTCTCAAGGAAAATATCATTACTGTTCATTGTGCTTAATATAAAGTCATTATTATTATTTGATATTTTAACACTTTTATTCTCTTACATATATAAATATCCTAAAAGCTTAAAGCAAGTTATTAATATTAAATAATCGAAATATTTTGCTTTTTAACGACATTGGGCAAACTGTTACTGGCAAAATAATAAAAGAAAATGGCTTTAAACTACATGTAAGATACTTATAGACGATAATACAATACTTTTTCCATCACATTCCAAGATTAACTGTTTAGACTTAATACATAATTCAGTATAATTTCGAAAAATCTATCCGCCCTCAAAACAGAATATTAACGTTTTCTCGAAAAATATCTCTAGAGAGAAGTTATAATAAAAAAAGAAAATAATCTCGACATATTTCTTCACTTCAGTTCTTTCAATAGATACTTATATGCAATCATCCACCTCTTGCGCATTAACTATTCAAATCCCCAGTCTAGATTGCAGAACTCAATATCAGTTTTGGCGAAAAATTCGGGGATACTTTGTCTATAAATAACATCAAACTTCGGACAAAGATAAAAATACTGTAATGATGTATATCATGCCATGGTTCATTACTTGAGCGCTATTTTCAATCAAAACTTCGCCAAGCTCTGGAAATCCAAAAAAGAAAAAAATACTTCACTCGAAAACTCTCTTCAATGAAATTTTTATTCGCTGTCTTCTCCTCAGAGGTCATTATGCTAAAAATTATAATCTGGAAAATTTTCTCTTAAAATAGAGCAAAAGGAAGGAAAGAAAGATTAATGGTCAGAACACACAAACCTTTCAAATATTTTGAGTTGAAAAAGAACTTGCCATAATATTGATTACGAACGGACCGTATGAGCGATTTATTTTCCTTAGAAACTCTCCACTGGGACAACTTTTCTAGATTTAATTTCTGCCGAAAGACAGCTTTGTTTCAATATTATGAATTGTCTTACAATGTAGAACAAATTGTTTTCTTTCACCTTGGATTATTTTTTCTTTCAAATAAACTTTTCTGTTTCTGTTTTTACGAACTCTGAGCTCAATTATCATGACTTCCTTTTGTAATGTTGTGATTTGGAAAAGAATTCAATTATGTTGCTTGTTAAAAAGCATTAAGAATATAGAAATTTTGAAACGTTTTTGCTTAAATATGCAAAAAAAATATTCCTGCATTCTATGTTTACAACGGAAGACTGACTAATGTTCCATTTTCAAAACTTGCAGTGCACCTATTTATTTCAATTTAAAAGCAATATTTATTACATTTAATTAGTAACATTTATTGCAATGGATAAATTTATATATTACTCAAATATATTCTCTGATTTCGAGGGCCAAATTTTTTTATTAAATTATTAAAATTTATTTTCTATTACTTGATAATCAAAACTGAAGAGCTGAATTGATGTAGGAGCAAACTGATATTTTATTGAATTACAGCAATATTAAATTCAAATTATTATTTAATTATCAAAATTAAAGAGCTGAGCAGATGAACGCTCAAACTGACATTTTAGTGAACTACAGCATTATTTAATTTAAATTATTATTATTTAATTATCAAAATTAAAGAGCAGAATAGATGAAGTCTCTAACTTATATTTTAGTGATTTGGAATGTTATTAAAATAAAATTATTGTCATTTGATTATAAGAATTAAAGAGTTGAGTTGTCGAAGATTTTAAATGGCATTTTAATAAACTTGCTTTAAACTTTATACTTCGGCAAAAGGAGATGTTACTTTGTGTTTGCACTCTTGGTATTTAAATTTACTGCAAAAAGACATGTTTTCTAAGATTTCTCGTTGATTATTTCAAAGCAAATACATTTGGAACTATCTTTTACCCCAAAAACTCAAAGTACCTTTACTGCCAACAAAATATAATTGGCAAAATAAAAAAATATTATATAGCTAAGTGAAAACAATATAAAATGTTACTCTGAGGAATCAAATTTTTTTTCTTCATAATTGTGATGATTCAAAACAAATTATAAAAAATATAAGTCTACATACTTTAACCATATTATATATTTGTACGAAATATTAAACACGTGATTCCGATAAAGTATTTATAAATATTTCAATATGTTTACGAAAGTAATTCTATTCTGCGAAATTCTTATAAGGAAAAGATGAATTCTAAAAGGAAGACTCTGGAATTTGATACATTTACTGAGATGTAGGAAGTTTTACGTTTCATCTGCTGTTTGTATCCGAATACAATTGCAATTTTATTCTAATTCGAATTCTTTGAAAGCTTTCGAATTAGAATAAAATTATAAAGATGTCATTTAATGCCTTAATCCCTAGAGGCTTTCTAAATTTAAAAACTTGAAAATAATTATTAATACTGTTTATTTGAAATAATTGTAATCGTAATTCATTGAAATTATAATTAAGAGAATGTAATTTTTTTCTGCTTGTATCTGCAAAATGCGTACGAAATTGTGAAATAACGCATCTTTAAAGCAAAACCCTCAAATTCAATGAATTTATACGCAGAGTAAAAAATTCTGACAACATTACAGTATTGTATGGTAATAATATTTCTGGAAAACAAAAATAATTAAATAAAAAGACTAATTCTGGTTAATAAAATCAAATATAGAGTATTTAAATCATTTATTTGGAATTTTTTCCGTTCAGATGGCAACGGGTTACCGGAAATTCTGGGTTACAAAATTTTACTTCTTATTAAAACACATTTAGTAAAACTAAATTTAGTAGAGTAAATTATTTTTATGCTATGCTCTAAGGCAGCGGTTCCTATTTTTTTTCGTTCACGGAACCCTTAATAATCAGTCCCCTAAAAATAAAGTTTATTAAAGTAATTTTGAACATTATAACCTATTAAAAACTATTTTTAAAATTCTTAAATAAAGAAATATAAAGAATCTTCAATGTTTCAACATCAATATTCATAAGCTTTAAGTCCAACAGTTCAATTTGAAGTCTTTGTGCTATATCTAGTCTAATTATGAATTTATTTTTCTGCAATAATTATACATTAGCTGAAATGGAATAAAATAAGCAGAATTTCGGTTTATTTCGAAATAAAATCTTAAAAGAACTGCTATAAACGTTTAAAAAAATTTATTATGGAAATATAATTCTTTTTTAAACAATTTAGTTATTTCTATTTGAAAAACACGACAGGAAATGCTAATGATATATTTTATAAATACTTGTTTTTTTTTCATAATTTGTTTAATATAATGATATTAAAAATATTTTTTCTTTTAAAAAATGATATTTTTATTTCAATGGCATTTTACTTAAAATACTTTTAAAAAGACAACCAAAAAATCTATTAAATATAAAAAAATTAATTAAAAATTAAATAAAATATAAAGTATAGATTGGATCTAAATATAATCAAAGGTTTCAAAGCAGAGGTTATAAAAAGTACAAACTCGAGGAATACCTTTTTACCACGGAGCCCTAGAGTTCCGTACAACACTATATTGGTATAGAGTTCCGAACAATACTATTATCTACTCTAAGATATCATGATAAATTGATTACATTTTATCACATTTACAAAATTGTGTCACATATTATAAAACCATATTTTATTGCTAATTTTACCAAAATCATAACAGAAGCACTTCAGTGAAAATCACCAAGCTTTTTGATGCTTCGAAAGAACCAGAAAAGTGGTAAATGTTACCATATTGTGGTAGTTTTGACCATACATTTCTCTCAGTGTAAGAAACAACAATCTTGAAGTTACTCAACTGTTTTTAGAATGCACTTCGAACCTTCTTTCACTGAACAAGCACAAAGATCGTCCTTTAGTACCTTCATCCACTGAAATTTTCTTAATTTAAATACTTAATTAAAAAAATATGTGCAATATTAAGCAGAAAAAATTTTTTTTGAAAAAATATTAATCAATTTATAGATTAAAAGGATATTTGAATGATTCGAATGTTTCGAAGAATATATGAACCATGTTTCTGAAACTGAGTAATTTTAACAGTACAATTTGATTCAATTAGTAAAATAATCATAATTAACTGTACTAAGTCACGTGACTCATGGCATGTAAAAAATCCCTCAAGAAACAAATATCGTTTTTCTTTTTTTGAATGTAACTTATTTATTGTCATTGCCCTTAAGCTATAAATACTACTCTATTCATCATTACATCATGATGGATGATTTTCCTCAACAAATGAACCACTTATCCAAACTTGGCTTATTGGAATATCGACCTATGGAGTTAAATGGTTCTAATAATCGTTAAAAGCCAAATACAAAAGTATTTGTATCTTTTACAACTCGTTAACGAAAGCAATTATTTTCTGCTTCGTATTTGCAAAATGCTTACTAAAGCGAAAAATTACGGATTCTGAAAGCAAAACTCTCCAATTTTGTATCTTTATTGATATTAAAGGAACGACAGTTTTTAATGAGTACAATTTATTTGAGCTTAACACGCTCCTGACAAGCTTTAATTGATAACTACTCTGCAATAAATTCTTTTTAAATGTCAAATCATCAGTTTAGAAGAGCTCTTCTAAATTTAACGAAACGCGGAAGCTTTTTTTTTTCTAACGTGTTCCTTCACGTCTGGCAGAAAACTAATTTCGTCTGTGTGTTTCTTGAAAAATGTACTTCATGCTTAGTAAATAAATTTTGTAAACACTTAAAATTGAAGTTGCTTGCTTACAAGTATGTAAATCGGTTTCTATAAAAAGAAATTTTGAGATTACATGCCGAGAATTTTATACTTAATAGCTTCTGAATTTATTTTTCAGAAATTCGAATTTCTTTCAGCTATTTCGTGAAATATTTCTAAATCAAGTTCCGTAAAGACAAGTTATGGCTTTGGGAAAAGAACTAAAATTAGTTAATAGCATATTTTTAAGGAGGGGATTTAGAAATTTATTAAACAGAGAGATTGAAGTAAGCTTTTAATGTTTTAATACACTGTCAATTAGTTAATCTTTTTTTTGTATGAAGAATCTTTTTAACCCTTTGACGATGACGGGATACCGTATCCTCTTCTATATACTTTTTTCTGATGCCTTAATTACAAGCCAAAATATATTTTCGCATTTTTTAATTATAAAAAACAGTCTTGTAGTTACTAAAAATATTTCTTAGATTATCGCGTTTGCTTTCAGTTGATCCGAAACATTAGAATTTAACATAAAATGAAATAAAAATTTAATTTTATAAAAATCTAACTATATATGAAATCTGATGATGGCGCCACGATTTTCTATTGTTGTCCGTGCTTTTTTATTGACTGGAAAATCACATTTTAGAATCTTGTTTTTCCTCACTCATTTCGATATTTTTTTGGTTGTCATCAACATAAAATTAATAAAAGTCATCAAGGTATTGTTTTCCTATAAATACTTTTGTATCCCTAATAGGGAAAGATATACTTGAGGGTGCCCCTTGGCGAAATTGGCGACTTATCTTTGGCGCCATTCCAGATTGCGCGGAACACCGTGGTAACAGGAATGGCTGCCGAAACATATTGATATTTCAGTAAAACATTGGAAAATTTCAACAAAACATTGGCCAAGACTTTATAAAATTGAAATGAACCCATTATAAGCAAAATTAATAAACCCAATAAAATGCATTTTGAATCAAAACAAAAATGAATAGAGTAAGCACAGAAAGAAAAAGAAAAAAAACAACTCACTTCTTCATTAAGCTTGAATATCCTCAGATTCAGGTGCACAGAATTCTCTAATAGCAGTTAGATACCGTCTAAATTTATCATGAACAGAATCTGTGTACCTCCATCGCCACATAAATTCGGCGAAATACAAATCGAAAATGGCGTCTGTGGTACCGGACTGGCGGTGACATATTTTTCTAAAGTCCCTTTTTACGACTGCCCACATACCTTCGATGTTATTGACCAGAAGCAAAAGTAACCTTACCAGCCAGTATCCAATGTAGAACTAACGGACCTCTGAAATTACATATACCGTTGAACATTTAAAAATAAAGCTTAAATCTAAACCAATCAGATTCACGATTGGGTTTCAACATCTCCCAGCTTGTCGATCAACCGCGATCACAACTTGACGAGAATCAAGGGGCACCCTCAAATATAATCTACCCCCTTAATTTAAAGTTAATTTCCTAATCTGCTAATATTACGCTTTTAAGTCAAGGGTTTGAAACTAAGAAAATTGTTGTTTTCTTTGTTAGTATGTAATTCTTTATTATAATGTAATTCTGTGCAGCATTTTAAGATAAAGTTATTTAGAAAGGTGGTCTAATCGTTAATAATAATTAACCGCTTTGCAATTATTATTTTTGTGGGAATAACAATAATATACTGTTTAAAATTACAGTCAAAAATATGATAAATGATTTAGAACTTAATGATCTGTTTTATGCACACTAAGAAGCAGGCAAAAATTTTATTTAATATATTTGCCAGTTTGGTAAGCAAAAATATTAAATTACGGTTGTGAACTTATCAAATTTGTTTGAACAATATAATGTTGCATAGTATTATAACAATATAAATGTTATCTAAAAAATGATTACTTAGAAAAATTACTTCTGTTCACCAATAGATCGAGATATTTATAATACTAGGAGGTAATAATACTTGGACATGGGAAGTGTTGGCACGAGCGTAAGCAATCAGAATTCCTTTTAGTACTTATATGTTAAGTGAATAATTTTGACTTAAGTAAGAAAACTGTTTTCTGCCAAGAAGTAACAATAACTGAGAAGCAATCATCGGGGTTTGCGAGCGACAGTGAAAAAGGGAGCTTTGCCCCCTATTAATAATTATAATTACAAATAAAATAAAATTTCAGCAATTAAAGTATGGCATGAGTTTAAACTATCGCTATTATATTTCTTTCCAGGTAATCTAAAAGTGTAACAAATCATAGACAAAAATTACAACGCCATTCGCTCAACTGTTTTTATCCGTATTCTAGTGCAAGAGTCTAATTATATTATTTTTACATTGACAAAATTATAAAGGCTATTAAACCTTTGCAAATGGTCTTTGAAAAAGAACTCAGGGGTCTTTCAAGAGGTCGTGCTCTACCTTATTCTATTTTTTTAAGAAAATTTAAATTATATTTTTGGTTAGTTATGCAATTATACTGCGTTAAAATTAATCGAAACATTAGTGATATATTACTTTTGTAATATTTTTTATTATAATAGCAATTACCAATGTAAATAAACGTTTTATTCACAATATTTTAAATCTTAATTACATCCAGAAATTTGATTTACCGGATGAAATCTGGTTTACATTGATCCAAAACATTGGAATTCCATAGCAGCCAAAAAAAAAATTTTAATTATAGTAAATATATTTATAAATAAAATAATGTTTTAATAATTAAAATGTACCGAGAGTTTACTCAATTACTGGTATAATTCTTTCCAGGGAATCTAGAAGTATAAAAATTTGTAGACTAAAACCTTATAATCCCGCTTATTCAACTAATTATTTCTCTATTCCAGTGCAAGAGTCGTCACTATTATTTTGACAAAACTGTAAAGACTAACAAACCTTTTCAAATGGGTCTTCGAAAAAAAATAACTCTGGAGCCTTTCAGAAAGTCATCTTCTGCCTTATTCTACTTTTTTTTTAAATTTAATTATATTTTCTGCTGATTATACAATTATATGATTATTTGGTTAGTGGAAAGAGAACTGTTTTAAATTTAATCGCAACATAAGTGATATACTAAAAATGCAATAATTGTTTTATTATAATAATTATAAGTGTTAATAAACGTTCTTTTTGAAAAAAAATTTAAATATTAATTACATCCAGACATTCGATTAGCCGGATCAAACCAGGTTTACATTGATCCGAAGCATTAGAATTTTACAAAAAAAAAATTTAAAAATTATTTCCTAATGATAATAAATATAATTACGTATAAAACTAATATTTTAATACTTAAAACCATCCAAGAGTTAAAACAATCGTTCTTATAATTCTTGCAGGTTATCTGAAAGTATAACAAATCGTAGACAAAAACCTTACAACACCGCATATTCAACTGTTTCTATCTCTATTCCAGTCTAAGAGTCATTAACTAGTATAGAATCAGGGACCCTTAGTTTGGCGATAATTTTCGTTTAGTTTGCTGAAATCCCATTTCTGGTTACCATGATATATTTTGCGGTTTTTGCTTTCAATGACGTCACCTTCCGGTTACCACAACTTTTCTTTACCTTTATGTCATCGGTTCTTGATTTATTTACACATATTCTTTTATTTACTAATCGCCAAAAATGGGTGGGAGCCCCAATTGTAAACTATTTCCCATTGGAATACTTCTGAATATAAAAAAGAAGTGATTTTATAACAATAATCAATATAATTACATATAAAAACAACATCTTAATAATTAAAGTATGCCATGAGTTTAAACAATCGTTGTTGTCATTTTTGCCAGATAATCTGAAAATGTAACAAATCGTAGACAAAAACCTTACAACACTGCTTATTCAACTGTTCTTATCTCTATTCCAGTGCAAGAGTCATCACTAACTATATTTCTTTTACTTTGACAAGATTGTAAAGGCTACGAAACCTTTTCAAATGGTCTTCAAAAAAAAAAAAAAANAAAAAAAAAAAAAAAAAAAAAAAAAAAAAAAAAAAAAAAACTCTGGGGTCTTTCAGGAAGTCGTCTTCTACCTTATTCTATTTGTTTTTGAAACTTCTTTTTCTGCGAGATAAAACAACAATGAGAGCTTCTACAAAACTCAGACGTGAACAGAATGGCTTTTCTTTAAAAAAAAAAAAAAAAAAAAAAAAAAAAAAAAAGATTTAGAACTTTTTCAAGTTGATTCTATTTCTCCTTTGTGAAGAGTAGTGGTTTTATTGGGTAGTAAGACTGCGTGCTTTACACAAATTGGCCAAAAAAAAGAATGTATTGAATAAAATATTTACTTTAAAAAGATTTACAAATAAGCTCAAAAGGTTGTTATAAATGGGGTATCAAGTTCGTATTTAAGTTATTGGATACAAAGCACTTTAAAAATTCGCAAGTTTTTGTTTGATAAAAAATGTAAAATAATATCGGACTAAATAGAAAAATATTTTTCTGTTTTATTCCACATTTAGATATTTCCCAAGTTAAAAGCCTACATTTATTAATATTTCGACTGTTACAGATATTGCAACAGATTCTTATTGTTTTTTTAGTTTAGAGTTAAAGTATCGCGATATTTTGTCTATAATAGATATTATACGTATTGTAGGTGGCCTAATGCAATTTCCATATATACTGTTGTATGTATAGTTTGCCGATAATAATTTTTTTAGTGCATTATACATTATACAATATTTTATTATTTGCATTTTTTTAGCATTCAAGTATTACAGTTGTTAACTATTTTGTATAGACTTTACAATAAATGCTATATAAAATGGGATTTATGTTAGTTTTTAAAGGCTTCAAACATTAGGAAACCAACAAAATATTTAAGTAAAACAATTGGCAACTAATTGTTTTACATATGTTTTATTTTATTTTACAAATATTAAAACTCATATCAATGAAATATTAAACATTAACTTAAGAAAACAGAGTCAGTTATTCAAAATTTATTGAAGGAAAGGCATTTTTTTCCTCCTCTTGAAGTAGGGTGGATTTTTTTTATATATAAAAAAGTATATCACGTATTTAAAATTGTTACTATGACAGCTAATTTTCTAATAGCAATAACAGTTGTTTAATATTTTAAGAGTTCAGATTTTATCAGCCACACTATTTTTAATTTCCTTTGAAAAATTTAATTTTCTTTGTTAAAAAGTGATTTCTATTAAAAAAAAACTTCTGTTTTACATAACATCTAAAACTGAAAAATTGCGATTAAAAAACAATTTAAAAATTAAAGTATTTTACTTAAATACCGTGCTATTAAAAATCACTGTTAAAGATTGTAACATTAATTACAAAGTATTATTTTGTTGTTAAAGAAATTTCCCCTTCTAAATTCTATTCAATGCACCGTACAAATCGTTAAAGAACCATTCTTAAGACCCGCGTAATAATTTAAGTCCATAAGCCCAAAATTCTTTGCAAAAAAACTACTTTTGCAAGGCTAGCTCAACTGGAATAAATAATTAAATGCAAATCCAATCTAAGACCCAGTAACGAAATTCCGTTGAACTAAGTTTATTTCTTCCACTTATCAGTACATCAACTCTTATGACTATTTAAAAAAAATCAACGAAAAAAACTTAAAAAACTCAAGCAGCAAAAGTTATTTTTCCAAACGGAAATTTAATTCCCTTCAAATAGGCTCTTCAAAGTTAAGATATCGGATTTCTCCGAGAAATAGCAGTTTAAAAAAAAGAATCTCCTTCGCTAACAAAACAAAAAAAAGAAGTTGGGAAAGATATACCTAATTGTTTTTTTTTATCCCTTACCAATTGCACGTTGCATTGAAAACAAATAAAAAGTGAGCGATGTTACGGATTACGAACCTCCCTTTGCCGCGTTTCTGTTACTTTAGAGTAATAGTAAGATCAAAGCCTGCGTTTAAAATATTTTTCATTGGCTTATCGAAATGTTGGCGCGATAGAAATAATTTACAACTAAAAGTTTTGTTCTTTTAATAGCTAAAAGAAAAATTTATTTTAATCTAGAACATTTGTTCTGACGCTTTCTATACTTTAATTTAAACGCGATCGTTCTATTAAAGGAAAGAATTGTTTAATTGCGATTTAGTTTTTGAAATGTGACTGACGGCAATAAGGAATTGTTGATAGAAACTGGCATTAAAAGCTTTAGTGTAAACAAAGATTAAATTTTTGAAATGGCAACGAACAGTAAAAACTTTAATTTTGTAAGCAAATCGGAAAATTTCTAAGAGCAAACAAACGTTAAATGTCGTAAAATACAGACATGATAGTTAAGAAATTTTACTCCAAGGCTTAGAAATATATCTTTCAAAATAATCAGTGCTTAGGACACATATCAGATTTAAAGCAAATTCATGATTTAAATAATCTTAATAACTGTATTTTACAGCTTCACTATTTATAAAAATATATACTTTAAAAATATAAATACGCAATAAAAAGTCTAATTGAAACTAGAACATTTATTCTGCACTTTCTATATTTTAATTTAAATATGATTGTTCTAAAGAAAAATATGTTTAATTGCAATTTAATTTACGAAACGAGACTGACAGCAATACATAATTGTTGATGAAAACTACAATTAAAAGCTTTAGGATAAATAATAATTAAATTTTGAAATGCCAATGAATAATTAAAGTTTCAGTTTCGTAAAGAACTAAAAAAATGAGTGCAAACAATTAGTGTTAATTATTGACTGATGCAGAAATACAAATTGGTAAATATTTAGATAGGTTTAAGAAAAAAATTTTTTTAAAAGAATTTTTTTTTTAGAGTACATGTAGAGTTATTAAAATAAATGAATGATTAAATCATACTTAAAAGAATACCATTTACAACTAAGAATATTTTTAAAAAAAAAAATCTATATTTTAGCAGTGCCGGCACTAAGCATACGCCACCTCGCAAAATGCGATAAAATCGTAAATTTGGTGAATTAAATTGTGTTTGGGTGAAAGTATTGGAGAATGATTTTTTCCACTGTAAGGAAATTAAAATTACGCCGAAATGAATTTTTCCTAACAAATCAGTATTTTTTATTCGATTACTGTAATTTTCTGTAGATGCGCCGCATAACCAATTAGAATTAGGTCCACATAACATAAGCCTGAGACAAACTACCGTAAAATAGTTTTCTATGAGAAAAAAATTAACCATAAAATTTTTTAAAATTTGCATTTGGCGAATACTTTTGCTATTTGGCTAGTTTAATGTCCAAAACCATTACCAAAGCGCTTCGGAAAAAAATTAGAGATTTTTGGTGTTCCCATAGAGCCTGAAGTACTGTAAATTTTACCATGTTCTGGTAAATTTAACCATACTTTTTTTCCAAGTATATTTTTTTTAAAAAGTTAGAAAAGGACTTTCTTAGCAGTAGTCAACACTTTTATTATTCATTCTGAAGTATTTTAACCAGAAATTCAGGAACCAAAAATTCTAGATTTCATATTACATTATTAATCATACACACCATAATCACATTACATTAAGAATCATACTTCAGAATCATTCTGGATTTCATATTACATTATTACACATTTAGTAAAAAATACAAAACTGAAAAATAATGTTAATAAGAAAATTGCTTTTATGCCTGTTCTGAGGTATAATAAAATTGCCAGATTTGTTCACCTATTATAAAACTATATTTCATTGTTAATTTTCATCAGATTTATTTTCAAAGCGTTTTGATAAAAATTACCAAGTTTTTTTGGCATTCCCATAGAACCAGAAGCATTGCGTTAATATATTTGGTTAGTTTTGACCATGCTTTGTTCCTCAGTATTGAATTTTATAGACATGACGAAATAACTTAATATTGTGAAATTAAATATGAAATTAAACTCTCGTTTCGAAAAATCTAAATTTTCAGGTATTTAAAATATATTTATATGCACTAACAGAAATTAATTTTAAATTAATTTCAACAATAATAATTAGAAATTAATTTTTAATTATTATTATTGAAAACTGTAGTAGCCAGCTAGACAAAAATATATTACATTTTGCCGTAGTTCTTCCATCTTGTTCTTCAATCTTTAGAATATTTATAAAAATAAGGCTGATGAAATATAGCTTATTGTATTTATTTAACAAACAATTCTTTTTAAAAATTTATTTCAATATTAAAAATTGTAAAGATACTAAATTAGTAATTTTTGTTACGGCGTAGTTTCTTAATGGAGTAACGGCTTTACTTTCTTTAAGTTATAAGTCGAAAACTAAAACTTCGTTCATTAAATATTCTGTTTCCAAATTAAGATCTTCTTTCAAATTATTTCTAATAAATAAAAGGGAATTATGCGAAAGTAACTTGACTACGCAACATGAATCAAAAAAGAACCTTCGTTTAATCACATATGACATTATTAGATTTATTCGGAAGCAAAAATAAAATTTTCTTGATGGAAAGTTTTGTTTTTATTTTTAACAAACGTAATTTGAACTTTTTCTTTTAATAAAGTCAAACAATGTTCATTCAGATAATTAAAATATATTTTTCCCAAATATTTCTGGGAAAAATGCCGGGCATTAAAGCTGAAAGCAGAAAACTGAAAATTTTTCTTTCAAGAGATGTGAAGTCTTTTTCATTCCAAAATCCGCCATTGGCATTTTTAATTGTTATGCTAATTTACTACATAAAACTTCGCTTCAGTTTGATCACAACTGTCATCTTTTATTTACTTTTTTTTGTTGCTTTTCCTTAAAGTGATTTTCAATCCTTTCTTTAGTTCAGTGGGGCATAATCCTTTTCCAGGCATTGCACTTTAAGACCATCGCCATTATTGCTCAATGGTTCAAGGGGAGCATTCGTTCAATTCTTCTTAGAAATTGCAGCTTTGAGCTCACTTAATCCAATTCCTGTCAATTTTTCTTTCCACTCGCTGCCTAAATAGATTTGCGACTGATTTCCCATCCGTTAATGCGAATTAATCTACAAATGAGAAAATTAAAATGAGTCCTATCTTAGCCATTTTCTTTTGTTTTTATAATTAAAATAAAAATACATTTTAACGATATGCAATCTATTAATTTCAGTGATTGGATACTAAATGAATGCGTAATGATATAATTTCCGAGAAGGGAGTACCTCCGATACTTTCTCATAAAATATTATAGCCATTTTATACAGTACAGTAAGTTCCACATCTGTAATGCGATTATCTTTTAAGATTTAATAAGATTAAAGGCAAAGACTTATTTTGCATTTCAATCAATCCTGGTTGTAGTTTATCATAGAGAAAACAACTGTATACACAATGAGTTTTATCCTGGCAATTAAATGTATATATTGAGGTATTATAGTAATAAACCTTAATTTTCTAATTATTTAAGAGAATTTAGTGAAACATATCACGCTATCCACTTAGACCATAAGTTTTTCGGCAAATTGTGCTGCCATCTAGTTGAGATTCTGGGAACTAGTGTAATACCTATCCGGAAACTACTCTAAGAAAGCATTTGGTACAAAAATGCATTTTTTAGAAGAAAAAAAATTTTAAACATTCAATTGTCCCAAGCCTTTGTAAGATTTAATGCATAAGATAATCAATTATAAGATTTAAATGTAATACTTATGCACAATTAACATTTTTAACTTGTTTTCTTAAATTCTTATTTAATTTTTATTACAGTTAAAATTTATTAAATGTTTTTCGCCAAAAGTTAATTTTTAATATTGATTTAGAATTCAAAAAAATTCTATTCTATTCATCATTTTCATTGCATTTATGTGCTGACAGATTGACCGGTCGATAGTTCATTTACGTCGCACTAGAGCTGCACAATGGGCTATAGGTGACGGTCTAGGAAACACCCTTGAGGATGATCCGAAGACATGCCACCACAATTTTGATCCTCAGCAGAGGGGACAGCTCCTCAGCTTTGGTAGCCAGATTACCTGTGAGCGAAGTCGAGCACTTTATGGTAGAACAGTTTAACGAGGACCAATGCAGCGCATTCTCGGTGCCTACGCAGCCTGATCCAAGGCAAAATGCTCGACTTCGCGTGCAGGTCGTCGGGCTACCGAAGCGGGGGTGCCATCCCTTCTGCAGAGGCTCAAAATTGTGATGGCATGTCTTCGGATCATCATCCTCAGGCATGTTTCCCAGACCGTCGCTAATAGCCCATTGTGCAGCTCTAGTGTGACGTAAATGAACTAAAACTACAACCATCTATTAGTGGAATACTGTTCAGAGTAAAAATTATTATAAAACATAGTATTCTCTTCAATACAAGAAATTTTTTGAATAGCTTTTTAACGATGCATCTGAAGAACATTTTTCAAATAATCTTGTTCCCAATTGTAATATGTATTTAGTTATATTTTAATAAAAATATCGATGGTTCAATGTAAGTGTTTAAAACATGAACACATTTTCTTCTGATTCTTTAATTAATGTATGGTATTTAAAAATATATTTTAATAAATATTATTTTTAAATTTAATTACTCTTATTCTTTCTCGCGCAATCAATGTGTATTTCAGTTTTGTTTTCTTTTTCATATATTAGAAAAGAAAATTATTTATTCTTCTTATCAAATAAAATATTTCAGCCTCTTTTTCCTGGTTAATTATAAAAAATTCGAGAAGGAAAAAAAAAGATAACGAAGTTGTGGTTTTTTTTTCTGATAAGTATTAAAAAAAACAGTAATTATGCTTATTGAAATAGTCTTTTAGAGCAGAATTATTATGATGAAACTAGCAATATTTTGTGCATTTTTATAAAGAAGTTTTTTTTTAAGAAATAATGCTGTTAATGAAAATAAAACGAGTATGAGATTTAATTTAGTTGATTAGTTTTATGTCAATTTCAAAACACACTGTTAGAATTTTCAATCTAAAATTACGGTAAAATATGCTGAAGCAATCTGTCAGTTCAATTAACCATAAAGTTTATGTTAAAGAAGTTTTTTTTATCTTTACAGTTTTTTAACCATTTACAACTAGCATGGTATCAAAACCATAAAAATTAACTGGATAATGAAGTTAGGAATTTCATTTGACAATGGGCATTTACGGTTGGTTGTGACACCATCTATGCTAGAATGACAGTGTTTTAATAGTCTAGAGTCACAGATTGGGGAGTGCAGGACACTGGAAACTCTTCATGTGTTGAAGGAAATATTTGATCACCTCAAGGACACGAACCCCAGTTCTGTCGGTTATGAGATAAACAGATTAGCAATCTCGGCTATATTACGAACCCAGCTGCAAGGAACTAAGTGGCCTGGATGGTGCTTTAAGATTCTCAGGGTTCACCTGATACTGTCCTTTAACCGTATCAGGCGAAAACAGTTAATAAACGATTTTTCTCATAGTTAATAGTTTGAATTTCATCTTTTTTTATGGTTATTTGATTGTTTTGCTTGATTATGCTAAAGTAACAATTGAATTAACTGTCATTTAATAATTTTTTCAGAGAAATTTCTAACAGTGTGCATTGTTAATAGTCGCAAAACTTAATTTTGCTATTTAAGTTGCCAATTATTTACTTTTAGGATCAAGCAATGCAAAGAACAATTAAATTATCTACATTTGACGTTTTTTGAAAATCAAAGATTTTAGCTTTGCTTAATAGCGTCCACTTATTTTAAACAAGATTGTCTGTCCAAAGATATTAATATGACCATAATATGAAAGACCCCATGTTGCGGCCGGAATAATGGAAGTTTTATTTTTCTGTTACTTTTAATTTCATGCTAATTTCTCACTATTTACGCTATTTATTGTGAATGGTCATTGATTTTCAGATGGATTTATTTCTAAATTTACACATTTATTTAAAGCAGTTAACTTTTTTTTATTAGTTGAATTTTCTGGTAAAAGTGAAAGGCTTAAGTTTCTTAAATTTAATTTTAAAATGCGATAAAATTCTTACTCGAGATAGAAAGAGTTCATGTTATCTATGCCGGAGAAGAAAAAAAAGTATATGAAATAGAAATAAAAACTTACCAAGAAATATAAATTCTTTGAGAAACTTTTGAAAAGTGAAAAGATTAAGAAAAAAGTGAATCGAATGCTTTAAACTATGTTTGTGACTCGAACACTCATTTCTTTTCACTCTAGGGCTAACACAATTGACAGAAGAAAAAGGTTCCCTTTCTCTCGGCTACCCGAGCCGAAACCTGTCCTAAACAGTGACCCACACCCCTACTTGAAATAGTTATACCTCACAGCAATAGTCACCGCTACGGTCCAGAAGAATGAATAGGGGAGTTCTTACTATAGACAAACTATGTCTTAAAGTTTTGCTTGCATGGTTTTACAAAGCTACTAGAAAGCTGTTGAATGTTGTTTTTAACTGCTTGTTGAAGGTAAATTCCGTTCTATTTGACGTAAAAACTAAACTCAAGCACTTTTGAAAAAAAAAAGTTTTATATAGCAAATAGAAAAATGATATTTTAGCCAAAATTGGCTAAGAAAAGATAGTCGGGTACCTTTATTGTTAAAACTGATTTTTATCTAACTCAGTATATTTTAATTGTTAAAGTTAGATTATTATTCAATTTATATTAATTATTCAAGTTACATCCTTATTCTATTTGGTATTTTAATAATTGAGTATACTCTTTTACCTCTGTATTTTAATTGAAGTTTGATCTTTATATTTTTCTGTATGGTTTAATTATTGAAGTTAGATTTTTAATCGATGTACTTTAATTTGGATCGAAGCACAAAAAAATAATAAAAAATCTTTTCTATTTCAAATCTTTAGAAAACCATTGCTTTTCAAAACTGGTTAGTAGTTTCTCCAAAATAAGATTTGTGTTTTACTTACTTTCCGAGGAAAGCAACTCAAATTCTCAAACCTGTAACGAAACTTTCTTTGTGTCTTTTACAGTTTAAACTAAAATGAAAGAAGGGAAATTGCTACAAACAGTTCGGCTGATGACACTGCAAATCGAAACTTCAAATCTATAGACAGTTCGGATAATTTCATTTCTCAGGTTCAATTTTCGATGATGACGTCTTCACGAGTTTCCGCTTCCTTTTTAATATAAAATACTTTTTGAGATTTTATATAGAACCGAAACGTGATAGGAAAGATACTGGAACTCGAATTGTCATTTTTACTAATAAAAAATGGATTTTTTAGAACTGTACTAGAAAAAAATTTCAAAAAAAACATTTTTGTATTAATATTGTTTTTTAAACGTTTTGGGAGATTCCTTTGCGTATACATTCAATGTTTAAGAACCAGAAACTGCTTTGAAAACTGAAATAATATTCCAAATCTAGTTGCAACCTACAAAAGATGAAAAAACCGGTTATGTGTTTAAGAAAGAATAACATTACATAATTTCTGATACTTTTCAGTTAGGCAGTGTCAAGGGAGAAGTTACTAAAGAATTTCGACCTGTGCTAAAATAAAAAAGAAACATTTATTATACGTATAATTTTTCTGTTTCGCTTTGGGTTTTTTTTTTTTTAATTATGNTTTTTTTTTTTTTTTTTTTGGTCCTAATTCATTTTTCGTTGTCCTAAAATTTCCACCAAAAAATATTTATCAGGATTTGTGCCTAATCAGCTGATAAAGACCTAAATTCTACATATTCTAAGCATATAAGTATTGAGAAAATTATTTCAAAGTATTGAGATCGATCAAAAATTAACGCCAAATTTGAACTTTGCTTAAGTCCCGCAGTGGACTGATCGTCAAGACACGGTTCCCAGCAGACCACCGAAGTCAAGCATCACTGGCTGCGGTCAGTGTGCGAGTGGGTGACCACTCGGATCAGCCTGCATAGGGACCGAGGGTGTGCGGTATTGGTCCTCGTTAAGCTGTTCTACCGTAAAGTGCTCGACTTCGCGTGCAGGTCGTCGGGCTACCGAAGCGGTGTGCCATCCCCTCCGTAGAGGATCAAAATTGTGATGGCATGTCTTCGGATCATCCTCAGGTATGTTTCCCAGACCGTCGCCAATAACCCATTGTGCAGCTCTAGTGCGACGTAAATAAACAACAACAACATGAACTTTGCTTAATTCGTGCTATAAAATAGTGTCAACTAAACAGACAAAAAAAAACAGGAGTGCATCTGAAAGTTCATCATTGCAATTGCCGTAAGCAGAAGCACAATTTGTTTTCATTGTTGAGAAATTCTTCAGCAATGTGAAGTCGTTTCCAGGTTATGCAATTGCCTTTTTTTTGCGATCAGTCAGCCAAATTTGCGCAAAATGGTCATTAATAATTTTTGAAAGTGGTAGATCAGTCAACAAAATAGAAAAAACTATTTAAGAGACATCATATTCCACACATCGCTCTTTATACTGAATATTTTATAAATTAATGGGAAAAAAATCCAAAATTTACACTATTTTTAATTCAAAACCAATGTTTTCTATCAAGATTACTACTTGCATGGAAAATTCCTTTATTGTTGAGACATTTTTTGAGAAGTTTTAATTCACTTCCAGGTTATGCAATTTCCTGGTTTTAGTAATCAATCTGCCATATATGCAAAACGGTCATTGATAATTTCGGCAACGGTGTGTAGACCTGGCAGCATAACCACCTGGCATAACCTGGCAGCATTTTTATTTAACCGATATCTTATTCCACAAAATGTTTTATACTGTATATTGTATAAATCAGTAAAAAAAATCCAAAATTTACAATTTTTGAGTTAAAAACCTGCCTTTTCTAACAAAATTACTATAGTTATAAGCAAATAAGCGATTCGAAATTCATTTGTCGTGATAATATCCTGATAAAAATATCGGGATATCAGAAAATCATGCAGAAATCTGTAACAGTAAGTACTGAAAAACCACATGGATTTATAATGAAGTCAGCGCAAAATCAGCCCATTGAAAGATGATATCTTTAATGCGTGGTTTGAATTTTCCGTGAGTTTTTAATTTCGTACTAAAAATATAAAATCGCGTTTGGTTCACTTTTACTTCAGCAAAATAATAAAATTTATTCACAGCAATTACGTGATTTCTGCGCAAGGTTCGTGATTTTGGATATTCCCTTCGAAATTCTTCAGATCTCGCAGACTCTGATCTCTCGGACTCCTAATTCATAAATTTGAGTAAAAAGAAACTATAATAATGGACCTTATTATGCATAATCAAAAATTCTCAGAAAATATATTGCATTTAATTCTAAAAACATAACACATTGAAATTACACATAGATTTTTGTTATTTCAAAAGATTTTTGCTTATTATATTTTAATAAATAATTCATTCAACTGGAATAAGCAATCCAAATGAAGTGTTTGATTTTCATGCATGGATATAAAAAAACAAGAAATGGGGAAAATGCATATAATTTTACTGGTAATCAGAAATTCTCACTGGCTACTAACGTTTTTCAAGTTATTGGAGCTCTTCCTAAGACTTCCTCCACTGTCATCAACAAAACTAAAACAGTGATTGTCAACTAATTAATAGTAAAATTTTTGGTAGACGAACGCAAAAGAACATTGCATGCGTTTAATATTCCTGCTCTTAAACCTTATTTCTCTAAGCCCTAATTATTTCAATTATAAGAAACAATCAACGAATTTTAATTATGCAGAAAATATAATCCCAACTGCAGTAACAATGCATTAAAAAAAAGTCGTATTAAAGAAGAAAATAATGCTACTTATGAAAGGATTTCAATTACCGGAATATAAATGAAGCTTTAAGCCTAAAGATCTCTCATTCTGAGTCCGATCCTTCATATGTCAATGTAGAGTGGATTTTATACACCACCTATTCCAAGACACCCTTTCCTCCAAAGGTCCCCCTATTCCGTCAGAATAATGGCCCCTCATTCGGCCGACCCTTTGAAAGCTCTGCAGAAGCCAGATCTGTTCCTCAAGCTCCGGCGAAACGAAAGAGAAATTTCAACATCTGCCGAATACTAATTGGAAGGAAGAAATATGGTAATGATGGGATTTCTGATTAGTTCGGATATCTCCGTCTTGGGTAATAGGGTCCCATTCAATAGGCGCCGCCCCTGTCCTTTCTGTAGCCCTTCTCTGAATGAAACCCCGGCAGATAATAGCCCCCGCTTTCTCCTGTGAGGATAATCTCTGGCAAAAGGTTCTGTTCTATCCTTTTCTTATGCCGGCTCCTCTCAATTAAAAAATTTTAATTTTTTTTTGTCAAAAAATGGTATAAATGAGTTGACATTTTTAAAAGACAGTGAATGCCGGAGATGAATGAAATCAAAAGGATTTAATGAGGTCATAACAATTATGAAAGGGACTCTTTATACAGTAACATTGAACAGCATAGAATTAAAAAAAAGCAATGACTTAATTATCAAAACATGTTTCAAATAAAATGCTGTCCATAATTAAGGTACTTGATTTAATTTTATAATCAGCAAATGGTCCAATTCTGAGTTTAAGACAATCAATGTTGATCTCCGTAGCCTTGTAATTTCGAACCCAATCCAGAAAACAAGACTGGATCAAGCATTGAGATAAACTAAACTAAGTACAAGTCCAGCCTTCGAGCAATCCTTGTTGAAGCGTTAGTTTTAATTTTAAAAAATGGACTCGATATAAAGAATTCTTTTTCTCAGTAACAGGCTCCGCACAGCAGTCCGCACAGTAATTGCGGGATCAATTTTTTTTCCGCATTTTTGTTATCGACGTCCTCCAGATAAAATAAATAAACAAGATTAGCTTAAAATTTGATTTCATTCAATCTTAAAATTTCTCGCAAAAATTATTTAAAGCCTAGAGAAATGTTACACACAAATTTACATCTGAAATGAATTATATTATATAAGATAATATTAGTTTTTGTTAAACTTGAATGCGAAAAAATGAGTAGAATTCAAAAATTGCAATAGAAAATGATTTAAAATGTTTTACTGTGAAATTTCATGTTTATATAAAAAAAATTGTAAAAATAAAATATTATTTTAAAATTAAAAATCAAATACAAAACAATTAGTTCGTCAAAGTAAAATATCATTACTCTAATCGAGATAGCGAGTATTTTTCCCCCCAATGGCAGGCACTGAATTTGAATCTTTGCCTATACTTTGCCAGAATTGTTGCTCATTTCGCGTTACCCAGTGGGCACCTGTGAACCAAAGTCACGGAGGCGAGCAACATTGCCCACGCCACACTGCCACAAACCTGTTTATAGGGTGGGCCACATTCACACAGCAACAGAAGACAGCACAAAGAGAGAGAGAAACATCCATGCCCAGAGCGGGATTCGAATCCGCAGCCTATGGCTTCGCAGTCAGGCATGCTAACCGCTCGGCCACCAGGCCGGCGAGAGATAGCGAGTATAAAGTAATCAATTTTACACAAAAAGTATCGTTATCAATATAATAGGAATTATAACGTGCTGCAGTCCGTAACATAGATGCAATATTTAATATATTACTATTATAGCGTAAAACATCTAAACAAAAGGCAAAACACATCTACACGGTTAACTGATGCATTACCGACCAATTAAATACTCTTTAATCTTCAAAACAAATTGTTTTGCTTTAACCATGCTATAATATAACATACAAATAACATTTTCATTTCAACTTTAGAAAGAATTTCTGAAAAAAAATCTGAAAAAATTACTTTCAAACACACCACTGAAGGCCTAAATTAATTTTCAGTGAAAATGACCGTCCTATTTCTATTTACTTTGCTACACAATTGTTTCATCATTTAAAAGTAAAAAGCATCTGCAAGGCTAGAATAAACAACATCGCTCAAATTAATTCTCTTTGATCTAGAAAAATAAATAAATAAATAAAAAAAGAAAAATAACATTTATTTCTCAAAGAAATCGTATATTTAGCTAACCATGCTGTAGAAGCTGCAATTTACATGTAAATACAATTTTCAGGTCATTTCTAGAAAGAAGCTACAATTTATTGAAGAAAAAAAATATTTATTTTGCAAAGAAATTGTAGCTTCAATAAATCATGCAGCAGAGCTATAATTCAACATGCAAACATTGTCAATTCATCTTCAGAAAGAATTTCTGAAAAAAAAATCTGAAACAATTGCTTTCAAACACGCCACTGAAAGCCTAAATTAATTTCCAGAAAATTGACCACCCTATTTCTATTTACCCAGCAACACAATTGTTCCATCAACTAAAAGGAAAATGCATCTGCACGGCCAAGTGAAACATCGCAGACCAAACCAATTTTCTTTGATCTACACGGGAGAGAAAAAAAACAGTCTACAAAAAACTATATTCCCCATATACCTTGAGCATAATATGAGGAAGCACTCATTTTTTGAAGTTTTTATGACACTTACATTTATTTACTTTACTGAACAAACAACCAAAAAGCAAACGATTCGCATAAAAATGTTCGAAATATCGAACAACAAGCTCCAACTTTATCAAGTTTGTCGTTGAATTATTTCGGCACTTATACCAATTTTTTTTTTCTAACTTTTTTTTTCACTTTCGGGTCGACGCTGGTCTGCAAAAATTTCTCGTAAATTTTTCCACCTACGGTCCCTTTTTTCGTGTTACATTATGCATGCGATATCAAACACTATCCCGAACTGAAGTGAAGAAAAAGTAAGACCACGCATTGCTCTTTTTTTTTTACTTTACCTCCGAGCATCCACTTATCGAATGCTATAAAAATATCGCTCCTTTTTATTGGTGGGGTCGTTTTTGACAGTTTTGGACAAACACCGATGTGGATTTACGGAAATGAATAAAAGGGGGGTGGTGATGCTTAAGGCGCTTCTGAAAGAAAGACCTTTTTCCTCATTTTTTTTTTTATAGAATATTGGCCTTGTTTCGCCTTTTACCTTTCTTGGCGAAAGAAGAAACTTGAGGTTAGGATATAAAACAGTATTTGAGCGTAAAGAAAAAGGTGAAATGTCCCTGCATAAATAGAGATGAGTACTTATAAGTTATACCTTGGCACTAAAACTCTTGAATTGTTTGGCGTTATTTTAATAAAAATGATAGGGGGATTACATACAAAACTAGACTGAAATAATTTGAAAAATTTTCATAGTCTAGAATTTAAGGGCTGATTATACTAAAAGCAAACGTAGGTCTTTTTCCAGTTTTTAAAAAGAAGCTAAACAATGCATATTTTTAAATATAGTGAAAAACTACTAGACTCCGGAAAAAAATTACTTTTTGTTTGAGTATGCTAAGGTTTACATTTCCAATAAAACCTTAAAGTAAGCTATTTTTATCAGTTTTCTTAAAAAAGAAATCATAGAGCTAGGAAAAAAATATTTTTGTCAAGAAGTTTAAAAATAGTATATGTTTTTAAATATAGTGAAAAATTACTAGACTCAGGGAAAAAACACTTTTTGTCGGAGTTAATCAAAGGTTTACGTTCACTAATAAAACCTAAAAATGGACTATCTTTGCCAGTTTTTCAACAAAAAAAATGGAACTAGAAAAAAATATATTTTTGATTTCATTTCAGGGTCTAGAATCTGAGGGTTCCTTCTATAAAGGTTTAGTGTTATTCTGATTGATTTTTCTAAATTATAATCACTATATTCCAAATTATAATCGTTAAAATTATTTGTTTTAAAATAAAAATTTCATTGTTTCAAATAAAAATTCTGCATTTTGAGTCTGATTGTAAGGATTGCTGACCTAAATTTGATTACAAAAATACATCTTTGAGTAAATATAATACATCAACAAAAATGCATCATTTGCTATAAGATGTATTTGAAAATTATGCGTACAAAAACGTGGGCACGTTTGTTTGTTTTTTCTTTTTTTTACGCTTTTTTTTTAAAATAGTCTTAAACTGAACTTTTATTAAACATTCATCCTCTGTTATTGTTATTTATATGAGTCGTGGTGGCTCAAGGGATAAAAAGCTCGCCTCTCAATGAGGTGACCCGAATCCCAGTGATGGCTGGTCGATCCGAATTCCGCGCTCACTCGCACTGACCTCAGTGCTGACGTAAAATATCCTCAGCGGTAGATAGATCATGGGTTTGAGTCCTCTTGCCGCAAAGCTAATCGCGGGATGTTTACGTGTGATGTCTCTCCAAATGCAGGTTAGTTCCATAAAAAAGTCCTCCACGAAAGTAAATTTCTCCCAATACTTGTTCCAGGAGTTCTCTTGTCTTCTGAATTAGGTTCAAAATTACAATGTTACGGAGTTGAAAATAGGTAGTCGTAAACTCAAATCTGAATCGGTTATTCAACGTCGGTTATATATCGGTAATAATAAAAAAATGTCTTTAAAAAATAAAGTCATTTGAAACATATTGGATTAAGAAAACTTCTATAAATATTATGAACTTCTATAAATATTACTCTGTCTCATTACTTAAAAATATTTCCTATTTTATACAAAATAAAAAAAGCAGTCTAGTTTAACTTCATTAAATATCTTATATTGTTTAAATTATTTCCAGGTTTGAACAGGAGTTATGATAAATTAAATAAATAAACTATTTCTAGGAAAACAATTAGATTTGAGAATTAGCTTACGGCATTTTTTTTACCAAACTTGCAACCGCTGACATTTGAAAGCTGAGTTAATTAAGCATATAACATTCGAATAAATATTTTATGTACTCTAAAATAGAACTCTGTAACTGTTTTAGCAAACAATGACGCTAATTAATAAATCTGGCTAATTAAAGGTAAGTCCTTTATTTGGTTAAATTGGCATTGTTTAAAAAAATGCCGTAATTTCTAATGAATGTTGTTTACAATTGCGTTCTGTTCTTAATCTCAATAATAATAATCAAGTCATCTTTCTTTTGAAGTCAAAGTCTTTCTTTTATTATCCAAATATTTTGTGCATTATATAATTTATTAAATTGCATAATTTTGCAAGTTTTAATGGAAATGAAGCAATTTATTTTCATTTCATATTTCATTATATTTGACTTCATAAACAATAATAAAAGTTCTAGAATAAAATTTAATATCAGAGCAATAAATTTTATCGTATAGTGTAGTGCTAATGTACTTTCAAAGAGAATAATGTTACATTTATTTATATTTCATTATTGCATTTTTCAAATATCACAAATATTTCTGTCTTAAAAGCAAAATTAATTACGCTACATGCACAAATAAACAAAATATTTCATTCATTTCTGTTTTATTCAATATTTTGTATAATAATTTTCATAAAGATAGAAACATCAGAACCGTAGATTTAAAAATAACTTTTAACAGTTCTTTTTTACTATTAAAGGCTTAATTTTCCCAATTTTATTTATAGATTTAAGCTAATATTGATAAATTACACATTGGTATTACTAATGAATAACACTGTCCAAAAATTTCGTAATGTTACTCACTATTTTTAACAAAGTTCCAAATTGTTTTACAAATTTCCATCAAATTCTTGAAAAACGCAAGATTTTTTTGCATTAGACTTCCCCTCTATATATTCTTGATACATTTATTCATAATTTAATTACTTGAATTTCATTTAATTTATTTGCTTGAATTTACACAAATCTCCGAAATAAACGTAAAAGGCAGCACCACAGCTCTACTCATCATTATCCAGCTCTTTAAATGATATAAATCTCGTGCTACGAATCTCTCAAGCTTTATGGCTTCACAAGAAACACACAACTGAACTACATTTCAAATTCTGTTAGTATTTCAGAAAGGTTACTGGTATAAATTAAGCGCGTTAGCTGCTCATTATTATCATGAGACCTTCCCAAATCTTTTTATAGTATGCTTAAGTTTTTAAGACACATAATACTACTTTTACTTTATGATTAATTTTTACGTTATCAAACGTTTGATGCAAAACTCCAATTCTTAGTAAGAACTGGGATTGTTAAGAACTAGGAACTATTAAAGAGAAAACATTATTGTCATTCATAAGTTTTGTATAGAAAATAATATTGTAATATTTCAGAAAAAAATATGCTAGTGATTAAATTTTGTTGAGTCAAAATAATTTTTAATTTCTCGAAAATAAAAGGTAACGCGCCGGATTCTAAATGAGGCAACTTTCTTTAAAATGTGATTGACAATTGGCCGTTACGTACTGTTATAGACTAACACCGACGACAGTGTAAATAAAAAATATTACCTATGGTAGAGGTGCTATATAACAGAGGCCTCATGTTCTCTGGCTTGGATCTTGGGGGTTTGCCGTTCCTTTGCTTTTCTGCGTCTCAAATTTGGATTAATTTTTCTCAAAAATTTCTCCAAAAAAAGCAATGCTGTTTTATTTCTTGGAGGTCCTATTGTGACGTATAATTGAGTTTGAAACTGCTTGTCTGAGGGGTTTAACCTATAAAGCCTCACATTTCAAACAAAAGCAGCGCTTATATAGTGGTTAAGAAATTACGTAATTCAACTAGAAAGGCTCCTAAAAACATTACTTATAATTGTATATGTTTGACTACAATATAAATTGCATTAAATACTCCAAGTCGCAAGAATTATTCGTGTGTATTCGCTTCCACCGATTGGGTTATGTAGCAAATTGCTAAAAGGTTGCGTAACTTCGTTAAAAAGGACAAACATTAGTTGTTCTGCGCTAAAGTTGAAATGTCACGGCATTCATAAGGGTATGAAGTTCGTCTGAAAAACCGAAATTGGGAAAAAATCATTACATATAAGGATCATTTTCAGTACATGCTGTTCACCTACATGCTCGTGTAAATGCTTGGAAACTACAAGTAAAAGGAACCGCGCTCATTTGCACGAATCGTATTCATATGCAAGAATGTAGAATGGAATGCAGAGATAATAAGCCAGTACTCTGTTCAACTAAAAATGATAGGAATAAGGAGAAAATTTTACTGATTATTGCTAACATTATCGACATCTGTCTGCTCCTCGCTGATTCGGTAAATCTTTTTAGGCAAAATATGGTTATCATCCGGTTTTATATTGAATCTGGTTATCATAAGTTACGGAAAAATTATAAAAAGCGCCATAACTCAAAAAGTTACGCATAGAATTTAAAGAAACTGTCTCACATTATACTGCACATAATAATACATAAAATAACAGAAAAAGTATTAACCGGAACATTATAGTGTTACGGAAATTAGCATGCGTATGAAATGAATAAATTAGATGTGTTAGTTAGGAATAGAAAAAGTGCCTTCAGTATTGAGTATGATTACCTCTAGCTTCAATACAGAACATACAGTGATGTATGCTTTCAATTATGCAGTCTGCCAGTTTTGTTGGAACGGCGAGCCAGTTTTCTTACAATTTTCTGCAAGTGTTCTTACAGAGCACTTGCAAGCATGGTTAGGGTCTAGGAAGATCATGGGTAGCTACAAGTTTTCCTTAAGCATCCCAAACAAGCGTGATAGGATTTAATTCTAATGATCGAGTTGACTTGCGCTGAACTGTTTGCTGCTGAATCTAATTATCCAAGATGCGATCCCTGTGCGGTTTTGCATTATCGTCCTGTAGCACGAAATCATCATCTATTGAAACATCACAAGGGCGCACATAAGCATCAAGTATGTCATCTCTATACACGTGAGCATTCGCAGTTTCACGTGGAATGGCATGCATGGCTGCATGTCCACCCAAAAAGATACTACCAAACACAGAGACACTGCTTCCTTGATATGCATCTCTTTCACGGATGTTTGAGGGATAATATTAGGTTAAAGGTTCTTTTCAGATCACACAATGACTTGTGTTGCTTTGAAGAGTAAACCTGGACTCATCTGTGAAGAAAGCAGCTCTACACTGCTCAACAGTCCAGTGGACATGGTGCTGTGCCCACCTCAAACGTTCCCCTCTATGGGGTGAAAGAGTAGAGCGCAAATGTCTAGTCGCCTAGCGAACAAACCACATTCGTGAAACCTTCTACTCACAATCGACGTTCACATCAATCTTCCGGTGGCTGCACTAAAAGAGGATCTGAGCTAAATCAGAGTTGTGATTCTATTCCTTTGAGCGCATAGTAATAAATATTGGTCATCGGCACTCGTAGTAGCATTTAGCCGTCTTTTGTTGAACCATCTGGATGCGAATTTCTTCCACCTTCGATCTGCGAACTTCTGTAACCTTCTAAGAGAACCTTCCATTGCAGTTCTTCGAACAAATGATGCCTGGAGGCCACTGTTACAAATTGGTTAACACAAATTTCGTATTTCGAAAGCACAGCGAAATTTGCAAACTTGTGATCAAGATTACAATTTTTTGCGTATTGCAGAAGACGTCATTAAATTGCAGGGCCCGTAATTTACATACTGCAGTTTTGATTAGCAACTATTATTTGCAGTTTTGCTTAGCAACTATTATAATTTCATAGCTTAATTTTGGAAGAGTTGTCATTTTAATTCCTCCTCCAATTTTTCCTCTATTTAGGATCACTAGTCAAGTCGGTACTGTTGGTCATAGCCATGGCACCAATCATCCCAAGTGTCGGGTCGCTTTATTTAATTTCGTCCTCAATTCTGAGAATAGAGGTCATGGAACTGGAATTCATCTGAAAAATCTTAATTTTTAGTTGTCCCCTTTTTTAGATATGCAAATTTACAACAGCAACTTTACAACAGCATATTTTTTCAAATTTTATATCGAAATCTACCATCCATTTTAAAACAATTTAAATACAAATTCAAATTAGCTTTGAGAAAAATAAAAGCTCATTTTACAATATTTTGAGCTATTTTAATAAATATTTAATTTATAAAAGGGCGAGAGATCAAAATTTTTCACGGTGCAAAGCTTGAAAGAGCTTAAATGATCTCTTTTAAAAATGTTTAAATATACTTTCTTGGTAAAATTAATTTTAAATCTTTTATTAAAGTAATTAAACTATTTATAAGATGTTGATATCATTTCTTTTTTGAAACAATATTCAAGCCGAATCCACTATGACACGTTACATAAATCGTAACAATTTACGAAATAGAATCTTCACGCTCGCAGCACAAAATCTCTCTCATTAACATTTTGATGATAACAGAATTCAAAATAAGATTTTAAGTACTCGTGCTTTGAGGATATAATTCATTCCCCTGAGATTCTTTTAATTTCCATAATTTTTTATTGTAATTTATTCACAACAATATTTTTTTAACTCAATGTTTAATTCTTTTCCCGGAATATACTTTTTTTTAAAGTAAAACGTGTCGAAATCAAGTTTTAATTATTTGCTTTGAAGTATGTCTAAGGAATTAATTAATTTAAGACGCGTAATTTAGAAATGAATAATGACATCTATGAATACAGAAGTACCTTATGAGTATTAAAGTATTAATATAAATGTAAATTAATTACTTAAATAATTCAATTCGTGAATTAATTTAATACACGAATTAACATTTTAATGCCATTAAACTTGCATGACTTTTGAAAAAGAAAATCACTCTGATTACCGCACCAAGTATAAAAAATAACTCATATTGTTGCAGTTCTAGTTAGGCGATTGTGCTTAATATAATTTAAATTTCTTTACAATTCATTATCTAGATTTTAAAATTTCTGTTTAGAGGAGAATAAACGTCTTAAAGTAAAAAGTGGAAATTATTTTTAAAAAAATTATTGTTTAAATCATTTGAAGTTTGATTAGTTTTAAAAAAAAGATAATGAAAGGAAATTACATCATTCTAATTATGTTAGCACAAAAGATTTTTAGTAGTTTAGAAATAAAAACTGAATTGGTTTTAAATCTTTTAATATTCAACAGCTATACATCTAACATTCAGAAAGGTAATTAAAAGTAAAACAATACTATCCTTATTCTGTTCATTAAACAACTTTTGTCTCAACAAAAGTTAACTACTAGATGTTGTGGTTAACAAAGGAGGTCAATTATGGTTTATTATAAGTATTTACGAACTGAATATGATTTAACAAAAGGTATTTTTTGATAAAGATTAAATGGCAAAATTAAGTTGATTAAATATTAAGTTGGAAAAAGAAAATTCTTCACTTATCCTATCCTTCTAGATATTTGCAGAATTATTCAGAACAACAGTTAGAGAAGGGGTAGGTAGCACAATAAGTAATTTAAAGGCAGATCTTAAAGAAGTGGTCGGGCACATCGTGCAATTCTGCCACTAGATCACTGCGTCAGTCATCTTGTCGGATAATGCACAATCCTAGATTCATTGGCTGTGATAAAATTCAACGTTACTACTATATTTGCTAAAGTACTGTCTGTCTAACTAAAGAACTCCTTCTGTTACAGAGTCTTTAGCTGCCTGCTGCTATGGAAATAATAAAAACCACATTTCAAAAAGGGGAATTTTTAATGCATCTCCCGTCGATCAGATTCAAAACTTTTATTTCTTTTTTTACCGACTTGTAATTTTTAGACTTCGTAACTATAGTCACCTACAGTATTACAGGCAGCTGTCGACGTCAGTTCTTCAGTTACGCTGATAGTAATGCTGTTTGTCCCCCACAATAATACATCTGGTTGCCATCTCTTTTCCTCCTTCCTGAATTTGCACAGCAAGCAGTAGACAGTACATTTTGAAAGCACTTCCTTTCAGCACTTTGACAACATGCAATAGTATATTGTACTAAGCCGTTACTTCATTTTCCATAGGATTCTGTCATACGCTGAGCACGATAGTCGGCGTTACTGAGCATGATAGTGTGTGTATAAAAATTAAAAGCAAAAAATTGCAACTTTTTAATTTCTTAAGTGAAAAGTGACGTTCAGTTACGATGATTTTTAAACTAACAACAACTGTAACAATGTAACAACATAACTTCCACAACATCGTTGAAATATAATAAACTTCCTTAGTTGTTTTACTATTAATTTGCTTTATATTTTTTTTTTTTAGTAAAATTTACATTATTTTACAAAATTGCTTTTATTTTTTTATTTTCAGACAGTAAAAAGTCCGCTTTACCTTTAAAATTTCGAATTTGCATACATGCTCTGAGCGTGCGAAAATTATTTTTCACTAATCCTATATTTATATCCTATCAACGAAATTTTTAAAAATATTCAAAGTATTAATGAAATTTTTTTTTCGTTGTTGCATTGGATTGAATTTATCAAAGTTCAGATCGATATTAAATCTGTAAATTCTATGTATTCATGATGTGTTGGTTGTAAACGTAAATGTTTCTAATTACAATCAACACTAAAACAAGTATCTCATAGAACAAACTCTTTTACTATCACAAGTGTACACAAAGAATATATACATGAAATATGTTGCCAACAAAAGAATAATGTAAGAAATAATATAATAAATAATATAATAAATAATCACCGCATCTGCGTTCACGCAGTTGCGTCTGGAACATCCTCCCCACCCTGATCAACCTCAAGAGGAATGATCAGTTGAACAGGTCGGGAGATTTCCTTGCCCTCAGAACGTAAAGTACAAGTCCGGACTTTTCCATCGCGTCCTTTAATTAGTCCGGTTACCAATCCTCTTTTCCACGTATGTCGTGGTCTTACATCTTCGTGAAGTAGTACTATGTCTCCAACACGAACATGAGAAGATTTTTGAACGTTACGAACTTGGTGGAAAGATCTTAATTGCAATAGATAGTCCTTAGACCATTTCTTCCAAAATGCGTCTAATAAATCCTGTTGTTGCCTGTACAATTTTGTCAGATTTCTACTTGATGCTGCAGGCTGTGACGGTATGGTTGTAAGTCTTTTACCGGTAAGAAAATGGGATGGTGTTAATGATTCTTCAGGATCATCATTTCCTTGTTCATAAACTAACGGTCGACTATTTAATGCGGCTTCAACACCAACTAATGCTGTAGAAAGACCTTCTTCATCTAACAAGGTTCGACCTAGGGATTTTCGCAAACATCTTTTTGTTAGTCCGATCAAACGTTCCCACCATCAATATAATAAATAATCACTGCATCTGCGTTCACGCAGTTGCGTCTGGAATTACTGCATCTGCGTTCACGCACTTGCGTCTGGAACACATGAAATATTCATAGTTAACGTAATAGGTTAAATTTATTAAAGTTTAGATCGATATTAAACCATAAATTTTGTGTATTTATGAAATATGGATTGCTATCGTAATAGGTTAAATTCATTAAATTTTAAATCGATATTAAATCTGAAAATTCTTCATATTTATAAAATCTGTATAGTTAACATAACAGGCAAATTTATTAAAGTTCAGATTGACATTAAACGTTTAAATTCTTTGTATTCATGAAATAAGTACAATTAATGCAAAAGATTGAATTTATTAAAGTTCAGATTGATATTAAATCTGTAAATTCTATGTATTCGTGAAATATGTATAGTTAACGCAATGGGTTAAACTTATTAAATTTCAGTTCGATGTTAAACCTTTAAATTCTGTATAGTTATCGTATGTATAGGAAATATGTATAGTTATCGTAATTGGTTAAATTTATAAAAATTTATAAATTAATAAATTTAATTTAAAAATTTATAAATTTAAATTTATTAATTTATAAAGTTAAAATCGGTTTCTTACCTGTAAATTCTGGACATTCATAAAATATGCATAGTTAATGCAACTGGTTGAATTTATTAAAGTTCAGATCGATATTAAATCTGTAAATTCTATGAGTTCATATCAAAGTTCAGAAACCTACTTATTAATTTGTAAATACATTTTGCAGTATTAATCAAAATTAATTCCTCGTTTCCGCAATATATTTTCCGTTTAATTTTCCTAAGTTCAATCAAGCATTTTCTATTTAGTCTGCATAAATAAATGGTTTGAAACTAATTAAGAAACCGTCAGAAAAATTTCTCGACTTCTCTTTATTAGCTAATTATATTTTTGTTCCCCTAGATAAATTTTAACTAGCATAGACTTAATATTTAGATTTTAATAGTTAATTATAGCAGCGTTATTTTCCAGCCTAAATTTTATAAATGGCGGTTTTATTAATAAAGAAGGATTTTTTTATGAAACATGAATTATTTAAGGACGTTGATTGTATTTTCGTAACTTAAGTTATTTAATACTTCATTATCACTCTTTTGTCCTGAATAGACTTTAAAATAATAATTAAGTCATAAATATAATAGTTGGCACTTGCGTCATATGCTAATTAATTTTTTAAAATGCAACATCGCTTAAACTGGATGTCTTTAATAAATTAAATATTATTTTAAGGACATTATCCACAAAATGACAGATCTTTATATATATATATATATAGATGTATATATAGAGAGAAAAATTCCTTGTCAAAAATGAAGCCAAAACAGTGTACACTTTAGGAATCGTAAATTAATATTTAATCGAGGAAAAAACATTGAATTTATAATGTTATGTTGTACTAAGTAGTTAAATTAAACATTACATACTTTTCTTAAAAAAGCGTCTAGCCATAAATGCCAATAAGTGATTAAAACAATTATCAATTTATTTTCATACCGTTGCAATCTTTTTTCATTAAAAATCGCTACATTGATTGAGAAAAAACTATAAAAATCACTCTAAAACAACAGCTCATTTTCGCTAAAAAATGCTGTAAGTAAATAAAACCGTTCCCGCAATTTTCTAAAACCTTCATGTTCATTGAAAATATTTCAAGCTTTCTTAAAAGTTTCTGCAATTTTCTTAAAGTCACAAAGTTTGGATAAAATTTTTAATCAAAGTTTTCTTTGTATATTATCGTATCAATAAAAGATATTGAATAAATAATAGTTTACACTTTTTATGAGAGTATGTATCTTTTTTCATTGCTGGCATGTGATTTTAAAAATTTCCCTCATATATTTCAATCTCTCTTTTTTAATTGAAAAGTGCATTAAAACTTCTCTCAAAAAATGAATTTAAAACAAACCACAAAAACAGCAAAACACCTCTATTTGGTAGATGTTTCTCCATAACCAACAATCAGCAAAAATGTTTCATATTTATTTTTTAGAGTTTGATGCTTTTTTATTAATAAACTACATTGATTGACAAAATAATTAGCAAAATCTTACACCTTTTCTTTCAAAGTTAATAAAAACGTTAACGAAATTTTCGTAGCCTTCATCTTTATTGAAAATACATTGCAATTTTTTTTTAAATTTCTGATATTTTTTTTTCATGTCTCAATGTTTTGATAAAATGTTTGACCAAAGATTTCCTTGTGTATTGGTAAGCTAATAAAAGATATTAAATAAATAATGGTTCAGACTTAATATGAATGATTAGATTTTTTCATCGATGGCAAGTGAAGGAGATTTTTAAATGTAATTATTTAACGGAAAAGTTCACTGAGATTTCTCTCAAAAATTAAGTTTTAAAATAAACCACTAAAACAATAAAACACTTCCTTTTGCATCTGTTTAATCAATAACCAACTATCAGCCAAAACTTTCCATACTTATTCTCGTATCGAGCTTAAAACTTTTTTCATTTAAAAAAAAATTCTACATTGACTGACAACAGAAAATGTACTCAAATCGTACAACTTTTTTTAAAACCAAAACTATTATGTAAAAAATAAATAAAAACTCTTGCGAAGTATTTACTAATGCATACTTGTTCTCTTATCGAGCTTCCAGCTTTTTCTTCATTTAAAAACTACATTGATTAGTGAAATAATTAACAGAATTTTGCACCCTTTTTCAAAAAGTAAATGTTGACGAAATTTTCTAAAACCTTCATGTTCATTGAAAATATTGCAATATTTCCTGTAGTCACGAAGTTTTGATGAAACTTTTGACTTAAGTTTTCTTTGTATGTATATTATTGTACAAATAAAAGACATTAAATAAATAATAGTTCAGACTTCACATGACAGTTATATTTTTTCATTTCTGTCAAGTTAGGGGGATTGTAAAAGTCTCTCGCAAATATTTCAAATTTCTTTATTTAATAGAAAAGTGCACTAAAATTTCTCTCAAAAAATTAAATTTTAAAATAAACCACCAACAACAAAACACTTCCATTTGGTATCTGTTTACTCAGTAACCAACAATCAGTTAAAATTTTTCATACTTATACTTAATCGAGTTTCAAACTTACTTCATTAAAAAGAATTATTCACTGATTGACAACAAAAAACTGCCCAAATCTTAGAGCTCTTTTTAGAAAACAAATTGCAGCTTTAGAAGAAAAAAAACTAAAAATTTCCGCAAAATTTTCTAAAACCTAATGTAATAAAAGCACTAAGTTTTGATAAAACTTATAACTAAAATTCTCTTTGTATATTATTGTACAAATAAAAGATATTGAATAAATACTAATTTAGAATGTTTATATTTTATCATTTCTGACATGAGGTTTCAAAATTCTCCCTCAAATATTTCAAGCTCCGTTGTCTAATAGAAAAGTGCACTAAAATTTCTCTCAAAAAATTGAGTTTCAAAATAAACCACCAAAACAACAAAACGCTTCCATTTGGTGGCTGTTTACTCAATAAAAACAACATCATCTAACATTGTTACCACAACCCATAAAAAATCTTACTAGTCAAATATTTACATAAATCCCGATGTGTCTACCATACAGTACCAAGTCATCCGGAAAAATCTACACTTTTGAGAATACATTACATAAATCTTTCAAAAACGTGGAGCAGAAAAATGTGTGATGTAATTTTTCATCAACTTCCTCAAAGAAGATAATGCCTCTAAATGATTTATGCTTACCAAAGAGTACTGGATGTTTTCTTTTAAATTCTTTTCCAACCTCATAACGTATTTACGATCCACATTGGGATTGTATAGGGAAAAAAAGTCCCTGTTATGTATGCGTTGAGCACACACGCCATTCTTTCTCATCTGCTCAGACGGAATCCTGTTCTGTTAGGTGAACAGGAAAAAAATTATTTTGTCACAGCATATTTCTCATGGGCATGTGTAAAGAAGGACAGTTTTTTTTTCTTTATCTCTTAACGTGAAAAATAGCTCCTTGGTAAAAAATAACAATTACCTAGTATTCAGAATATTTCGTCTTTTGAGACCTCAGTTCTTTGGGTTATTATTTAAATAAAGAAACACTCCAGTTTTCTGTATGAAGAATGTTTAAGTGATAATTAAAGCTACTCTAGTTTTTAGTGTTTGTTTAAAAACGAAGAGTCAATATTAGCTTTACAATTCAGATTTTTTTTTCGGAAGTTAATTCAATTACTGTGACGATTTTCATTCGAGGAAGTATTCATTTAAATGAAAGTATTCAATCAAAACAAAAATTCTTTCCATTCATCAGTACTTGCATAAACACGTTTGCTACTAAAAGCGATAAGAAAAACTTTGGAAAAATTTAATTTTTTTAAAAAAAAAACTCTTTTGAAAGATTATTTTTTTTTATATTTCTATGCTGCATTATTTAATTAGGTGTGGAAACATAAGTAACGATTCCATGCATTTCACGCATTGCTTATAGGTATTTTTCTGAAATAGTTTTAAAAATATTAAATTCAAGAAAATATGTATGATAGTTTCATTATTTAATAATAAGAAATAAAAATATCAATAATTTGTTATAAATCGTTTTATTTTTAACTTATGTAGCAGTTAAGATTTTTACTTTGATTTACTTTTTAATAATAGATGAGAAGTTTTTCGTAATTTGACTGTACTTTAACGACACTCTATTCATTTGAAATAATGGAAGATATACTGAAAATATTTTTATATTTTTGTTGCAAATATATGGTGAATATTTTTATAACTTACTTTTTAGTGTGGTTATATAAATAAGGGAACTTTTCAGTTTACTCCATGAATTATTATCAAAGTTTGAATGATTATTAAAGATACACAATTTTTTACTGTCTGTGAACAATTAATTAAAGTTTATGATTAAAATTTAGATCTTTTATGGTGCTAGCTATTTGATGGTTATATTCACATGATTCACTAGAGTACAATAGATAGAGATAGAGACATGGCGGCTTAGGGGATAGAGCGTTCACCTTTCAATGAGGTGTACCGGGTTCGAATCCCAGCAATAGCTGGTGGAAAAGAATTCCGAGCTCGGGTCTCATAGCCCACAGTGCTGGCGTAAAATATCCTCAGTGGTAGACTGATTGTGAGTTAGAGTCCCTTTACCGTCAGACTAACAGTGGAAAGTTTTTTTGTTTTTCCTAACGCAAATGCGGGTTAGTTCCATCAAAGTCCTCCACGAAGGCAAATTTCACCAAATACTCGTTCCAGGAGTTCCCTTGTCTTCTAGATTGGGTTCAAAATTACAAGGCTACGAGGTTGAACATTAGTAGTCGTAAACACACAAAATTGAGTTGACTGTTCAGGGACGGTTGTAAAATAACATAGAATTATATATAAATATCAAAAACGTCAAAAAAATCTTATATAAATGTAAGTTATTCATTAAAAAAAACTCCATAGAAAGAACTAAAAGCAAAATATTTTAACACTATATTTTTATTAAGTATAGGAGTTTTAAATCAAGTTTAATATTCGCGAACAATAGTATTTTAACATTAAAGGAAAAAATGTATTCATGACCTAAAATCCATTAGTAAAGCAATTTAATAATTAAGATTATTTCTCTGATTTAATTTTGGAAAATAAATCAGATTAAGTAAATTAATTATATTTTGATAAAAAGTTGTCAAAGGAATAACAAAAAAATTAAGTCAAAACCGTTACATTACCTAAAACAATAACATCCATGCATTTTACATTGCACTATTAAAAAATCGAATAATATTTTAGTTGAAAACATATAATAGAAAAATTTATTAACAGTAATGAAAATTAGCTTTGCAATTCAGTTTTGTTTCTAATGCTCTTTCAATTGCTTTGATCATTTTCATTTGAGGAATTTTTAAATTAAAATATTCAATAAAAAAACATTTATTTTATTCATCAGATAAATGAATTGATGCTGAAAGAATAAAAGCAAAAAAAAAATCTATTTCATTGCTGAAATATTGTTAAAATATGTAGCTAATTTATTATTCTATAATTATTTGTCGTTTGTTTTAATTTTTTGTTATTAAGGAAAGGCGATGATAAAAAAAATTGCATATAGTAATTATTTTAACTGAACATACACAGAACAATATCATTTTTTAATATTTATAATAGGAAATAGGTATTTTTTTGAACATGTAAAAATATTTGTTAAAAACGAAAATTTAATATTTTACTTTTTAATATTAATTATAAAAAAATATTAAAATAATTATGAATCATGCATCGACATTTAATTCATTCAAACTAAATATAAATAATTTAATAAGAACATTGAACAAAAAAAATCAATTAACTATTTAAATTTTAACGTGAATGAATGCTCTTAATATATCTGCACTTAAAGTTTAAAAATATATCATTATCACATTTATGACAATGAAATAAAATAATAATTAAATAAATACCTTTTTATAAGATAAATGAACTATTCATTTAAGACTATTGCAACTTCATCGTTTAAATAATTATTGACGTATTTATAATTGTTATTTTTATTATTGAGCAAATTAAAAAATATATACTTTAACTTTATTCAATAATTGCAAGGATATATTCATAAGCAACATGTTTCACTATTCCTATGTGTTCATTTAATATTTAAAGCAAATACATTCTCAAAACCAATTAACTTGACCTGCCTCTACACAATCACATTTAAGGTCAAGTAATGTCCAACATCTACTTAGCTATAATAATAATCTTACATCTCAGAACTGTAAAAGTGGTTTTAGAGTAAATATCACCGTTACATTAAGATTAAGCTAACAGGCGAGCTTAGTGCACATTACTTACATTTAGCACACATGTGTTACGAAACGAGCGTAGGGAACAAGATTAATTAGTAACACTCTAATAGAATTACATGGCTCTTGTTAATTTTATCACTGTGCGTTTTGGAGTATTTAGTATACCGAGTTAAGAAGACTTAAGGCCTGTTTATACTGTCTAAGTTCTTGAGTCTGTGAACTGGGAGGAATTTCTCTCTCCAAGAAATTAGAGGATTCGTCGCCACTATTCGTGTTCTTGAATGTCTCTGATTGGTCGGATAAAAAACCTGCGCGTGCGCATTGTTCACATTAAACATTATAAAATCATACTTACATCAAAATAAATTCAAATGAAACCATAATATCACAAATAGACACTAACATATTAATTCATTTGGGTTAAGATATATGACAACGAACAATAAATTGACATAATATGATGCCTGCTTGTAGACGACGCAAAAGTTTAGAAGCTGATTGGTTGAGGGAGGAAAAATTTGGATGGAAAACGAAACATGCTCTACTATCATCAGAGGGCTTAGACCTAGAACTTGGATGATAGTTTATACGATCCAAACTCCAAGTAAAACAAGTTTCAAACAACCTTGGTCTAAGAACTTGGATCATAGAAACAGGCTTTACAAACTTACTTGATGATCAATAAAATAACCTATTTTTCATTTATATCTGACTGGGTAAAACACGTGATTTTGACGAAAATTTGAATTTTTTTTTTATTATCTATATTTGAACTTTAGTTTAAACCTTTTCAATTTTTGAATTCCGATTTTCAGAAATGTGGTTATTATTTGTTTTTAGGTAGGCTGACAGACAAAGCCGAAATCGGAAGCAAACTTTATATTTTTATTGAACCTGTGTAAATTAACAGTCATAATTAATACGAAATAAATCAGCCTATTTGTTTTGAGTCGTTTACTTTTAAGGAGAGGCCGGGATAGCCTGACTGGTAGGGTGTTGGGTTTATCTCCAATGAGTTCGATCCCCGTATTGTAAATGGTGGCTGGTGTGCGTTAAATCTGTCTGGTCACCCAAGTTCCTATAACAAATCAATACCTCTTGAGGTACTGAATTTGATATTGCTCGTTCTCTGGTTCAAGTAAAAATACGGTCTGTGGATAAATGAGTGGTTCCTCTCTATAAAATAGGCTGTGATGTGTGTAAGACGTGTTATTGGTCATAGATGGTGCCACTAAAATACGAGAAATGCAACCGCCGTCTTAAATTCGCTTGGTTATACCAAGCGGATTGCTGATAGGCCAATGGCATAAGTAACAACAAGTTTTAAAGCTGATGTGCATAGATCATTTTGGTGTATTGTACAAAGCCGAGATTTGACCTTTTACATGCTCAATTTACAGTTACCAATATTCACTCGATCACCTGTGTCTGCCAATTCAGTTTGTTCCAGTTTTGCTATGCTCACGCAAAAGAGAATTTTCATTCGGAAATTAATAACATTTGAGACGGATATTTAAGCGTTCGCATATTTATGATAACTCAATCTCTTCTTTCATTTTTTTTTGGTGCCAATGCAAAACAAAAGAATTTTCAACAGCTAAATGACACTATACATGTATAGCCATTAGTGTTTTATATAATTAGGATTCTTTATGACTATTGTTCTTATTTTGATTTTCTGTAAAACTATGTATTCTAACTTTTCTTACTTTTAAAATGGCATCGGACTTCTGAGATTCTTTAAAAGCTCCAAATTTAGTGATTTGAAAGTTACAAAACATGTTTTTTTAATATTTTAATACAGAAGTAGTGTGGAGAGGGAAAAATTTTGTTAAATTGACAAGTTAGAGGTCTGGGGACTAAAACCATATTTTATTGATGTTTATATTCAAGTAACTGAATTTTTTTAACTTGGTAGTAGATGTAAATTGTTTGAATTTTTGCTTATTAATAAACCTAATAAAATAAAATAAATGATAATGAAAAATCATGGTTTGAATTTATTTAATTCTTGAGTTTTTAGCTTCCTATATTTATAAATTAACAAAATAAGTTGTGAGTTTTTAGTACAAAGCAGTATGTTGCAACCATGCAGCTTGTAACGTTGGATTTACTCAAAAATAATAATCAAAATTATACAAAAAGATCTGCATCTAACTATTACACGGTAACTAAAAATGCATGATGCTAGATGATTTTTTTATGCTTTTTAATTTTTGAAAAGTAATAACTAATAAAATTATTCATTAACCTAAGAAATTTAGTTCAACTAGTTGTTTGGAGAAAAATTTTTTTATTAAGTACGGTAATCAGTTAATTAGCAAAAATTAATTAATTTAATTGAAAGTATGTTTGATTAATTTTTATATTGCTGCTAGTAAACATACAAAAAATCTATACATGTTTTTAATATCATTTTTTTTTAATTCTTCACATATTTTGTAACATTTCCATTAATAAATAATTGAGCTAATTAACAGTGATGCGCCAAATTAAAAAAAAATCATAAAGCAACAAATATGTAGGTTAAAAAAGCAATTTTTTAAGTAATTTAGTTTTAAATCGTCTTAATTTTGAAGTTATGTCTAATTGTTATCACGCTTTTATTTCACTTATCATATTAGCTTTTAAAGAAGAAAAAAATGAAGTGCAGATAACAATTCATAATTTTAAAAAAAAACGAAGTCTTTTCTTTTGGGATATATTTAATTCTAGCATGATAAGTAAAATAACATATCTTTTTCTGAAAATATATATTTTTTAGTTTGATAAATAATTCAAAATTCTTTATTTCAAACATATTTTATTTAATTGTTCTTTTAACCATATTTTCAGCTTTTTTTTAATTCTTAAACGTCCCTTTAAATAAAAACATAAAATAAATTAAATCCAAATCCAAAACAAACAAAAAAAATCTTGTCATTAGTTTTTTAATACATTGTGCCTAGCATTAAAAAGTACATAAATGCTTTTTGTCAAAAGCATTTCTTTCCTTTGAAAAAGGAACCTATTTCAAAGAAAAAAATATATGCAGTCCATTTCACAAATCCTTCTCTTAAAGTCTTTTTCACGAACTGAAATTATAAGTAGATTTGTTTCTTTGCAATTTTCATTTTTTGGGTGGGGGGGGGAAGAAATACGTTTCTACTGCATTATCTCACTTCGAGAATTTTTGTACTGACTTCTTCGATTTGATATAAATCCATAAAAAAACTCACTTTCGTTTTTTCCCCCTTCAGAATCATTTAGTCTTTCATCTTTATTTTAAATCTTTCATTTTTCAATCGTGTTTTTAAATTATTACTAAACATTTCAATTTATGAATATCCCTTTTACTTGATTTCTTTAAGAAAAGGATTTTTTTAAAACAATATTTTGTTATAACATAAAATAATTCCTTTCAAGCTCTACGTTTCCAAATTATTGGAATTTTGTCAATAACAAAAGTGTCGTATTAAAGAATTCTCTTTGGAGTTTATGGAATTCTCTTCCATTTTTAAAAGTTTTGTTTTCTTTTATCCGATAGGAAATTATAAATAAATATCAAATTTCAGAAGGAAATGAAAAAAAAAATTTAAAAGTCTATAATCACTTAGATACCGAATTACAAAACGTGTCTGATCATCAAATGTTCAACGAATTTCCAACAGAACAAAAAAATCAGAAGATTTTGTTTTTTGTTATTTTATCGAATTACTTTTATCCATTATGGATTTCAGCTTTCTTGTTCCTTTGATTTATAGAAGTAAATAATTCTAAGTTTATAAATTCTATTAAATGTTAGTTCATTTGGATTGTTTGTTTACTGATAAGGTAAGCAAATTCAGAATAAGACTCGGAATACATAACATAAATTGTTAAAAAACAATTATTATTCTTATGTTTTTCTACTTTATGTCGATCTGCAGAATTAAATAAAATTATAAATGGTAGCATTATGCATTTTGGCTTTCTTTTTTAACGCTTTGGTTTATGGTTACGGTTATGAATCATTTGATTTAATTTTGAGGAATCTTTCGATCGTTTGTTTATTGATAAACTTAATTCAGAATAAAGTAGTTAAAACATAACATAAATTGTTAAAAAACAATTATTGCTATGTTTTTATACTTTATGCCCACCTGCAAACTTAAATAAAATTATATATGTTAGCATTATGAATTTCGGCTTTATTTTTTAACGCTTACATTCATGGTTATGAATTATTTGATTTAAATTATGTATGCATGTTTATTTGAAGTATGTAATTATGTAATTTAAGTATAAATGTCAGTATACTTTTACGTTAGCATATTAGCTAAGCATTTTTAAGACAATTACTATACATTGAAAAAATATTGAAATAAATTTCGCATTTCAAAAACGTAAACTGTTGATTTAAGCAAAAAAAAGCTATGTTTGTTAGTTTATCTTACAGCAGTGCATTTGGAGTTTAAACTATAATTAATCATGATTAATTTCCTATGATTTACATTACAAAATTATTGTAATATAATACTATAGTGTAATTGTTTTGTGTTTTATAATGTGTAAGAAAACTATTACATTATATTATTTAACTTTGTAGCTTACTCTGCAACCCTATTAAAATAATTTGTTTCTGTAACGTTTTTACTCTCCTCACGCGTTGGCCAGATTAACAGGGACCGCTGTCTCTTCTTCTTGAAAGAAGGTTTTCTGAATGCATCGCTCTAAAGGGAACTCAAAAAATACATAAACGATATGGATCGCAAATTAATAAGGTTACAGCAAGAAAAACTTTATCGAAGCCTATTGAAACAGGGGCAATAAAAGCAAGACTAAAAGCATCAAAACCCGCTTTATAAAAGAGTTGCCTTGAAACACTTTTCAATTTAATCTGGTGTTGAAACTGGATTTCAGTTGCATAAATTCGATTGTCCCTGATACTAACTTATTTACATATTTCTCGACCACATGAGTTGACCAATTCTATAAATTAAGAGTCTACTCAATATAGTTCATGCCTGGACACTGATCACTCGATCCATGTTGGAGTTTGAAATATAATAGCAAGTGTTGTTATCCTTGATGTATTATGGACGCAACTCATGTTGATGTTGTTTCTTATGCTACTTGCCATCCTGCAAGCCTGCTTGGAGAGACCAAGCTAATTAAAGGCAGAGGGTGCGGATATCTCAATTATATGGCCCAGGTTCGAATCCCAACGGTAGCTGGTTGATACGAATTCTGCTCTTAGCTCACACAGATCAGAGTACTGACTTTAAATATCCTCAGTGGTAGACGGTTTATAGGTTAGAATCTCCTTTCTGTAGTACTACCATGTGAGGTTTTCGTGGTTCTCTTGTTTATGAAACGCAAATGCGGGTTGTTTCTATTAAAAAGTCCTAAATGAAGGCTAGTTTATCCCAACGCGTGATCCGAAAATGCTAATCTTCAGCGTTTGGTTCAAAACTACTTAATTACGAAGTTGAACATTGATAATCGCAAACTTAGAATTTGATCGGTCGTTTGACGCCGTAAAATAGTAAATTTCTTAATAATAGATTGTGTACACATCATATAATTTATTTTCAACCAGGTAAAGAATTTTCAATATCGAAACATTTTAGTTTTTTCTGAAACAAGCAAACCAATATATTCTATAAGAAACTCAAAGGCATAAATTATAAATTATGTTTATAAACGAAAGCCATGAAACAAGAGGAAAAAAATTATAAGAAATATGATATATTTCAGACGCAGATAATATCTGATAATTTTGATATATTTTCGATCTTTTACCGAAAAACAGAATCATTAATTCTCAATGTCTTTCATTAAATGTGTCCACAGACATGATTTGTGCCTTTAACTACAAACATACAATGCTTACCTGCGTATATGAAAAATAAAACAAGATTAATGGGAACAAAGAGGTTAACGTCATGTTCTCGTATCATCAAGAGACCACAATGACCATAAAGATACTATCATTAATGCACTTTTAGTGACTACTTAACTCGATAAGGCAACCTAACTTATCGTATTCCCAGATGATATATAAGGACAAGGAAAATTTAATATTGACCATCACTTCATGTATTCCAAAACAAACATCTAATTTATTCAGGCTGCGTAGTTGAGCTATCGCATTGTTGATTTATTTGGAATTTCCTTAGTTTACTGTTGCATTACAATTTTATAAATATTATTTCGAAGTATAAAAGTTGAATATAAATATTTCTTGATATTATACATTTTATGGTAGTATGATTATGGAAGAATATTTCCCTAAAAGTTTAAATTCCTTGACAAGCATATGCGAGATTATACTAAAAGTTTAAATTTGATAGCAAGCCTATGTAAATATATTATACTGGAAATTTAAATTCAATGGTGTTCACGTGTGAGAACTTTATCCTAAAATTTAAATTCTATGGTACGCAAATGTTAGACCATTGTCTTAATCTAATTTCGAAGTATAAAAGTTAAATGTAAATATTTCATGATATTATACATAATATGGCAGTATGATTATGGAAGAATATTTCCCTAAAAGTTTAAATTCCTTGGCAAGCATATGCGAGAAGATTATACTAAAAGTTTAAATTTGATAGCAAGCCCATGTGAAAATATTATACTGGAAATTTAAATTCAATGGTGTTCACGTGTGAGAACTTTATCCTAAAATATAAATTTTATGGTATGCAAATGTTAGACCATTGTCTTAATCTGATTTCGAAGTATAAAAGTTAAATATAAATATTTCATGATATTATGCATAATATAATGGTAGTATGATTATAGAAGAATATTTCCCTAAAAGTTTAAATTCCTTGGCAAGCATATGTGAGAAGATTATACTAAAAGTTTAAATTTGATAGCAAGCCTATGTAAATATATTATACTGGAAATTTAAATTCAATGGTATTCACGTGTGAGAACTTTATTCTAAAATTTAAATTCTATGGCACGCAAATGTTAGACCATACTCTTAATCTATTTTCGACGTGACACACAAGTAAGAACTTTGTTCAAGAACTAAATGTCTATAAATAACCTTGTATTGTATAAAAAAAATACAATAAAACAAAAACACGAATGATATAATATCATGAAAGCTTAAATTCGATAAAAAATTGGGAAAATTGAACAACTGGGTATTTATGGTTTCTTTTTTCTTTCATAAGCTGAGGAGTTTTCCACGTCCTAAAAACATTTTTAAAAACTAGCAGGGCTCAAAATTGTAAAAAAAAAATTTGTTTTTTAAATTTTTAAAAAAAAAATTTGAAAAAAAAATTTAAAAAAAAAAATTTTAAAGTTTAATTATAAAGGTGTAATTATAAAAAGTGTGTATTACTGAATTAGGAAAACTCTTTAACCATAAAAAATATTTATTATCTCATTGAGTAATGATACTTCAACCAAATAAATAACGCCATTTTTATCAGTTTTTCATATACCTTGAACTAGAATGTTGGACAAATTTTTTATGAATTTTAATAAGATATTAACTTGAACAGCAGTAACGTGTAATGAATTCTAAGAAATACGATAATATGGTTCACATTGCACCATATTTATATCATTTTGAAGGATAGTATGGTTCTAGATATTATAGTATACATGATCAAACTTCTCACAATTTTATGGATGTGAAGGTTTAATTACTTAACCTCATGATATATATATACACTGAAGAGCCAAAAAAACTGGTATACCTGTCTAATTTCGTGTAGGGCCCGCTAGAGCACGCAGAAGTGCCGCAACACGACGTGGCATGGATTCGATCAATGTGTGAAGTAGTGCTGGAGATAATTGACACCATGAATCCTGCAGGGCTGTCCGTAAACCAGTGGGAGTAAGAGGGAGTGGGGATATCTTCTATACATCACGTTGCAAGGCATCCAAATAAGTTCTATAATGTTCATGTCTGAGGGTTTTGGTGGCCAGCGGAAGTGTATAAGTTCAGAAGAGTGCCGTTGGCCACAAAAGTCCCCAGACATGAGCATTATAGAACATATTTGGGTGCCTTGCAACGTGATGTTCAGAAGACATCCACACCCCCTCTTACTCTCACTAGCTTATGGACAGTCCTGCAGGATTCATGGTGTCAATTACCTCCAGCACTACTTCAAACATTGATCGAATCCATGCCACGTCGTGTTGCGCGGCACTTCTGCGTGCTTTAGCGGGCCCTACACGATATTAGGCAGGTATACCAGCTTTTTTGGCTCTTCAGTGTAAGTATATATACTAAATACAGTATTCTATCTATACATTATTCGGCAATACGTAGCTGTCAAGTCGGTAGCAGAAGTGTTCGACTTCGATCTTTCAATTTAAAATAAATCTTTAATTCNTCCTGAAGTTAATATAAAATTTGCCGAATTCATTTTATGTTAGGTATATTAAAAATATCATTTCAATTAGTTCTGAACTACAGATACATTTATTTAGCATTTAAGGAGTTTTTGAAAAGACATTAAATGTTTTGCATGAAGTAAGTCAAAAGAATTGCAGATATATTTGAAACTACCCATGACAAAACATAAACAATAAAATGAGTAGGTATATTGAATTGAGAAACTAATATATTCATCATAAAAAAAACATTCTTCAAATAAACTTAATTTTTTTAAGAAAAAACTGGGATTTAACTTTAAAACTTTAAAATTATTTTTATGCCTCAACTACTTCTTTATTAGCTATCGGATAAAATGGGAATCCTAAAAAGGTTTTTGAAAAATAGCAATACTCCAAATTTTAAAACGATAAAAAAACAAAGCAAAATGAACCTATAAAAAGCCTTTTTAGAGAAATATGAAAACTCTTTAAGCGCAAAAACATTTTAGTATCATATTCAATAAGAATGCTTCAACAAAACTAAAATTCCCATTTTTATTAGTTTCTCGCGTATCGAAATAAAAACAAGTTTCAGCCACTAACAATCAGAAGTGAATGTTTTATCTCGTGTTCTTTACCGAATCCCACCAAATACGGTTCGTTAGTTCAACGGGGGTCATGATTTGTTCGCTTCAGAAAATTGCACTAGTACTTTTCGCCAATCGATATTCTTCAAGCGACTCTAGAAATTCTCAAAATAATACGATTCTAGCGTGTAAATCCCCCTCTTGTTAGTTAGACAGAAACTGAATTCACGAATGAATAATTTCGAGGAAAAAAAGTATCTTTCTTCATTATTAATACTCTTTTAACAATAAGAGGCATCATTTTGAAACTACGCTTTGGCGATGAAAATCCCTTCATATTGATTTTGAATCGCCAGACTGAGAAAATAAGTTCAATCCGTTTTTTCGGTTGACGGTCGATTCCAAAGAAAAGCTTTGATTTATGGGATAAATTAAACGTTTCTTTGGAATCTAATATTTGTTGCATTTATAAATTTAAAACGCTCCATTGTATAAGTATGGTACTTAGTTGTTTGATCTGCTAATTTAAAAATAGGTGACTTTTACCAAAAATAAATTTTAACCCTTGCATGTTTAGATTAGCTTCGTTCAATAGAACTCATTACTTCTCTGCACTGTTAGAATTTTCATTCTAAAATTACGGTAGAGTAACCAGCAGCTGATGGTCCATTTAATTAAAAGTAAAGTTTACGGTAAAGAACATTTTTTTGCTTAGACAGTTTTGAAACCGTTTACAACTAGTATGGTAAAATAACCCTAAAAATGGATTTTTAGCCTTCACAACTAGTATGGCTTCAAAACAACTAAAAAAAAAATTTAGCCGGATATTGGAGCTAGGCTTATCGCTAGGTAATGAGCATTGGAGTTAGGTTTGGGTTGAGTTGTGTTTCATCAAAAACCATAGAATGTGGTTTAATTAGTTTTTCTGGTTGTTTCATCTATCGTAAGATATGGGACTAGACTTTTTGTCATAAGCAGCTTTATGCTGCAGCCAGTTATGCGTAAATGACAGAATGGCTAATGGTCCAAGGTCACAAATTGGGGAGAGGAACTGGAAACTTTTCGTGTGTTGAGGAAATATTGTGGTGTCAAAGCTGAAATCTGAACCCCTGTCTATCTGTCATAAGATTGACAGATTAGCCCTTTTGGCTATAATATGTACCAGCTTCAAAGAACGCGATGGCTTCATTAGTTAGGCCTAGTGGGTGCGATAACATTCTTCTTTTTTTTTAAACCACATTAAGTGAAAGCTGTAAATAAATGGTTTTCCTCACATTCAATAGTTTGAATACCATCTTATTTATAGTTATTTGACTGTTTTTTTAAATATTGTAAAATAGCAAATAAATAAATTGTTATTTAACAATTTTTTCAGAGTCATTTCTAACAGTCTGCAAATTAAATAAATAATTTATATTTTTCGTCTATCGAATTTCGAGTTATAATGTTGAGAATTCGCAGTATATTCTCAATTGTATGTAATCTATACTTTTTGAACTGTATATTTTATTATAAGTCTCATTATATTTACTACTTGATCTGGGATTACAGGTTTGATACTCGGGATTAGCAAAATTTACTTAAAAAGATTTAAAAATATGAACAAAAATTTTATTGTTGTTACGCACATGAACAAAAATTTCACTGTTCAAGTATTTTTTACTTTTAAAATGTTTATCCATGTTAACGAGATTGAACTGTAAATGTTAAAACTGTTTTTCGGATCATAAATATTTTTGCAGCAGTATGGTCTAACCATCGCGAGATCAACCCCCATTTTTACTGTGAGCACTTTCAATGAGAGCTAATCTCATGAGCAGTTTTAATGCACTCTCAGAAGTAAAATTCTCACTGTTGACGATTCAGCAATCCTTAAGCTGTATTACCTAATTTTGAGAATCATTTAGTCACGAAATCACCTGATGTGAAACAAAAAGCAAATTTCTCAAATCTATGACGAAAATGTTACCTCAACTCTGAACCTCATCGGAGTGAATTGTGGGAGAATTTAACTGAAATGACAAAACTAGAATGAAAACTAGGCAATCGTAAATAAAGTAACGAAACACTCCAACCGGCTTGCATGGTGCTTAATGATTTTGCCTCGTACCAGGAAGGTACTGCTATTGAATTTCGCTCGGGTACGGTTGCAATTTATCTCTCTGCTCATCTTGTGATGATTTGGAGACATTGTTTCATCTATATCATGTTCACGATAAAGTGATTATTAGAAAAGTTAGATACATTAGGTCAGTGTTCCCCAACCTTTGTATCACCGTGGATCTGTCAACGTTTGATAATTTTACCACGACCCGCTGGGGGGGCGTTAATTGTTTATATTTTTGATTATTTTGATTTATTAATTTTAATTTAATTGTATTTAAATAATACTTCAAAATAAAATACAGTTACACCAAAAAATAAATATAAAGTGATTTAACATTTTAACTTACTAGAACGTTAAATCATTAAGAACCCTGAGCTTGTTTCTTTGCAATGAGACGATTCCATCTAGGGGTAATCGGAGACAATGACATTCGAAGTGTGTTGCTTGTGTTCAGTTTATTCCGTTGCTTTGTTTTGGTTGCTGTTACTGCAGAAAATCCTGCTTCACACAGATAGGTTGTGGGAAATGGCAATAGGGACTTAAGTGCTGTGGTGGCAATCTCAGGGTATTCTGCCATGACTTTAATCCAGAACACCTACAGAGTTGTTGTCTGGAACGTAGTTTTAAGGCCGCCATTATTTGCAATCTCCAGCACTTAATCTTCTTGCACAGACATGCTAGATTCGCCCGATTTGTTGACAAATGGGCAGCAGATCCATTCCTTACCAGATATTTTTAATTTGGGATATAAAGATAGGAATTTAAATTCAGTTTCAATGATATGGGTGGTCCGGTACCATTTTATTCACGGACCGGTACCGGTCAGTGGACCGGGCGTTAGGGAACACTGCATTAGGTGCTATGAGATTTTTACTTATCACAATTTTAAAAAAAAGGAATATAGAAATTTGTTGTTAATTTTGGCGAAATGAGTACGTGTTCCTTGTGTACGTGATTGTAGTTATTTCGTCGAAACCTTGCTCAGTACCAGGAAACGGTTTCGTTAAAAACGAATAAAGTTTCGTAAAATTTGCGTATTCATTTTTTTTTTTCAGTTTGGCACGTAAAAAAAACATAAAAGCTCATTTAATGTGAAATAAATAATTTGATTTTTCATTAACTGATTAAGTTAACTGACTAAAATTTCTACTGATTTTCATTTTATCAATCTAATATGAAGTGTTTAACTAAAAGTCTAAGAATACTATTCTCCCCAATTATTCTTTTATAATAAGGAAGTAATCTGCTTTAAGTGATGGAATATCTCTTCAGCTTCAAACCACAAAACATCACTTCACAGTTAATGGATAGTATCAAAGGCTTTGAAGCATTCCAATTCATTTGCCAGGTCGTTCGAAATATCCATTTTCCACTTCAGGAACAATGACAGAAAATGGAAACACAGTTAGCTTAGTTTTTTTTTTCCGTTTCCTCTTTCCAAACATTTCGTGACCAGAAGCGTTACAACTGAAAAGAAATTCCAAATCCTAATCCTCACAAATAACAAGTTAGAGAGGTTTATATGTGTGTTTTAGTGTTCCGTCTCATACGAGCTTCATATGAGGGGGTGAAAATCAAAGCAGGGAAGAAAAAAAAGAAGAAAAGCTTTCTTCTCATTCACTCTCTAATGTTGAAACCACGTGCTTTACCGCAATTGGTCTGATCCCGAAAAAAATGGCAGTAATTTCTTTCGTTGTAGGCCGGTCTTTTATTACGTTCATTTCGTTTGTTTCAGCTTCTTAATACCAGTGATTGCTTTTGCTACTTCTTCTTCTTCTTGATATTCCTTTGCTTCTTTTTTTCCCGATTTTCTGTATGGTATTTCATTTTCGTTTAATAGCTCAGAGACTTTGATGTAGTCAATTTTTTGTAGCAGGCTGTTTTATTCCAAGACTCGCGTGAGGCCTTATTTAATGTCCTCTAACTTGAACAAGGTCCCAGATCTTATTTTGTACAATACAATTTGTATTTGTAAACATTTGAAAAAAAATTGTTTTAAATCTATGATTTCGGATACAACTATTTTTATGATATACAGCAGGTCAAATAAATCAGTACTCTTTTTTGTATAAGTAAATAATTCACTATACTCAATACCCTTGACACACAATTGTGATTTAAGCGTTTTTTAAGTGAAAATGGCAATTGTATTAAATACCCTGAAGTTAAACTGAATTTAATCGATTTTTGTCTTTTTAAACGCTTTTTGTTGATTAAAGATACATTTTTAAGGAATTTTAATTTCAAAATGCTTCATTTAAAAAAAAATTATAAAATACTTGTATAGTATAGTACTACAGGTAAAATAATGAAATTTGTGCGTTGGTTTTAAATTACGTACGAAATTAAATCTAAAGCATAAAATTGAGTTTAAATTGGTCTAAACGTAATTAAAATAATTGTATCAAATATTTTTTGAGATTAACTCAATTTATTCAATTTTAATTACTTATTCAGTTTTTTAAATATTTAAAGATGAACCCAGATTTTTAAGACATTTTTTCTCAACATGCTGCTACATGGTTTAAAATATTAAATACTTATATAGATAGTGCAGCTCAAATATTGCAAGATAAGAAATAGAGAAAATTAATAATTAAACTGTATCCAATATACTGGGACAAAAAATTGAATTTTAAATGTCCTAAAAGTAAAAATTAATAATAATAATTATAATATTTTGAAGATAATTCAAATTCCAGCGATTTTTATCACTTGAGCAGTTTTTGGATAATTTATATGAATCAATAATCATATTAATTAATAATTAAAGGTAGTAATAAAAACCCAACTTTTTGAAACATTTTTACTCAATTTGTCGCCATTATGCACAAAATAAATTCTGCAAAAAAATTTGTTATACACCAAATATTACATGAATAGTATCCGTGGCTAAATTCTCTTATTTCATGTAGTACATAAGAAAAAAAAGGAAAATTTTTGATACTACCTTTAGAAAAAAATTTTTAGAAGAGCCTTACATCGTTAACCGTAGTATATTTTGGTTGCATTTATTTTCGCTATTTGACTACTTAAAAAAATAAAGAAAATGCATAGAAATGTAACAATAGGTATATATGTTTTAATTTAATTTACGTTCAGTAAAATTGCTTAGAAAATTCGACCATTAGACAATGAGTTATTTTTTCCCCAAAATAAGTAAGATAAATTACTCCCGCAACACCCACTTTTTTATTTTATAACCGTCGTTGAACAGCCAACCCAATTTTATGGGTTTAAGACTACTAATGTTCAACTCCGTAGCCTTGTAATTTTGAACCCAATCCAGAAGACAAGGGAACTGCTGGATCAAGTATTGGGAAAAATTTGCCTTCGTGGAGGACTTTTTGATGGAACTAACCCGCATTTGCGTTACATGGAGAGGAAGACCACGAGAACCTCCCGCGGTTAGCCTGACGACAAGGGGACTCTAACCCATTATCCGTCTACCAGTGAAGATATTTCACGTCAGCACTGTGGTCGATGCAAGCCGGATGCGGAATTCTTATCGACTGGGATTCGTACTGGGATTCCACTTGTCGGGACTTCACAATCAGCTTAGCGCTCCAAGCACACAGACAAGCTGATATCCATTGATTTCAAGCTGATTACGCCCAAAACCGCCCATGAAAATAGTATCCCAGTCTGGTATAATTACTTTCCAATGCCAAATCACTGTGTTTTCGTTACTCCTCAATCTTAGTCCAATAATTAAATATATTTAAGTAACTATTAAAAGGCAATAACATAGTTATTATAAATATTTAATGTATTTTAGTAATTCATCAAAGTTTAAACTTTCCCTTTACTTATTTCTCAATAAATTCAAGAATTAAATGTTAAAAGGTATATGTAAATAAAAATGTCATTATGTTTTATTATTTTAATATAATTATTTTTCATTAATAGCTTATTTAGGAACATTGTTTAAATTCCGCCAAGTATTTATTCATTCATTTTATTTTCTGATATTTGTTTAATAAAGCAAGCATATGAGCAATATTTTTACAATAAAAATTGTTTTTCCCTTAATATATTTGAACTAACAATTAAATTAAAATCCTTCGTGACTACTTCAAATCTATTATATATTGATAGTTTATTATAGTTATACTAATAGTTTATTTAGGAGCATTATTTGAAATTCCGCCAAAATGCATATATGTGTTTTGATTTTTGATAATTAAAAATAAGCAATATTTTTACAATAGAATTTGTTTTTCCCGTAATATATTTGAACTAACTGTTAAAACAAAATCTTTAGAGACCATTTCAAATCTATTATATTCATTTTAAACAATCAACCGATTCTTATTCTCTTTTCGTTATACAAACAAAGACAAAAGCTTAACAAAAATAAAAATGCTGTTATATTTTATTATTTTAAATTTAATTATTTCTTATTAGTTACTTATAAATACAAAAATTTTATTTAAAAAAATACTCAATTTTCATTGTCAAAAATAGCACAAAATAAACATAATTTCCCTTTTAACTTAAACATTCATTACTTTTAATAAAAGAAAAAAGTCTTTAATTCAATGCTGAAAATTTATTTCAAATAATACATTTCGGCAAAAAAAAAGAAAAAAATTCACAAAATAATAAGTTTTACTTTTTGCCTGAGAGTATTTAAATAAAACTTTTTTATTATCTTAATTTTAAAGGAAGTTTCTTCCATGCATTTAAAATTATGTCGGGAAAAAACTTAAAACCACAATGAAGAATAAGATTAACTTCAGCGTTCTAATTTTTTCTCTTTACATAATCAAAAATGAAGTATGTTTACTTTACTAATTACCGCCTTTTTTAAATATTATTATTGTTGTGTTAATTAAAAAAAAATATTTAAGACTTATGCCGTAAAACTTATAAACGCGGTAGCTCATTTTATTAATAAATACGGTTTGTTATTCATAAAATTTCAAATTATTTTGTTCAAATAAACTTCGTAGCCTTCATAAAAAGTTTTTTTATCGAATTGCCACAGAAAAAAAATCATATTAAAATTTTATGAATATTTACTGTGAATATTTACTTAAGCATGAAAAAATAAAATGAAAAAGATACTCATTTGAATATCTTTTTTAACTTAGGATTCGCTTGATAAAAGCGGTTTATAGATAGAGTATATTTGGCGTAATAAAAGCCGTACCCAGTTAGGTTATTAGCTTTATCAAATATAAAATTTTGACTTTTTTTTCTTACCAAAGCAGTTTCTAAGCATTCGTTATTTCTATTAATATTTCTATTCGTATTAAATTTTTAAAAAAATATCGTAGTTTTGAAAGAAATTTCGATTGCAGTTTAAAAAAATACGGAACCTTTACCGCAATTTTTTTAAATATATAAAAGTATCTTAAAAAACTACATCCTGAAGTGTTTTTTATATAAAACTAATTATCTAACATAGTTTTTCTTAAAATTTCTGTTATTGACACAGCTACAAACGATGCGATTTCAAACTATTCAAAAACTATATTTTTTCAAATTTAATAATTTCTATATTTTAAAACATGCTTTGTTAAAAGAAATGATGTCTTAAAAAAAAGATTGCTTTATTTTTAATTGCAGTTATGTTTAAATTTTTATTTTTGATAAATTTTTTAAACTTTTATCAAAATCTTTACTGACTTCAGTAATATATAAATGTGTTTCTGCATATCTGTTGTACTATTTTTCAAAAGAGATACAAATAAAAAATTATTTCGCTTTAATCAAAGTTCTCCTAATTATCATTTTAGCTTACTTTTCAACATTTTATAAGCATAAGATTTAAATATTGTGATAGTCATTCTCTAACTTATTAATCATTTTTATGGACTTTAAAATAAAATATATTTCAGAGCCTGGTATCATCAAAAGACTTCAATAATTTTTCTCCATTTTAAAAAATACATTTTTATAGACTTTAAAGTAAAATATATTTCAGAGACTGGTATTTTCAAAAGACTTCAATTAATTTTCTCCATTTTATAAAATACATTTTTATGGACTTTAAAGTAAAATATATTTCAAAGCCTGGTATTATCAAAAGAATTCAATAATTTTTCTCCATTTTAAAAATGTGGGCTAGGCTAAAGGCCCCCGTTGTGTCTGATCTTGACTGAGTAGCAACAGCAGGAGGACGTCAATGTCGCCGTCATAAATTGCAAGTCAATTGCTCACTGTGTTCCATCCATCAAAGTACGCGTGTTCCTATCGAGGTGATCGTTTCCGTCGAGACACACGCGTTCAGATCACGTACGAAAGTTACCTATGTAGAGTGCTTGTTGAAACAGGCCTGCCTGCGAGCAGCCTTTGTGGAACCTTTGTGGAGCTAAGTTACCGACAATATCAACCTTCAACTACCAGGAGGTAACTCAAAATAGAATCAAGTTAACATACCTTATATACTAGGAAACTGGAATTTAAAAGTTGTAGTTGTAGTTATGCTACAGGCTCGTAAGCCTACAGGGGTTTTATGTAGAAATTAATATTGGTCCTATGTTCAAAACTTTTCGAGGACCAATATTAAATAATTTAGACACCTCAATAGTGGCCTTATATTGTAAATCTATAAAGATCCCACATAAAAAAAAATTTAGGCCAGAATATACTGCCATTCTAGCACCCATTATTACAAAACTTATACACCTCAATCTCGGTCCGATATCGAAAGCCATTCTAAAACCATTTTCAAAAAATATGTAAGACCATTATAGACTTGCAAATTAAGAACCAGTTTTGTACTTGCATCTATTGAACCTGGAAAGATTTAAAATATTTTAAAAATATCCATTTCTATATCTAGTTCCTTAATAAGTGATTTACAATACAAACAAATCCACCTATAACAGATTTTTCTTTTTTGCTCATAAGACCTTTTTGTTTATTTCACAATAGTCCAAGTACAATATAAAGATTCACCTTTAGAAAAGAAATATCTTTTCTTTGTTTGTCTATTAAATTTCTGATAGTTGATATAAAATTTTGGTAAAAGTGTGCAGGATTGAAATAAAATTTTTGTTCAGGATTATTTATTATGAAATAAGAAAACCACTGCTTAAATGCTTTGTTTTAAAACTCTCAGCTGATCCAAATATCTTGAAAATTAATTAATTAATTAAAAGAACANTTTTTTTTTTGCTCATAAGACATTTTTGTTTATTTCACAATAGTCCAAGTACAACATAAAGATTAACCTTTTGAAAAGAAATATTTTCTCTTTGTTTGTCTATTAAATTTCTGATAGTTGATATAAAATTTTGATAAAAGTAATTTGATAAATGATTTGATTTGATAAAAGTGAGAGGATAGAAAGAAAATTTTTGTTCAGGATTATTTATTATGAAATAAGAAAACCACTTCTTGAATGCTTTGTCTTTAAACTCTCAGCTGATCCAAATATCTTGAAAATTAATTAATTAATTAATAGAACAATTAAACACACATATTTTAAAAAGGAAAAATTGCTTTTACTCATTATACGGCTTTTGGGGTAATACCGTGTGAATTGGCGTAAAAAATTAAGCGATGTAAGAGGCCTTAAAAATTTATTCTTATTTTTGATATTGCAGAATGTTAAAAAATAGATTATGAAAAGCGTTTATTATTTACATTTTAGGTTTTATTTAACAGCTATAAAATATAGCGAAATTCGACCAATTTTAAATAGGATCTACATGGAATGAATAACATCTTTAAAATATCGGGTCAATCGGACAATTTTAAGTAGGGTTTATGTTAGCTAAATAACGACTATAAAACATTGGCTGAGTTGAACACTTCGATATCGAACCAACATAGGTTGAATAACGGCTATAAAATATCGGGTGAACTTAACATATCTGTATAGGGCACATATTGGCGAAATAAAGGCAATGAAATATTGGATCAATTGGACAATTCTATTGTGGTGAATATTGGCCCAATGAATACCCAAATTATTATGCTGCTAGTGTTAGGGTCAATTTGCTTAATCAAACTAAACCACAGTATTGTGTAGACAATCGTATTACAAAAAAAAAGTTTAATTTCGCATTGACTTACTTAATTACCATCTCAGAAATCGGTATAACATTAGCATTTTTAACAATTATAAGGTACAAATTTGAACATACCTTAAGCAGATGTTAAAAAAAATTTTAATACAAGTTGGACCTTAATATCATGTAACCAAGCTTACGAAGTTCGATAATATTGCTCAACTCATCACCTTATTAAGGTTTCAGCAAATTTAAACGATATTTTGGTTCAATTAGCTCCAAACACTTTAACGGTACATTTATTTCCAATATATTAAGATGTAACATATTATTTTTTATACTTTGCATCAGAAAAATAAAACCTGATTTTTTTTTAAAAGATTTTTTACCAAAACAAGCCCTTTGACGGAGATGGATCCCCGATGCCCCTTTTATACACTGAAGAGCCATTACATTATGACCACCCTGCTAATAACCTGTAGGACCACCTTTAGCCCTCAAAACTGCTAGCACACGCCGTGGCATTGATTCCACAAGGTGCTGATAGGTAGTCTGAGGTATCTGGTACCAAGCGCTCACCAACTGGTCCTGCTATTCCCTCACATTGCGAGGGGGTAACGTGGCATCACGAATTTGGTTTTCCAAGTAGGACCACAAATGCTCTATTGGATTAAGGTCAGGTGAATTTGGGGGCCAAGACATGACTTGAAAGTCACAGGTATGTTCCTCGAACCAATCCATGATGATTCGACCCTTATGACATGGTGCATTGCCCTGTTGGTAAACACCATCCCCTGCAGAAAAAACTGTTGCCATGAATGGGTGAACCTGGTCTGCAACTATGTTCAAGTAGCTTACAGAAGTCAGGGATTGTTCTACGAGGATTATGGGTCCTAATGTGCCCCATGAAAACATTGTTCCTGAGCGAGAAACCATGAAAACCTGGGCGAGCCCATTGTTATAGATGGAGGGTGGTCATAATGTAATGGCCTTTCGGTGTATATTATTTTTCTGATATACAATTTTTCTGAATATATTTCTGTATTTTTTAATTATAAAAAACAGTTTAATAGTTAAAAAAAGAAATCTATTAAATTATCAGAACATTTTTGTACTAAAATATGAAATCCCAAAAAAGTAGTTTGAACTTTTTTTTCATTCATATTCAAAAAATTATCAATAACTTATTTGGTAAAACTAAAGAAATTTCGAAGATGAATAACTACTTCTCTAATACCTAAATAACTGCAAATTTTAAAAATAGTATGGAAGCGAGTCGTGTTTAAAGGATTTACCCTCAATCCAGAAAAAGATACTGGTGTTTCATACTGTATTTCATAACCCTAATTTATTAAAATGCTAAATATAATATCACTTATTTTGACCTAAATTAATATAAAATAATGAAAAAATGTGTTTAATAAAGAGTTAGTGAAAATTCTCCCATTTATATATTACATATGCTGATTAAGAAAATTACCCGAGTTTTAAAACTTATAAAAATCACCCTTAAGTACCCCCGCTCATAAACGTTATCCATTGCCTACTACACCAAGATAAAAACATCTAACAAGAACTTTTCTCCCCTTTCCGAATTCTTCGAAGTACTTTTCCTTCGAAAAGAACTGCTGCACCCCTCGTAATTCTCGTTGCTGTACTTTTATGGTCGAACGTTCTGACTGTAATCCGCGCATCCCGGTTCTGTTCTGGAGTAGATTCTAATCAAGACTGTTTTTGTTCTTTTCAGTTCCTCTCTCGTGTGGTCAAGTGATTTCCAGTGATGTTTCGAAAAACGGCTCCTTTACCAGTCCTAATTACCCGGAACCGTACCCGGCAGACATCCTCTGCGTCTATTCTTTCATGGGCAAAGGAAAGGAGAGAGTGCAGATTCAGTTCGTGGATTTTGATCTTCACCTACCACACGAGCCACCCAGAGAGTAATTACGTTCTTTTTTTATTCCGTTCTACCTTTTCTTTTTTGTCATTTACACTTTTTTTTCTAACTTCTTTTATCAGATAAACAATAAAATAGAAAGAAAGCATTGTGTTGCTCTCTTTGTAATGTGACTAGAACACGAGGTAAGGAAATTGAAGCGATAAGATCTTGTTCTTTTAAAGGTGCAAATAAATAATCATGTTCATTTGCAACTTAAGTATTAATTTAATGGTTTTTAATGGCAATTATTGTCATGGCGTACGAGAGTTTAAGTAATTATTTAACATACATCTGAATTAAGCCATTTTGAATCAGAAATATTTACTATTTGTTGCAATATGACTTAAGCATGAGGAACATAAATTGAACTAATAAAATATGTTCTTGTTCATTTCAAAGTTTAAAAGTCAAATAAAATATGATTAATAACAATTATAATTTGAATTCGTAATGTTCATTGGAGTTTTAAACTTATTATATCTCTGAAATTCAAATATTTTTATTACCCTACTTTTCATTGATGAATTGTCGAAAATTTGAACCATGACTTATTACTTCTTTGTAAGATGGATAGAAAACCGAGCTGTTTTAGTCTATACTACTCAAGTCACCCAGAAAGAAATCACGCTCATTTTTATTTTGTTCTACCTTTTCTTTTTTGTCATTTACACTTTTTTTCTAACTTCTTTTATCAGATAAAGAATAAAAAAGAAAGAAATCATTGTGTTGCTTTCTTTGTTATGTGACTGGAACACGAGGTAAGGAAATAGCGATAAGTGAAGCGATAAGATCTTGTTCTTAAAAAGATTCAAATAAGTAATCATGTTCATTGGCAATTTAATTTTTAATTTAATGGTTCTTAATGGCAATTATTGACATGAAGTACGAAAATTTACATAATTAATTAATTAATGTTCATCTGAGTTCGACATTTTGAACCATAAATATTTACTATTTGTTGTTATAAGGCTTGAACATGAGGAAAATAAATTGTATTACTAAATATGTTCTTATTCACTGCAAAGTTTCCATGTCAAATTTATGATAACTAATTTCATTTATAATTCATATTTTTATTTTTAATGGTGTTTTAAATTACTTTTATCTCTGAAATTTAAATAATATTATTACCATACTTATCATTAGTTTATTGTTGCCAATTTGAATTATCACTACTTCGTAGGATGGATAGAAAACCATATTGCTTGAGTCTGTACCACTCAAGCCACTCAGAAAGAAATCACGCTCATTTTTATTCTATTCTAACTTTTCTTTTTTGTCATATCTTTTATCAGATAAACAATAGAATAGAACGAAGGCAATGTGTTGCTTTCTTTGTAACGTGACTAGAACAGTAGGAAAGGAAATTGAAGTGTTAAGATCTTCTTTTTCATAAAGATTCAAATAAGTAATCATGTTCATTTGCAACTTAATTTTTAATTTTATGGTTCTGAATGGTAATTATTGTCATGGCGTTCGAAAATTTATACAATTAAATAAGTAATATACCTCTGAGTTCGACATTTTGAACCATAAATATTTACCATTTGTTGTAATAAGACTTCAACATGAGGAAAATAAATTTTACTACAAAAGAATATGCTCTTATTCACTGCAAAGTTTCTTTGTCAAATAAATAATAACTAATTTCCTTTATAATTTTTATTTTTAATAGTGATTTAAATTACTTTTATCTCCGGAATTGAAATAATATTATTACCATGCTAATCATTAGTTTATTGTTGCCAATTTGAATTATCACTACTTCGTAGGATGGATAGAAAGTCAAATTGTTTGAGTCTTTACCCCTCAAGCCCCCCAGAAAAAAATCAGGCTCATTTTTATTCTATTCTAGCTTTTCTTTTTTGTTATATCTTTTTATCAGATAAACAACTAAATACAACGAAGGCAATTTGTTGCTTTCTTTGTAATGTGACTAGAACAGCAGGAAAGGAAATTGAAGTGTTAAGATCTTCTTCTTCTTCATAAAGGTTCAAATAAGTCATCATGTTCATTTACTACTTTAATTTTAATGCAATGGCTTTTAATGGCAAATTTTGTCATGGTCTACGAGAATTAAAATAATTTATTAATATACATCTGAATTCACACCTTCGAACGAAAACAATTTTCTATTTGTAATAGGACTCGAACGTGAGGAAACTATATTAAACTAGTAAAGAATATGTTTTTATTCATTTCAAAGTTTCCAAGTAAAGTAAAAAATAGCTAAATTCCATTACAATTTAAATTTTTGACTCTCAGTTTAAAATCATATACTGCTGACATTTCAACGCTTAAATTTTTTGTCTTGGATTTTAGTGATATTTTAAAGAGATGTCTTTATGATCTTTTTTATATCACTCCACCCTTTTAGTTCCTGAATGCTATTTTAATAATTCCTACTGAGCAAAAAATTAGTAAGGTTTTATTAAAATTCAAATACATGAACGTAAACAATTTATATTTTATTGTAATTGAAGCTCAACTTTTTGTTTTACAAAAAATAATGTGTTTACAACCTAAGTAGAACGAATTTAAAAAAGATTGGTTCAAAAAAAAAATTTCTAAAATATATTTATTCATGATAAAGTATAATTGGGATATTTTTCTTCTTTTTAATTTTTAGATTGTTGCTATTATACACAATATTAAAAAGAATAATGCATTGCATTTTGGAATTCGAACAAAAAAAAAATTTTATGTATAAATAACGGTGGTTGAATTCTTTTAATTGATTACTTTCAAGCCTTATATAAAACATAATATTGTTGCAACAATTTAGTAAAAAACAAATACAATGTCAGCTAAAAAAACTGTATTTGCTTTTAAATTTCATGAAATGCCCGAAATTAATTCTAAAATTTTACAATATTTTTTAATAAATTCAATGTGCAAATAAACAAATAAATTATTTATTTGCTTTATTCAAAAATAAATATTTACGATTTTTCAAATAAGTGTTTTTTTAATTAGTATGCATCTAAAACTTTTCACGGCCTTTTATCAAGTACACTAAATTTTTTTTAATCAGGCTTCCATGCTAGAATTAGATCCAATTTCAAATACTAATGGAATACTCCAATTTTAAATACTATAATTCATATTAAATAAAACTTCCCAAAGGTTTTGACTCGTTCTAAGCAAACATAATTACATCGTTTACAATGGTGTTTTTTTAGGCAAAGTTATTAGTTTTTTTATTTTTTCCGCCATTAGGAAACTAAATTTATAAAAATATTCCATTCGTTATTTTTATCTTTTATTCCTTTATATTTTCCTATAGCAATACCCTACTTTAGAAACACAAAAATTGTCAATCATTTTATTATAATTAAATGTATAAAAAGAATATGAATTTTGACATTGCTCAATTCGCTTGGAAAATTATAAAACTTTGATTTCTCACAAATAATTTCTGGAAAAACAACAACAGTCAAACGCACAAAAGTTATATTTTATGTGCAATGCATCAATAAGCCATCAATACCGGAATGCATCAATAAGCCATCAATAAAACTCAAAAATAATATTATTTATTACATCAAAAAATATATAATTGAAATTAATGCTTATCATGGCAGTTATTACAGACTTTCATAAATTTTAATTATTTCATTAAAAGCTCTCAAAAACATTTCAAATAGTTCAAAATCCTGCGACGCAATAGTAGTGCTGCCGCCTATATTTTAAATATCAAATCAATTTTAAGGAGTAAATACTTAACACAGTTTAATGAAAAAAATTAAAATTGAATTTAGAAATTTATTTTGCTTAAAACTCAGCATGCACTTCATTAAAGAATGAATACTTACTCATGAACCTGATGCACTATCAGTAAGTCAAAAAAGTATCTTTTACTGAGAGACGTACTTCAGTACTTCACTCTTCCATCGACATTCAAACCCGGATGTGACGTATGTAGTACTTCTCTCACAAACAGGGTGTAAAATAAAACATAGGATTCACGTTTGTTGGAGAAGCTTTCCAATTATTTAATTTCAAACGTTTTTCAATTCTACCGGTTTTTACAAAAATCTAATTTAGTTTAATTGAATCAATAGAATATCATGCTTATTTATGATTGGTCCTACTTTAATAAAATTTTATTTCTAATTATTTTTGTAAAAATTTAGTTTTCAATTATTGCTGTTTCCTTCATGGCTTAAGAAAATTAAATTATTTGAAAAAATATTAAAAAAATACTTCTTCACAAACTAAATATAAGAGAAAATTATTATTTTTAAAATAATTATTAACAAGTTTTCCTGAACATTTTAGCTATTACAATATTCGAATAAAATTACATTAAAAATTTTCTAGATACTTCGAAGAAAACATTCGCTATAAATATTTAATATACTACTTAAAAAAAAATTCTAAGCTTGGATCATAGAACTATGTTGCGTGGATAAAAATATTAATGCTTAAAAAAATAAATGCTACTCAATATTCAAGGCGATATTAAAATAAATATCAATTTGCGAAATTTCAAAATTTTGTTATACATATAAAATAAGTCTCCTTACTTAATACTTCAGTGGTTAATAGATTAGAAAAATGTGTTTGTAAACTATTCTAAACTAGTAAAGATAACGTGCGATACAAGAAATATTATAAAAGCTTCGCTTAATTTGCATTACATGATATGCATCTAATAGTCATATTTTTAATAAATGTTTTATTATCTTTGTGAAGTATTGCTTAAAATATAGTTTTCCAGCAATAATATTTTTTTATTTTGACTATAACTTCATTTTTTAATACTTCGTGCTTCAAGTTTTTTTTATGAGAATGTTCAATGTAAATAAAATTTAGTTTATTTGCTAAAGGATTAAAAGTAAGTTTTATTTTAATATTTTTTGGAAACTAATATTATTCTGAAAATATAACTTAGATTTTATTGTTTAAAAATTAATTAAATTAGTTAAAAAGAGTGAGTTAGTAATTTTAAACCCTTTATTTCACTAAATTATTAGTAAATAAATAAGTTGTAAACCGTTAATGACACTATCTACCTAATACGAACAACATTTCCTTTTTTCATTTAATTCTTATCTTGATTAAAAATACTAGATAAAAATAAAATATTTAACGTTTTATAAATACAAATATGTAACCATAGCTTATTCTTTAAAAATTCTTTGTAAAACAAATTCTTTCATCTGAATATAGAAAAATTTCTTTTCTTCTTTAAATTTTCCGAAATAAATTTACGTGATTTAAAACCAAATATTTTACATGTTGCAAGAAAAATATCATTTACTTGTTTGTTCTCTTATTACAAAGTTTAAGTGAAAACCCTGTCATGAATAAATATTTTACAACAAACAGTTTTTGCTTCCAGGTAATTACTTTTGGTTAAATCAATCAAAATTAAATAAATATTATTATTTGAAGTCAACATTTTAGAATACAGTGTTATGAAAACTAATTTTAAAAAGCTTGAAATTCAAATATATATTCGAGTGTCAAGTTAAACTTCCCAACATTGTTTAACTCAGAACTGAAATAAATTGTTATTGTTATTATTATTATTATTATTATTATTATTGAATTAAAAATCCAGATTGGATACACAAAAATTGAATTCAAATAAATTTACCTGTTCACAAATTTAAAAGTATAACTTATTTATGGCATTGACATAAATTCCCACAACATTACGATTACATATAAAATATGAAATAGAACCAAAAATAAAATAATTATTTGTTTGTCAGAATAATTTTTATAAACAAATTTAAATTAAAGTTTATTTAAGAATGAATGAATTAACTCAAAAGTAAATAATATCAACAACAAAAATCAAATGAAACAAACTTAAATTTACAACGTAATAATCACCATTATTACGTTGTCTCATTATTATATAATACTTATCCCCCCATATTTCCCTGAAACTATTTTTAATGTCTTCATGGTAAAATTTATCTAAAATCCATGATCCCACGATAAATTAAAGAAAAATTGGAAAAAGCTGAATCATCCATTATTAAAATTAAAATAGTATTTTATAGAAGCGATTACCTTTTGACAATGCCGATACCGCCGTATACAGTATTTCCCAAAGCAATTAGTAAATCAGAATTCGATGAAAATTTAAAAGGTCTCAAAGATTATTACAACTTTTTTTTCTTAATTTCTGCTAAAGATCCATCAGAAGAAGAAGTTAATAGGAATAAAATAATTGAAAGTCAAAAATTCGCATTCATTTTTAAAGAAATAATTTCTGGTTTGCAATAAGACAGTCGGTATTATATTATCAGGTCGTTAAAATTTAAATTTGAGAAACGTATAAAAATAATGATGACTATCATTCCTGATGGAATTTTACTAACTGGAGTTTTAAGCCGTAATTGGAGAAAAAAAGTTCCATTTGTATAAAGTAGTACAATTATGAATAATTGAGTTTTTTATAAAATTGTTATTGTTAATGCATTTTATCGTTTTGTTAAATCACTATGCACAGTATTGGTATTACAAAAGTTAATTTTTTTTTCTCATGCTTAATTTTACAGGCATTGTAATATATAACTAACTTTTTTTTCACTTTTAAATTCCCTCCGCGAATAAGTTTCTGTTGTTACGTTTTAAATCGATGGTTAAGCTTAGATTTAAGTTTAAAATTTGAAATACACCTTAAGTACCCTAACTAAATCTTGATTAATTGAATTTTTAATTCAATTTTATCAATAGTTGATCATTGTACAGACCTGTTAATTAATAATTAACTTTAAATAATATTTTACGATTAGTTTTCCCAATAATGATATTTAAACTTATGTTTTCATATTTCTTATTAATAATTCAATTTCTTAAATTTCTAAAGCTATAAAATTTTTAAAAAAATGAGATTAAACATTACGTGAAAGCATAAATTATTTTAAATCTTTAATTAAGGTAAGAAACCTGCTGGAATATTAAGAAGTTTACGAATGATTTTAAGTTCTCTTAAAATATGTTATTGTTATGAAACAATAAATGAAAAAATTATTTTACTAAAGAATTATTATAGTATAATCACAATACCGTTATGAAAAATAAATCACCTTATGTAATGAAGTATTTTCTGCAAGGATCTTATTGTTAAGTTTAATGGTCCAGTTTACTACAAAACTATCTCCAGAATGAATGAACATTGTAAGATAGATACTTTTAAATCAAAACGTTTTACATAACTTTAAATTTATTAAAGCATTATCCTGATTTATCTAGAGATATTAAACTCTTGCATTTACTATAAATGGTTTCATCAGCTGTCCCTAAAATAAGCAAAAACGCATTTTTTATATCCTGCTAAGGAAACGAGATTTGTTATCACTAAATTTCAAATTAGTTATGAAGTTCGTCAACAGATGGAATTGATAACAAAAGAGTACTATAAAGCAGTGTTTTCTAAATAACCACTGTTTGCTTCAATATATTATTTATTGCATTTATTAGACTTTAACAACATGTATTTAATTCGCAGAAGTTCGTGCAACTACTCATTTCAGTTCACTCATACGAGAATTTAAAAAAATATTTTCTTAGATTTTTTTATTTATTTTTGCCACGATACTTGTTTTGAAATTTGATAAGAATAACATTTCTGCTTTCCTAAGTAGAAAAAACGCTATATCTCCATCTCCTTTCATTTCGTCTGTTATTTTTGGTTCACCTGTTGCAAGTATTGTAATGTACTGTTATTTTTGGTTCACCCGGTACAAGTATTGTAATGTACTGTTATTTTTTGGTTCACCTGGTACAAGTATTTTAATGTACTGTTATTTTTGGTTCACCTGGTACAAGTATTGTAATGTACTGTTATTTTTTCTTCACCTGGTACAAGTATTGTAATGTGCTAACTAGCATTATGAAATAAAATATGTGTTTGATCTAGCAAAAAATACTGCTAGAATTATTTGATATTATATTTAAGTTTTTATTTTCATTTATAGCTGTGACGGTGTTGATGTAGTGATGGTATTTATAACAATCAACGGACAAAAAGAAAGAGTGGATAACTTTTGTGGTAACAAATCGCCCCCACAATTAATGTCCAATGGGCCATCAATGATGGTCGAATTTAAATCAAGGCATTCTTCAAACGACGTCAAAGGATTCAAAGCCATATTCAGATTTGTTACAGGTAAGTGTAACTTTTCAAAAGTTACATTATATTTTTCATGTTTTTCTTTTGAATTTATCTTTTATAATAAATTAAATACCTGATATTGTTACGTGTACTAAATATTAAAAAGAGCAAATATGTCTAAAATATTGATTTATAATCCTATTATATAAAGAAATATATATAGTAACAAGTATATCAATAAGCAAAGGATTTAATTTCAAAACAATCTATAATCAAAATTGGCTGCAATAAAATTAAAAAATATCTTGGAACTAGCAATAAAGCAATAAACTAATTTTTGCTTTATTGCTTGTTGTTGTCGTCTTATGTCGCTTGTCTATACAAGCAAGCCTATTTTAAGGAAAAGAGGTGCTCTTCTTCTTGTTTTCCAGTAGCTCCATCTATGGTCAAGAATTTGATTTCTGCCACACACATGTGTCGCGACCCGTATTACAGGGAGGACACATCCATACACCATCCATCCATCCTCAGATCGTAATTTTGACCTGAACTCGAGCACGACCAGTCTCCGCTCCAAAACCCGTAGAGGTATTGATTTGTTAAGAGAACTTGGAGGACTTTGTGACTCCAAAAGATTTACGCGTGCACCAGTAAGCATTTTGTACACGGCGAGTCTTCGGCAGGCGGAGATCGAACTCACGATCTTTTGAACATGAGCCCAATGCCCTACCAGTCAGTCTATCCCGGCCATACTATATAACTGGTTTTATATAGCAAAGCAAAAAAACAATGTGAATAAAGCACAAATGAAAGTACATAATGAATGTACATACTTTCATTTATGCTTTAAACTTATTGGTTTTGCTTTATTATATATAGTACAGAGTATTACCCTTTCCTTTGAGATATTTATATACTTATTTTCAACCATCTTCAAAATTTGAGATTTTTATGAGTTTGCGTATATACAGCAATAAAATATTTAATGAAATGTTTTTAAAACTTATTGTGAAATATTAAGGAGTTTGCTTTTCATTTGGGAAACTTTATTAACAACAAAAGGATTCATCAATTGCATAAGTGTTTTAATTGCATTAAAATTTTTTTGATGATACAATTGGTGTACAGTACCGCTCAAAAGTATCAGTACACCTAGAAACTTATAAAAAAATGGCAAAATTCAAAGTGTCATAACTTCTTTAAAAATGATCAAAAATGCTTCTGCTTTAGCTCATTTTGAAGCTTAAAATCTCTACTTTCATGTACTTGAATTGTTTTTAATTAATATATTTTGCAACTATGTACAATTACACTCTAAACAATCATAGAAAATTGTATTAATTTCTTGTGAAGTTTGACGCGATGTACGGGCACAAAGGGGTTAGATATTGTTAATTTTTATTATACCATTGAAAAATTTGGACTTTTAGCTTTCATTTAAAAAAAAAATTCCAAAAAAACATGTTTTTTGACGAAGTTATTGTCAAATAAAAAAAAAGGTTTTTTTTTCAGAATTTAATGATTTTTCAGCAATTATAATGAATTTTAGTGTAATTATAATATGATATGAAAATTTTTTAATTAAAATAAATTAAAATTTAATATTTCTCGATAATATTATTTCATAATTTATTATAACAATTTTAACTTTTTTTTTTGGAAAATATAATAATGAAATAAGAATCAACGTTTACAATTTAATATTTTGAAATTTATTTTTTCGTATTTTTCTCAGAAAAAATTTGAAAACAAAAATGTAATAATGAAAAAATATTTTACATCATATTTTGCTTTCTTCAAAATATCCTCCCCGCGCTTTTATAACTGCAGCACACACTCGAGGCATCCGATCAATCAGCTTTTTTAATGTTATCTTGTCTATTTTTCGCCACTGCTCTTGAAGGACTTTCCACATATGATTTATGCTGGTTAATGGATCGAAGACCGAAGGTAGGAGGACGAACCTAAATAGTTCCTGTGCGGAATTCATTATAATTGCTGAAAAATCATTAAATTCTGAAAAAAAAACTTTTTTTTTATTTGACAATAACTTCGTCAAAAAACATGTTTTTTTTGGAAATTTTTTTTTCAAATGAAAGCTAAAAGTCCAAATTTTTCAATGGTATAATAAAAATTAACAATATCTAACCCCTTTGTGCCCGTACATCGCGTCAAACTTCACAAGAAATTAATACAATTTTCTATGATTGTTTAGAGTGTAATTGTACATAGTTGCAAAATATATTAATTAAAAACAATTCAAGTACATAAAAGTAGAGATTTTAAGCTTCAAAATGAGCTAAAGCAGAAGCATTTTTGATCATTTTTAAAGAAGTTATGACACTTTGAGTTGTGCCCTTTTTTTATAAGTTTCTAGGTGTACTGATACTTTTGAGCGGTACTGTAAGTGCAGTTCATTTTTTGCAATGAACGAACTTGTAAATTTAGGATTATATATCCCTATATTATGCGATGTATTTTCTTCGAAAATAAAGGATCAAAATGGACTAAAAATGATAAATTCATAAAAATGAAATCACTCCGAATTCATAAAGTTTCTCCTAGCACACAAGAATTAGTACAACCTTATTCAATTAATAAAATGATGAAGCAACTCAAATAATTGCGGTATTCAGGTATTTGTGCATTTTGTTTCCAGAATATTTTACACTACTGATCATTAAAATTGCTACACCTGAAAGGTTGCAGGTCACAGAATAGTAGTTATTGAATTCACACTTAATATCAGAAGGAAGTTATTAAGCTACCATGATATCAGGAAGTATATATCCTGCGAAATCAGTACCAAGAGTTGCCATCTCTTTCAAAATTAGCAGTACTTTACCACCTGGACAGTGCGTCAAATACAAATTGTACGACATTTGCAAAGATCTCAGTCAATGCAGTTTCAACTCTTCGTTTCAGATCATTGACAGTAGTTTTAGAGGAGTGTTGGCTTGCCAATCATTCGGCAACCATTAGCCACACGTTTTCATTTGTTTGAAGATCAAAAGAACGTGATGACCAGAGTAACAGCAAAACAAGTTCTTAATCAAGGAAGTTCGGGACATTTCGGGCAACATGTGGTCGTTCATTGGTCTGCTGAAAATTAGAGTTAAATAGGCCTCGAAAATAATACAAAGGGACCTTAGAGCGTTCAATAATGTAATGGTTGCCCATCAAAATGCCAGGAATGCAAACAAGAGGTAATCGTCCATCATCATTTCAAGTTCCTTACAAGATCATTACATGCCTGCATATCAAGTAAAAATTGACAACATGCGTAATCCATGATGTTACCCTCATAGTGTTGCAACCCCTATAGTATTAACTGTTTGTCAATACTATAAGTGTTGCATCAATGTTGTTCATTGATCACACCGCTTAAAACCCGATAAGCATTATTCCTGGCATTTTCTGAACTTTTAACTGCAAACTTTTCTAAGAATAGTGTAAGAATAGCAAAAAAGCATGTGACACGCATTGACTGTCCCTACTCTTGCAAATGTAGACGAACTTTTTAAGCACAACTTTGTTGTCTTGAAAATGACTGGTTCTTAACTCGTGGTTTAAAATAAGATTGTGCAATCATAGTGACCTGGAGAATTAGATATCTGCTTTCTCGGCTCTTTGTGGGATTCCATATTCACTGGACAGATAAGAAATCCCGACCAATTCCCGTCGGTCATGATTTCTTCGCAATATTGCAATTCGATAGGTCATCCTGTAGGCTATAATACTTCATCAATCAAAATCAAACAGATCATGGAAGACATTTCCCCTTTTTAATAAACACATTATTACAACTCTTTTAACTAGAAATAATGTTCCAATGCAAATTCAGTGAGAAAAGCTGCTGTTAAACTTCAGCTTTTATTTGCATTGCAGATGTCTCTACTACCACCTGTTTCGCATAAATGTGCTGATTCTTAATTTTATTTCAATACTTTAGGCATAAAAACAAAGTTAGTTATGAAAGCATATGCAATTGGGATCAAAAAACAAGTCATAAATATTCAAACAGATCACAGGATTGAAGAACAATTCATTCTAAAACCATTCAAGTATGCAATAAAAAATAATAAGAAAAAACACACGTTTTCTAAAACACTTGTTTGATTCAGACATTTAAAAATTTTATTTCTTGAGTGTATTTTCCTTAACAATTTTGCAAAAAGATAAATATATAAATAAACCACGCACGTTTTCCTTAACAAATTTATAAGCGTGCACCCCAAACAAATCCTAACCATACATTCTCATTCTTCGCCTAGAGGCATTGAAACCAAACTGAGCCCATCATGATAAAAACATAAAGCATCAAACAACGCTACGTCGAAAACGACTCCAGACTAATAACAAGCTTATGGGGAAGTAAGAGAATACATGTTTTCTCAAACACTTGTTCGATTTACACAGAATAAAAGTGTACAGAACCTCTTACGAATCGAAAGCACTCGAAAAAAGAGCCTCTCAGTAAACCACCCTCAAAGGCACTGTTGCTATCTTCATGTTTATTCTTGTCACCATCTTAAAATTCCTGTACTTCCTTTTATATATTCAGAAAGAAGAAACACCCTCCAGCCTTAAGAATTGTAGGGTGAGATCGAACGTGCCCACTCTAAGAATTGTCACTGCATCCTTGGACCCTTGCTGCATGGCATCAGTGAGAAGAATCCTTATTCCCATCCCAGGGGTGGGATTGATTCTGTTTTACCCCGCTTGGTATTCTGCCAACGATCGAGTCCAGGCGGAGCGTTAATCAGTGATTTTTCTTTTATCCAGGAGGCATCGATGTTGGGGGAAAAGGGAAGAAGTTTATAATACTTTGTCTCCTGGAGACATTGGACTGGATCTAATCCTTTCGCCATTGTCACGTAAGCGAAAAATATTATTGTGACTTCTAAACAGTAAGTGAAACGAGAATTTTGTTGTGGATGTTGATGGTATTTTGTGTGAAATCCGAACAAAGAAAAAGTGCGAAGATACTGTGTATACATATTTTAAACATCACGTGTGCTTGCTGTTAAGGTTCCCTTTGAAGTTCTTTTATGTGCATGATGTTTACCTTAAAACTGCAACGCTTTATAAGATCCCTTTGATCTTTACAAAGTTAAGAGCCTCTTAGTTGAGATTTAAGCTTGAGTTTTCGGAAAAAATCTTTAACAAGTTATACATCTTTTACTAGGAGTATAATATGGATACAAAAATCGTATGAAACGTTTACTGTATGTTAAGTGATGCAAGTCGCTCTTCATAAATTCTTCTTCCGAATTTAATAAACATTAAAGATATTTTTACAGCTCTTAAACTTGAATATAATCTATTAGTTAAAATATTTATTGCTTAAAAAGATTTTTCAATGCATTAGTCTGTTTCCACAAAGTGAACTTATGGTTTCTCTTGGTTTTGTTTATCTTGTTTAGACCAGTTTGATAGGTTTTGATTGTTAGTTTGTCCGGAAAAGTAAAATTGATATTAATTCTGGTTTTTTAGTTAAAGAAAATAACATTCTTAATGTTTAATTCCGATTGCTTGTCCAGAAACATGAAATATAGTTAATTCTGATTTTTAGAAAGAGAAATTAACACTCTTAAAGTTTAATTCTGAATTTAAGACTGTTTGACCGGAAAAATAAATTTAATATAGTTAATTCTTGTTTTTAGTTAAAGGAAATAACATTTCTAATGTTTAATCCTTATAGTAGCTTGTTTATCATGAAACATAAAATTGCTTTAGTTAATTCTGATTTTTAGCTCCAGGAAATAACATTCTTAATGTTTAACTCTGACAGTGAGATTGTTTGTCCGGAAGCATAAAATTGATAGTCATCTCTGATTTCTAGCTATGTAGTTCAATTAAAAGAGATTATTGTGGTTAATTTTTGTCTCACTTAAGTAATAAGTCTCACCTTTCTTTTTTAACAAGTACAAGAATCATTCAAAAATATTTTCTCACTAATGTAGGATTCCAGAAATTATATTAATCTTTCTATCTTATTCTTATGCGTTATTTTTAAAATCTCATCTATCTTATTCCTATCCGTTGCTTCGCCTTATATTATGCTTTACTTTTAAAAACTTTAGTATGGATTTTCAAGCACTTTTATTTTCGCCTTACGCCTAGTATGATTAAAGGCTATTCTCTTATTTCGTATTAGCTCTAGTGTTTATAGGTGGTACTTTTAAGAATAGTTTTTTCTTCATTTTTTCGAAAGCGGATTTACTTCAATCTTATTCTCTTAGCTTCCTTGTTCAGAGCTTGTGTGTAAATCGAAGAAGTCTTTGAAAATACATATGTACTTCCCCTAACTTTAAGCCTGTTATGAGGATAAAAATGTATTAAGCATATATAGAGAGAGAATTGTTTGTTGTTCTGTACCCCAATTTAATATAACAAACTGTGTTCATATTACCAGATTTGATACAGCGAGAAATAGGAAAATACTCTTAAACTGTATTTTATGACTGAAGGTTCCTCCCCCTGCTCGCTTCACTCACTGATCTGAACAGGTATCTTCGTACCGATATTAGTATATTTAGTGCAAATTAAGAAAAAGCCCAATTGATAAATCAAAAGTAGTATTTTTTACCAAAATTAATTAAGCATTATTAGCATGAATAAGAATGTAGCAATTTGTAAGTTTCTCATAAACGAATAAGTATTTTTTCACAATTAATTTTGCTTGTTATTTTTTTCACAAAATTTATTTTTTCATTTAAATTTGTACCGAATACCAAAATTAGCTAATTGTAATTCTCAAAACTATTTGGTAATTGCACTAACATTTTTAAAATCATTTTTAGCAAACTTTTATCAGTACTTAATTTCGAAGGCTGTAAAAAATTCCAAAACTATTATTGGCGACAATGATACTTAACTGAATGTGGTTTTAAATAATATTGGTGTTATCGCTATCTGCATTGTGGTAACAAAAACCTATTTTACCAATATAGATGCCTAATTTAGGTACTGTGATAATAGTTTTTACCGCCGTTCGTAACGGATAAGAAGCCTAATATCACCATTCATGCACCTAATGAACAAATATCATTTTTATTTATCATTTGCTATATATTCCTCTGTGGCGTTATATTATATCTGAGTTAAAAGTTCATGTCATCAAAAGAAACTAACTATACATTTAGTAACATTTAATCTGTGATATTCAGAATTTAAGATAGCTTTCTCATAGCTTAATAGATAGCCTTAATTTTATTTTACTGTACAAATAATATATTGTTGGGTTTTCGTTATTTAAACTTGTAGAGACATGTTTTAAAGACATAAGTATCATCATAGATTTCATATATCTTTTATAACTTGAATTCGGAGAAGTTATTACTATGCATCATTAAATTATTTCATTTACGATAACCAAATATAGGGTTAGCAAGATAATTCATTAAAAAAAATGCGGTATAACTAATTTTTGATTGATTAGAGTTGTAAGCTAGTAATTCCTTATTATCTATCTAAGCTGTAATATTTATCTATCAAATACTATAGAAAACTGTTTTTATTTTTATTTTTTAAGGGGGATGTAGTCGGAGGGAGTTTTAAAGTTGACTTTTAGAGTTTTTTCGAACGTATGCCTAACTAATTTGGTGCATATTGCATATTTGCGTAATTTTCATACATAAACACATACAAACACATAAAATTGCATATTTGCGTAATTTTCATACATAAACACTTACAAACAGTATTCTTTATTTGCGTAGAGTATTCTAACATGACTCGCGCTCGTGAGAACGGGAGTTCGAATCCAGCCTGTCGAAAACTCCCCGTGTAGTAAATGGTGATTGATGCAAGTTAAATCTGTCAGGTCACAAAGTCCTCTATGTTCCTATAACAAATTATACCTCTGAGGGTACTGAATTGGAGATTGATCGTTCACTGGTTCAGTCAAAATTACGACCTGTGGATGAATGAATGAATGGATGTATGAATGGGTCAGGCCTATAAAAGGGTGCGACTCATTTGTGTGGTGGAGGTCGAATTCTTGCCAATAGATGGCGCCACTAAAAACGAGTCTTATCACACCGCTTGTCTTAATGGCGTACAACAACAACAACAACATTCCAACATTTAATTTTTTGTGTTTTCGATAAAAATTATTTTTATGATAAGACGAAAATTATCTTTTCATGATGTGTAGAAAAATATGTATTTTTTCCTTTTAAATAATTTAGTCGTTCTGTGCCATTGGAAATTGTGTAAAATATAATTTTTTCCTATCAAAATTCATGAGACTGTAAGAAGAAAGTTATCATTTTTATGATACTCAGAGAAGTAAATTAAATTTGCTTATTTTCAAATGAATTTGCCATATAACATTGTTAGGAATTGTGTGAAACATAAAGTGCTTAAACAGTATAAGTTTAAAACGTTATTAAAACTTTATCTAAACTAAATTTAGACTGTAATATTTTAAAATAAAAAACTCTTAATTAGTCGCCGACTGACTTTCAATATTATTATTATTATTATTATTATTATTATTGCGTGTTCTATTATTATTATTGTTTAAAATTTGAGAACTTATTATATGATGATTGAAAATAAATTCTCTGAAGCAGCTTTTTTTTTCATTAGATTTTCTCTAAGATTTCAATACTTATTTTCTTTTTCTTACTTTATGAAAGTGTTATGTATCATTAATTAATTTATTTATTTTATTATTTTGAATTTTTGGAAACTTATTTCAATTTTCTTATCATATGAGGATTTCATTTTTTTTATATATATTTTCAAGAATGATGAATAAAGTTATTTGCATACGAAGAAAAGTTTCCCATTCTATAATTCAATTTAGTAATTAAAACTTATGATTCTAACAACAACAAAAATCAAAGATTCTTTTGACAAATATTTGCATTATTTTGAATTCATTTAAATTGACTTCATGCATTTTCTATTCCTTCATGAGCTAATCAATAATTAAATTTAGAAAAAGTTTTAGAATAAATCAATAACATTTTCGCTCAACTTGTTTCTAAAAATAAATGAACTGAATCTAAATTTTATGACTGTTACTTGGGTACTTTTACTGTACTTGAAAACAAGTGGAATAGCAGAAATCGATTTTTAACTCTGAAAGTGAAAAATGTATATTTCGTCACAATTAAGATTTTCATTTTAAAGTAGAAATATTCAATAAAAAGAGTGTCTTCAACAAAATAGTTCGTGAATATTTTAAATTGTCGGGGCAACTTAGTGATATGTTAGTAAAATTGCTCTTCGTAAATGTTTTAAAGTAATTGCTTGATTTATTATTTATGAACATAGCAGTTTATTCTCTAATGAAAATGTTTAGGATACTTCTTGAATAACAACTAAAATGTATAAAAATTAATATTACTTTGCAATTACATTAAAACTAATTTTAAATTCTATGAATGGTGATACAAATTCAGTTATTTCTTCTCTTGATACTTATCTATCTCTATACGCTTTTATTATGTATTTAGTTTTAAAAAAAGTTGATTTGGAGCTAAAAACTTGGTATTTACTATCTAAATTATCAAATACGATTTAATAATTTAAAAATGGCAAATATGCTTTTGTACTAATATTTGACTTACCCACACTGATAGTAAAAGAATTGAAAATAGTTTTTCATATTAAAAAAATTCAATCTAAACTTTAAAAAAAAATAATTAATTTTAAAGAAAAAGTACTAACCAGCTAACAAAAGATCTCCTACAAACATCACACTCGCGCACTTGTGGTTGCTATAGTAACGAGGATAAGTCACTTCGTAAAGAAGTTCAAAGTTAGTCATATTATTTCTTTAAACTTTTCCCTTGGTTATAGATTTATTCTTTCTTTTTCATAACAGTTACGGCAGGCAGATTTTCTTAGCACTTGCTCTTACAGCTGACAACCTCAAACTTTCAGAATAATCAACTATATATAATTTTGGTATTCATAATTTTATACCAAAATTTGTTTATGCTTACACTAGAGCATGTAAATTAATTTGCTGTAGTTGTTATAATTTATTTATGTCGCATTGACGCTGCACAACGGACTATTGGCGACGGTCTGGGAAGCATCCCCGAGGATGATCCGAATACAGGCCAACACAATTTTGATCCTCTGCAGAGGGAATGACACTCACCGCCTCCGTAACCCAACGACCTGCGCGCGAAGTCAAGAGCTTTACGGTAGAACAGCTCAATGATGACCAATACCGCACACCCTTGGTCTCATCCCATCAGGCTGATCAAAGTGATCAGCCACCCGTACAGTGACCTCAGCTATTGGTGCTTAACTTCAGTGATCTAAGCTCATCTTAATGATCATATAAATCTTTACATCTTCGTGTAGATTATATGGCTTTCTCCGCCTTTGCTCAGTTTGTAGAGCCCTAACTACGAAAACTTACTATTTCTTAACAGATAATATGCTCTTTCTTCTTTTATACAACTTAAATTATTATAACCAATATATTTAAAACTGGACTTGTCCAACTTATAAGTTTTTCTAACAAAATAGTATATTATTCATAAAACGAAATGTCACATTCATGAGAGAAGATAGGAATTGATATTTCTCGTTTTTAATATAAATATTATAATATCTTTCCTATCTGAAAGAAAGCAGTTTCTTAAGCCAGAAACGAGGACATCAGACGTAAATGGCAAAATTCCAACACCACCCGGGTAGAAAACTAGTAAGAGAAAGTACCTAAGTCATATTCAGTTCATAGTTTCTGCATCACCGAGTGTTTTTTGCGTTATTTTGTATTCTTTGTTAAGCATTTGATCGATGCATAGTTTAAGAAAAGGAATGTGGCATGTGTCGTCATACATCAACAATTTATTTCGAATGCATGTCCAACAAAGTAAGTCAAAATATTGTGAGATGAAACTATGAACAAAAAAAATAATTTAAAAATTGCATTAATAGCATTCTTACGTCAAACTTTAAATGCTGTTTTTTAATCATAAAAAAACACCGATATTATTTTTTCTTTAAAATAAATTGCAATAAGCTGTACGAGCATAAGTCTAAATATTAATTTTTTTTAATTTTTATATTTATGTTTTGTTTATTTTTATTACCTGCGCTGAATAGCTTACGATAGCCTGTCAATTGTATCTTTCATATGCGACTTTATATTAGAAATCAAGTTGAGAAATAAGATAATGGAAAACGCTCGATGTTAGCCTGACAACAATCCCATGGTACGTGTGTCGCAAAGGAAATTTCGTGCCAGCAATGAGACCATTTTTAATTTTATTTTATAATCGGGGTTGAACAGTTCACCCAATTTTGAATACACGACTATCAATGTACCACTGCGTAGCCATGTTGATTTTGAACCCAACACAAAAGACAAAGGAACTCCTCGATCAAGCATAGGGACAAACTAGCTTTCCTGGAGGACATCTTAATGGAACTAATCAGCATTTGCGTTATTTGGACGAAGAAAACTACGAAAACCTCCCACGGTTAGCTCGATGGTAAGGGGGTTCTAACCCATGAACGTGCAAGTTTTGAGCCAATGTCTCTAAAGGAACTTTGATTCAGAATCGCCTTTTTGGAGGACCTTTTAATGAAATTGGCGCGCGTTCAGCTTTCATGGAGTTAAAAAAAACACGAACATTTTTCATGGTTAGCCCGGAAAATAGGGAAATTCAAACCGTGATTCATGTACCAGTAGGAGTACTTTTAGTACTGCGCTCAATGCAGTATGAGAGTAGCATAGGAATCATCTTTTCATCACTGGACTTCAAATTAGTTCCCCCATGTTAACTGTATATATATGCAGCGGGCACTACGCAAAACTACCTAGTTAATCATGGTATGGGTAGGTGCACTACTTTTCACAATATTTTAAGTATTCGCCTACTGAGAACTACTTCGGTTACTTAGTACAAAACGAAATCCTGAGTTATATCCCATCAGGCTATAAAGGACATTTCTCACACACTCTTCCACACATATTTTTCAAAATAATAAAGGTGTTTTGGAATGACCACCCATAATATATGAAGACTAAGACCGCAGAACAATTTACGCCTATTTTTCACAAAAAAATGACGATTGAGCCGCCATCGGTTGCATTTTTAGGATTATGTTTTATCAAATCAATAATAAGAAAATATGGATCTCCCCGACAGTTATTCTACTAAGAAGTTGGGGCCATATTGTAGAAAAACTCTCTTTTTCCCGTGCGCAAAATTGCTTTTTCTCCGAATCAAATTTCATAAATGCAAACCGTTCTTCCTCCATGATCTTCATTTATGAGTTTAGAGGCCTTTTGCTGTAGTAGTTGTAGTAGTTGATTTACGTCGCACTAGAGCTGCACAATGATGGTGACGAATTAGTGACGGTCTGCGAAACATCCCGGAGGATGTCATCATGCCATCACAATTTTGATCCTCTGCAGAGGGTATGTCACCCCCGTTTCGGTAGCCCGACGACCTGCGAGTGAAGTCGAGAACTTTACGGTAAAACATTTTAGCGAGGACCAGTACCGCACACTCTCAGTCCTATTGCAGGCTTATCGAAGTGGTCACCCGTCCGCATACTGACCGCAGCCAGTGATGCTTGCTGCTATTTACTGGGAACCATGTCCTTGCGATCAGTTAACTGCGGGACTGATTTGTTGTTTATAATTAAAGAAATGAATTGATAAAACCATGCATGTTCGGAGTTGAAAATCCATATTTGAGACAGAAAAGTAAAAAGCTTTCAAATTTTGACCGATCATCACGTAGGCTAATCACAATAATGTGAAAAAAGTAATATTTGTCTAAGTGTTGAATCTTCAAACATAATAAATAAAGTTTCAACAAAAAATATAGAATTTTCTTTAAAATGTTTATAAAAAATCCAACTCGCTTTAAATTCCTTTCAAATATTTCAAGATTAATTTTATGTTGTATTACATTGCAGAAAAAAAAACAACCTTAAACTCTTATATAACTATCAGACGCAATTACTTTCATTATAATAACGCATGGATTTAATACATTCTAGCTCAGGTATTTTGCTTTTTGTTACACCCTCTCATCAATATTTTAATAGAAGCATAAAAATGCCCGAGAATAGAATTAAAAAAAATTAAAAAGGAAAAAAAGGAATCTTTTCTGAATTCTAAGAAGACATAAGACATTAAGGTTATTTAGCTATGTTTTTATATTAAAACAGCTGCTTTCTTAATTACACCATAATGGGTAAAAAATAATTTATTTTATGAGAAAAATCTTTAAAAAAGTACAGAAGCAAATACGACCTTTAAAAAATTACGATGCAATTTATAATGAAAATGTTTAAGAATAATATAGTCAAACTTATATAGTATATTTTTTTTTAGTACAGTATTTACTTACCCTCAGTTATACAGATTAAAGAAAAAGTTTCAAAATTCATAAATATTTCAAAAAAGATATCTTCCATATACAGTAAATTTTAAAATAACAATAAGTTGAATATTTATTAAAAAAATAAACATGATTATAACGTATTGTTAAAATCATGATTTTAGTCATGTTCAGTATTTATCAAAGGTATTTTCAAAAAGAGCTTCAATATAAAGAAAACGTCAGAAAACTTTTATGAAAGTCTGAAATCACAGTTTCCCTTCAATACTAATTTAAGTCGTCGAGATACACAAGCATTTATGATTTATTATCACTTTCGAAAACTTTTCTCAGACTGTGAGAATTAATGATTAATATCGAAGGTAATGCTGCTATTACGTACATCTAGTTGTCAGTATAATGTCAACCCAAATAACTTAATCAGTTTTAATTCTTTTGATGTATTTTGTGTATCGTACTCTCCATCAGCCTTATATTTAAATAATTTTTGTTTAATAATTTTATAATTTTTATTTATAGAGGAATTTTAAAAAATCTTTGGGTATTCAAATTTTATATTAACTGAATAATAATATGAAAATTCAAAAAGCTAAGCTTTATCATTTTATTTTGATCTGACTTAAAATGAAATGCAGAACACATCACTTTTGAAAGACGAGGAAGGGATATAGAAATGATGGATGATAAAGCTTTATCATTATAAATTATGCACCCATTTTTATTTTTGCTGTAGGTCTGACTTAAATAAAAGAAAAATTATTTTATTATATTATGTATTATATATTATATATTATATANGTCCGTTGTAGACACTATTACCAACGTTTAACTCTCTCTTCCCCTTATTATATTATATTATATTATATTATATTATATTATCCCCTGTATTAAATATAAAAATTTGTTAAGTGATAAAATTTGTATCGCACTTATTGAACCAGAAAATACGATAAGGAGAGATCCAAATACATTGTGCTGTTATTAACAGAAAATTAAGTTTCCCCAAAAATACACTTGTAAGTTATTTATTATTTTTAACAACCTTTATTGTTCTTTAATCTGGTGTATATAAAGGTGACGCAGCAGAATTCATTGCTTAACTTATAGAAGTTATCATAAAGAAATGTGAACAATTTTTAAGTATTTTTTATGATATTTAGTAAGCAGAGACCTATTTTAAAGTCCATTATTAACTTCCATGATTGCTGTACAATTATTTTTGTTGTTTACTGCAAAGTATATTTTTTTAATGCTCCAATTATTCACTCTAAAAGAGAAATTGTAAATATGTGTATTATTATCCGTTACAGTTAGATTTTTTATTATGTTTATTCAAAATTAAAACATTTGAACTATTATTTAACCAAAGTTACTAAATTTTTAATGGTAACAGAATTGTTTTGGTTTATAATATTATTTTAAACAACGTGATGATAAGAAAAAATTAGAATTATAAAGATATTTGAAATGATACGAAAACACTTTGTTTCAAAAAGAATAAATATCATAGCGAATTCTGATTAAATGACATAGAAACCACACTATGATATAAAATTATAATTTGCAAACATTTGGTAATTTTGTTTCTTTCGTTTTTGTTTCTTTCATATCTTTTGTTTCTTTTAAAAACACATTAATAAAGTGTGTTTTTGAAAGAAACAATCTATATGTGTAATATTCTTCTCTTCAACAAAATTTTTAATTATATTTATTCAAAATTAATTTAAAATATTATTTAACCAGAGTTACCAAAGATTTAATGGTAACAGAATCATACTATGATATAAAATTATAATTCGCAAATATTTGGTCATTTTGTTTCTTTTGTTTTTGTTCCTTTTATATCTTTTTTTTTAAAGTGTTTTAAAAAGAAACAAACTAAATATGACTTCAGTCTAATCCAAGAGAATATTGGCCTTCAATATCAAAAACACTAAATATTTCCAGACTTATTAAGGATATTTAGTTTATCAAATAATGTGAGCAGTTATACATTTATCAACAAACAATTTCCAAAAAGAAATTGAAAACAAATACTATATTTTCTTATATTTAATACTTCAACTAATGCAATCATAATAATATAATCATAATACTGTACGTAATCATAATACTATACGTGCATAATGTGTATAATACTGCAATGTAAGTAATAATACTGTACATATAAAATACGAACTGGAATTGTATATAATATGAACTGTATACATAAAAACTGTAACATGAACTTATATTTCATTAGCTTTAACACCAAAGATTTTTCATAGAAACGTGGAAGCTTTTATGTAAGCATAAAATGTCAGATTCCTTTAATATTAATTTAAGTTGTCTAAAAGCATAAACATTTATGATTTATTATCACACGCGGAAAGGTTTCTCAGAGAGTAAGGATTAATGATGAATATCGAAAATAGAAATTTTCTTCAGTACATTTAGTTGTCAAGCAAACGTCAAGCTTATTACTTTAATTTCTTTTGGTGCTTTTGAAAATCTGCTTGATTTTCAGAATATTTTAATATAAATGAAGAAAAGTAGTAAGTAAAACTGAAAGCAAGATGTTTTATAACTGAACGTGCTCAAAATATCGGTTAATTATATATCTAATTAGCAAGAAAAATATCATTTTTCATTATTTTAAAAATATTTTTCAATTATAAAAAATTAAAAAGGGAAAAATTTATTTTTTCCTCGTTGTAGTTTTAAAATTTCAATACATTTTATTTATTTATTACATTTATCTGATAATTTGAAATAAATTTGTTGTCTTAACAACGCAAATGTCTTTGTAATAAAAAAAGTAGTCGTTGTAACTCCAAATTAACTATATTTATTATTAACTATTTACATTTATTATAACACTATATGTTTGTTATATATTTATATTTATAACACTATACTTATATTTATACTTATATACTTATATTTATATGTATAACACTTATTTATAACACTATATGTGTTATTAAATTGCGTAATTATTAGTTTAAATAAGTTATGCTAATTAAATTATATTTTTAACTTCGAAAACATAGAGAAACATGCTTGTGTACTTAATTTCATAAAGATGGTATTAGTTGACGCCAAATTAGTACATAGTTTTTTACCTTACAAAACTTACACGTTGATGAAAACATTGTTTTATGAGTTATTTTGAACTGCAATCATAAGGTTGACAGAAATTGATAAATCTTTCCATTAAAACCGTTTATTTTAATAAAGAAGAATCGATATATGTTGTTGTTGCTGTTGGCCATTAAGGCAAACTGTGCGATTGCTCTTGTTTACCAGTGGCGCCATCTATGGCCAAAAATTCAACTTCTACCACACACATTCCATTTATAGGGTGAATCCATTAAACATACATTCATTCATCCACAGTTTGTAATTTTGACCTGAAACAGAGGAAGATCTATCTCCAATTCAGAACCCCCCACAGGTATAATTTATTATAGAAACATGGAGGACTTTGTGACCAGACAGATTTACGAGCACCAGTCACTATTTACTACACGGGGAGTCTTTGGCCAGATGAATTCGAACTCTCGTTCTAACGAGCGTGAGTCCAGTGCCCTGCCAACCAGGCTATGCCAGCCTAGCATAGATCTATAAATTTTATAAATTATTCTAAAAGGGAATAATGAGGTTTCTGCTAAAGTCATAGATTTATTTTTAATGTAATTAACGTGGAAATAAAAAAGAAGCATTGCATTATTAATGTTTAAAATTAAAATAACTCTTTAATGAAAACATTGACTTAAAAATAACTTTAAAGAATCATAATAGTATATACAAATGAAATAAACTATTTTTTAACTTTTATAAACATAGACGTTAAGAGAAACATTGCTTCATCAAGAAGTAATGTCAATAAAAAAAATTTAAAAAAACAACGTTAATAGCAAAATAATAATTACAGTAAATAATAGATATTCGCTATATGGATTATTGATACCTTGCATAGTACTAAAAAAATTATGAGTAATTTTCTTTTAAAAAATTAAAACAAGAACAAAAAGAAAATACTCATACCAAAAGGCTTACATAACTTTATAAGTGTACTAATCTATAATTCATTTTGAAAATAAGTTATAAGATTTAAACAGACATTATGGGCGAAAAGCTTTTACTTACGGATTGAGCATTTATAAAAGAACATTCTTTGCTTAGCTCATTTTAAAATAATAAATACTCACATTAAAAGAGCATTTCCCGCATAATTTGTTTTGAGAGAAAATAATAAAGTTAGCTAACTTTAAGAAAAAATGGTTAAACTAATTGCTTACACATTAAAAAAAATACATTGCATTATATTTTATTTAAAAACAGAATTAATTAGGTACAAGTATAGTTAAATAATTTTAAAAGAACTTAAATTTAGACTTACAAGTAAGAATGGAGAAGGATATAAATCTTCTTAAAGATTAAATCCGTTTATTATTTCCGTATAATATTACTCATTTCTTATGAACACATTTTCCTTAGCCCGTTTATTGAAGTAGAATATTAAAATATATATATATTATGCTTTCGAGCTGGAAAAATGAAATCAATCTGTGTTTCAATACTGCGTTTTTAATTAAACATTCATGCACTACATGAAAATTAATCACGAAAAACCTTTCATTTCTTTTGCCTTCGTTTCATAAAAAATGGTTAAAACTTCTAACATTAATGATCCTTATATGGCTATCAGCGTCGATGTTGCACAACAACAAAGCCTAATGGAAATAAATGTATACATTATGTAAAAAAGGAAATCTTAATGATTCGAACGGATATTAAAGACAAAAGAAAACTGCTTCTGATTAAGAAAATTTACATTCAGAACAACAACTAATTACCTTTATAATATTAAAGCAAACGACACTAATGTTATCAATAAAGAAATTTTGTTCTAAAACGTTTTTTTTTTCGTTCAATATACCATGCAAAAAGTTACTTAAGTATTCTAAACTGCGATTGCAACAAATTATGCAAACGATCTTACAGTCACAAACTTTGTAATTATCGTTTTAAGCTTTTTAACAAAGACAATTTGAAAATTCAAACAATTCTTATTGTTGTTGGTTTAAGTCGTTTTCTTTTAAGAATATTATCTACTTGTTTAGACTTGTTTTAATTCATTTTTTCTGATTTTTTGTTTCAGATTTTGGAGTATCTTCAGGTGCTCAAGATCATGCGTCAGGTAATTTTTAAGTTACATTTTGTAAACGAAATGACAGTTGCTTGTAAATTAAAATAACCTTTTTGCTTTTCCTATTTGATACATTTTGCTGATTATATTCTAAGGTTGGCTAAACTATGATGTGTAGAAGAATATTTTTATCACAGACTCTGCCCATGCATAACTTTAGACACGTAAGCTGAAATGCATTGAACAAATAGTGCATGTTTTACGTAGGACAATGTATGCCGTTTGCTGTTTAGATAGTGCTAATATACTGCTATACAAAGGAAGAAACCCTATATCAGTGTAAAAAATAAATTGAAATAAGAAGCTTCGAAATTTGCTTTTTAAAATAATATTTTTGTCTATTAATGAGCTTCAATTTATAATTTATTGCAAATAACATTATTTTTTCAAAAAATGTATTTGTAATTGTCATATATTGTTTGTAAATTTTATTAGCGAATTATTGGCAACGTAGCTTCAATAATAAATAATTAATAATGTAAAATATTTGCAAGTAATTACCATTACAAATATTATATCATGATTTCAACAGTTTTATAGCTCCTTAAAAATGATGAAACTACTGATACAATTATTCATGTTATGGATTTTTATTAGAGACTATCTATATTCCTAAATATGTCACTAACTGCATACCATAATCTGAAATGTTTCATATAAATATTTTTATGTTTTAATCTAGCACAAGATAAGGCATTAAAAGATTTCTTTTTAATATAGAAATCGAATCAAATTAATAGAAATCGAATAAAAATCGAGTAACTACAAAAAGAGAAACAGAAACAAACATGCAATAAAGAGTTTTGAATTTTAATCTCTTAAATATTATTTTTATCTCATAAAAAGTTCTCCAATTCCATGTAAATTGGAACCTATTGTTGTTACATTTATATATTATTCGTAAATTTTCATTCTAAAAACTAAGTTATACAAATAATATATAACAACATTATACATTAACTTTTATCAGTACACTGTTATTTTCGCGAAAAAATGGCTAAATAACAGTTTATTTAATTGTTATTTTATTATATTCAAACAAAACTGTCAAATCATTATAAATAAGAGGGTAATCAAACTATTAGCTGCGAGAAATACCAATTCTTAACTGTTTTCACCTAATACGGTTGAACAACCAGAATTTTATCGTATTGTTTTGTATACATGGTTTCTTAACTATAAACGGTTTCAAAACAGTAAAGTTCAAAAATTCTTTTTACCGTAAACTTTACGGTTAATTGGATGGACAGATTGATAGGTTATTTTACCGTAATTTTAGAATAAAAATTCTAACAGTGTATACTAAAAAATAAAACACATACTGATAAAAATACGGATATACTGAGTTTTCATTACAGAATAGGCCTATTCATAAAATATATCTCCATATACTTTAAACAAATAAGTGGAAATGCATGGAAAAAATATTTTTATCTTTAACCAAACACACAATATGACATTTCAAGTTTCCCTTTTAATATTGCCAAAACATATGTTTGCTTTCATATCTTTAATGCATGTAAACCTCTGAGGATTTAAAATATGTGACTTGCAACAAAAAATTCCTTTTTTCATTTTCTATTATAGTTCGTATATAAGTAAAAAGATACGTCCGAAAACATGTAATATATAATTCATAAAGGGAATATGTACTTCATTGTTCGAGTACTTAAATCAAGTTAAATCTTGTTGCTTATAAATGAAACAAAACATCTTTAAATTTTAAAACTTGTTTTAAATGTAACACAATTAGAACTCTCAAAAGTCATAATATGTTTCTAATTACTTATTTTGAGAACTATTAACTAATTTAATTTTAAAAAGTTCTTAAAATTTGAGGAATTTACTTGTTTTACGAAAAACGTTTCAAGAATCAAAACATTTTAAATAGATTTACTATTCTAAAGTTACAGTTTGTTTTTTCTATATTTAATTGCAATTCATTATACATACATATTTTTTTGCTTTAGTTCAATTTAATTTTATAAAATGATAATTTATTAATAATTTATTTTAATATTTATTATTGATAATTTAATAAATAGAGAAAATTATTTATAAAATATAATCAAATTTATTTTTATTCATCTCACTGTAAGAAAGATAGCAGTATTTAGGTGCATGTTCTATCGTTAAAAAAATTAATTGTATGTGAAGCTATTTGCATAATCGTAATGCTACCAATTTGGCTGGAATTTACACCACTGTATAATTTACACTATCTTGAATCCAGAGACTTGTCAGTCACAATTTTGATATTGTTTTTATTATTAAAAAGAAAAACTCTTAATAATTTAATCAAAATGATAAAAAGTTTAAAAAAATCCTTTTTTTTATTTTTAAGCCTATAAAAGTTACAATACAATGTTTTATAAAAGTTCACTTCAATTTTAACACAATTACACTTAAATTTCAAAATACGTTTAGAAAAGAATTAAATAAAACATTTTTTAGAAATTTATGTTTTTACATTGTTATGTTTTTATAAACTTATGTTTTTGTTTTTTTTAAAATATGCTTTTTATAAATGTATGTATAAATTTGTTTTCTAAAAAAAAAGTTTTTTCTTTATAAATTAATGTTTTTTTTTAAATTTTATATTTTTTAAAAACAATTTATGTTTTTTTTTTGTAAATTTAAAAATTTTATGTTTTTTAAAAACAATTTATGTTTTTTTGTGAATTTTAAGTTTTTTAAAAACAGTTTATGTTTTTTATAAATTTATGTTTTTTATAAATTTATATTTTTTTATATAAATTTATGTTTTGAAGATTTCTCACAATGCAATTAATTGCAATTTCTCTCAAGATTTTCTTAGGCAAATATGTTTGCTATTTCTAAATAAACTTTCCTCATTAATTATTTGTATCTTGGCTAACAGGAACAATAATAAACTAAATTGATTAATTCAGGAAGGAAATTTTTTTTTCAATAAATTACATTTGCCTTACTTATGAAATTACAAAAGCTATTACTGGTCTAATTATATGCGTGTAATTTAAAGTATAATATCACAAAAATTTTTACATATATATTCAACACTCCAAGCATGCATGCAGTAACAGTAACGTTTGTTTAAATCCTTGCAAACCATTGTTTATTTTTACCCAAATTATCATCACCTTTATCTTTATCTGCAAAAACAGTAGCATATGCTCTATAAGAAGAGCCTAACTAAAAAATAAAAATATTTTGCATTTTTTCGAAATTTTCTTGCAAATTTATTTTTTTCAAGTCATAAGACATTAATAATTCAAAATTTTCATTTAAAATATTAGATCCCTATGATCTAACTTTTTTACCTATTATTTTCAATATCAGTCTATTTAAAAATAAAGTAACACTCATTTAAGGAGTTTTTACCCGTACAATTTAAGGATTTAAGTTTATTCCGCTATGATAGATGTATAAAAAACGATGGATAAAAATCGAGAGGGCTTTTTATTGCTTCCTAGTACAGGTCAAAATCAATATTTCATGACGACAATCTTCGTTTCAATTGACCCGTAAAAAATTTTACTCTAAGGACTTTCCCTAAACTACAGAAAACTCTAACATTCTTAACACATTTACCAAAACTCAACAATTCTCTTGATATCAATAATTCACGGGGCCAAGAGTGACCTAATAAAACATGATTGTCCGATGGTTCGCTCAGCAAATCTGATCTAGAGGAGTGAATGGGTGTGAAGAAAATATTACATATCCCCTGTATTGCCAGATACGGATTGGTATCCAGTTACGGGCCACCATGCCAACACCTCCCTTCGCTTCACTTCACCCAAGAAATTATTTATGTCGTCTGACTCCCCATCTTCTTCTCTAATAACTAAAGGGAAGAGTTTTGTCCTTTTGATGGTCGAAGACAAAGAAGGGGTGGTCAAGGGGACCTTTTCTTCATTAGCTGGAGTGCTTTTCATTATATCTGGCGGGTATGTGGGCGGAGCTTCTCCCCCTTTTTCTCGGAGGACCCCTCTTCCATCATATCCAGAGAACAATTTCATGAAGATAGTCGTCTTGCCTCCCCACAAACTTCTACGCCCAATGAAACAAAACGAAATGGAACTGTCAGCATGACTGTGTGGATATTTTTCTTGGAAGGAATTATTCCTGTGGCTGTTCTGTTAGAATAACTTCTTTTACCCTTTTTAATTTGGTCTATGTAATACAGAGACCCATTGCTGAGAAGGGTTATTTTTCATACATGTGTAACAGAAAATGCTTCTTTTATGCCAAATTGCGCCTGAATTTGGTTTCTTATAGTGGCTTCTCTTAATAAAAGCAGCTATTATTCATTCTTAGTCAAATTATATTTGCACACATTACCGTTGGAGTTTTTTATCGCTGGTATTTACATTCAGAGATAGGACAAAACACTTCATTTTCGTACTTTCATTCAGGAAATGGAAGTGCAGACGAGATATTCCCTTCCAGTTCCCCTGAGAGTTACACAATCTTGCATAATTTTCGACTCTTCAGATCGTTCCAAATGGTTCTTCTATTTTATTTTTGAGGTATGATTTCAAATAAAAAGCTCAACCATTCTCATTTACGTCAAAAACCAACATCTTTGTTGAAGCTATAAAATGTACTTAGATTTTGTATCTTGTTTAGGCATCGCAAACTTAGCTGCCACTTGAAACACGTGTTGTAGCAGAGACTAAAACTTTCTGGTGAAACTGTAGTAGTACAATTTTGATTTACATTCTTCGCTGTTTTTAGTTTGCTTTTTCGAATAGCACATCTTATTTTGAGTAGTTTTTAAGAAAACTTTGTTCTTAAATATGTAACAAAATATGGCTGTTGGCATCCACGTTTTTTTAAAAAGCAGTTTCTTTACATTATATTTAGACAATGAAAATAACAATTTGTTTTGTTACATTTTATTTAATCCTATTACAATGACAGTTTTCATTTTCATTTCAAAAAATGAAATCAAACTCTAACCTTGAAAAATCTCATTCATTTTTAATTAATACGAAATGATATTAATTATATATTGTTTCATTTTTTAAATTTGTATTTATTGACATATAAACATTTTAAACGAATAGTGTTATTTTATGAAATTGTCTAAACTAAAACCATTTTAACACGTTGACTTGAGCACATGTTTACAGTGAAATCTTCTTCAGGCCACGAGTACCGCTGTACGAAACATATCCTGCAAAAGTACTCCCACCGGTATTTTAATAATGCGAGTCTCTGGTGGTCCCAAGAATAATGGTATCATGTCTGCTTATTTCTGCCCGTTGCTTTGAATCTGTTTCTCATATCCCCACTTTACCCGATCAGTTTAAATCTTTGCCGAGTAAAGAGGAGTATAACTTAAAATGTTTACCCTAATTCATTGAAATTTCGAAAATAAAAATGAAAAACTTATCTCCTAATCAGTCAAATAGCAATGAACAAGAAAGCTTTTACGAGGCTCACAATAATTTTCTTAATAAATCATATTTATATTACTTTTATAACAATTCAATAGTTCTGTTACTTCAAATTTTGCAGTCACACGAATAGTCAACGTGTTAAATAAACTCCTCACATGAAATAATGTAATTGGTACTAATTGATATGAAATCTTTTATGAAAGATTCCAACTTACACCATGTAATAAGAAATCTTGATACAAATGCGCCTAAATGGGTATTAAATGGCATACAATCTTCATGCAAAACAATCTAATTGATACTAAATAATATGAAATCTTCATACAAAATAGTCAAATTTATACAATATGCTACGTCCGCAAAAGTGAAACTCAAAACCGAACACATTTTAGTGCTTAAAATTACGCTCCAAAGTATTTGTTAGAGCATTTTTTAAACTTCGTTACAGTTTTCTCTTGAATTGATGATGGTGTCACATAATGAGCATCCAAGCGATTTAACATCACCAACACTGAAAAAAATAAACATCGTTCATAAAGTCACGGGAAAAAAAAGAAAAAGGAACGGAACTAAATAATAGAGCTGTTGATCTTTTCAAAACTGAAGCCAGCGAAATTGATCTGTAGCTCTGCCATTAAAAACCGCTGAAGACATTCATTAATAATATCCGAATCACTAAAATTCAATGTATCGGCGAAACGGGGAGACACAGAAGAAAAAAAAGTAAACACAGATTAAATATAGACATTCGACTTAATCATGGCGCGACAAAAAAGGAAAACAAATAGTTGCATTCGACACTAAAAGGTATTGGAGGAAAAATATGTCTTCTGTCAGGAGCCATTTATCCCTGTCCCCGGCAAAAAAAGAATGTCATGAAATTTTAGAAAATAACCGAGTCTGTGCAAAATTGCTTTTATCCGATATTTTAACTGGTCTATTGATAAAACGTCAGAGGTTTTCAAATATTTTTTTTTCTGTTTAACTACATAGCGGGCTTGTAAACATGAAATAAATTGTTGTCGTCAGCGGAAAAGTTTTTGAGGGAAAACCAGAACAATTTGTTCGATATTTCAAAATGTTCTGTTCTTTTTTCGATTTCGTTCCTTCCAATTTTTATATAACTTCAGCTTTTTAGCAGAACAACTGAATCTAAATTGCCAAATTATATGATATTTTTAGGACAAATATATTTTTGAATAAGCTGTCATAAATGTGGAATTTGCATTTGAGAAATAGATGGTTAACGAGATTTCAAAACGAATTAGGTTTAAAAAATCCTAGTTCGCTGAGGAGTGCATCGCATCATATTTACTTATAAAATTGATTTTGAAAAATAAAGTACATCCTTTTTCATATTAAATTCTCTGAAACTAAAAAAAGAAATCATAAGATTATTTAAATTTCCCCTTATTTTGAAAATAAATCTTGTAAAATAAAAGAAAAATGTGTCATTGATCAATTTATTTTCGAAGGCATGTCTGCGATTACGTTTATCGAAAGTGTATTTGGTTGCGCTTTCAGAAATATAAACCATTTTTAATAAAAAAAAATAAAGAATTGCACATATGAATGATTGATCTAATAATAGAAAAAAAATCTATAAATGATGCACATGCCAATTTATAGATTATTTTTTTAATTAAAGTCCATGTTGTTTCAAAATATGAAAAACCAATTTCTCATATTTCAGCTTTTAATTAAATCAAAAATAATAAATTATGAAATTTTTGAACAAAAATATTTTTTTTGAAAAAGCTATCATAAATATGTAATTCATATTTATGTAATTTGTATTTATGTAATTTATATTTATGTAATTTACATTTATGTAATCGATGTTTACCAAGATATAAAATATTTCAAAACGTATTAGGTTCAACAAATGTTTCGGGTTATTAGAAACATTCAAAATTTTAAAAAATGTGTGTCTCCAGATTTAATTATAAAATTGATTTTAGAAATTATCTAAAATATATACGATCAGCCTGCTTCCTATTTTCTAATTCTCTGCTTCCTGCTTCCTATTTTCTGCTAAATTTCCTAAAAAATAATTAAATTTTTCAAGTTTTGAAATAAATTTTGAGGTATGTAAATGGTAAAAGTGTTATTGATCAATTCACTTTAAAATACGATCTTGCGTTTACGCTTATAAGATGTTTATTCGAACTACTCTTTCAAATCTGCTTCAATGTGTTTTCAATGTGCTTTTTATTGAGGACCACTTATCGATAGACCACTTACTTTCACAATAATCAATATCTTTTTTTAGTTTCAGGCTTCAAAATATAATTGTTTCTTATTTTCTAATAAAAAAAATATTAATTAAGCTCTATACGCTATTTTTTATCCAAATTAACAAAAAAACTCTATTATTGTGAAGTTTTATAAAAAAGTTTTAAATTATTATAGATCATAAACTCACTTATTTTAGAGTATTGAATTAACTTTTTTTTATTTTTAAAATAAATTTTAATAATTTAACCTTCTATTTTGTGGTGAAAATGGGATTTGAATGCATTGTAGTATTTTGCATTGAAAAAATGAGGACTAAATGTTACACAATCTTACATAAGCATAAGTATATAATTAATATACACTATAAATACTACACTATCTTACGTAAGCATAAGTTTATAGTTAATATACACTATAACATGGATGGCGAACCAATGGCATGCGTGCCATTTATGGCACGTGACACAATATTTTGGGCACCCTACCGATCGCAATTGTTATTGCACTATGAATTGTTATAACACAAATGTTATTACACTATGAAGCATATGCAACAATTAAATTAAAATTAACAAAAACAAACAAAATAATAAACAATTATTAATAAAAAAAATATCAATTAATGCTAAAAAAACAATTAATAACAATAAAAAACAAGTTAACAAGTTACAAGTAACTAGCAAAAAAAATTAACAGTCTTGCTTAAACTAACATCTTAGTACCTAATATAAGTTATTTGTCATCTAATCTGCAGCAACAGAAGTCACACTGATTAGATGTTACTTTAAGTTGAATTACGCCTATAACTGAGAGATTGCAAAATGTTTTTTTTTATGTAAATAAAGAGTTTTGAGTTGATAGTATTTAGTATTATTATTTTCCCAATAATCACGAAGTTAAAATTATTTGACAGCACGTCTACGATATCATTAAACAATTTTTTAGAAAAAATGGTACATTGGTGTATAAAGGTTCGCCACCCCTGCACTATAATATACACTAATTATTGATACTGGGTTACAGTTTAAGTTAAAGTGAATTAAAAATTTTATATGTATTGAGTATCATCAAACTTCGACAATATAGCAGTGTGGGGATGTGGAAGATTTAGCAACATTGTTCATGATCTTTATCTCTTAAAAACATTCGATGAAATAAATCCACGAAACTAAATCGAAATCGCTTAATTTTTTATTGAAACCTTTTCATAGTTATAAAAAAAACTAAAGTTAAAATAAATAGTTACACCGAAAATATTATGAATACATGAAAATTCATTTCATTTAGCACGAAAATTAAAAACAAAAGCATGAATTTCACAAATTAATAGTGTTCAAAAATATAAATGGGAGAGTGAAATAATTTTTATTTTTTTATCAAAATAAAGGCTAAAGTTATTAAAATAAAGAATACAAAAAAATTAAACAAATGGACCCTCATTTACATTTCATTATGTAATAAGCCTTTCACTGCTCTTAATTGCTCTTTTGTTTTTAAATAGAGATTTTAGTTTGAATGATAATTTATGTTTCAGAAAATATCACTGTATTGAGTTAAAAAAATTAAAAATAAGACTGTCTGAAAGTTTGAAAATTATATTTTTAAAAATCTTTTGCTTTCGATTTTGTTTACCATATTTTTTTTAATGTTTCAAAATATCAGTAGGAGTTATGAAGTAAGGAGAAAAATTTATGGTATAATTTATGCAAGTATTTCAATTCGGTGCAATTAGAAGGGAAGATGCGTGTAAGCGGAAAAATTACCGACAATGAGATAAGAAACCTTTTCGGAAACAAAAAAGATAAAATATTAAAAACTATTTGAAAATGTTTATGCAATCTTAAATCATTTTCATTTATTTAATATTATTATTTATTCCATACATTTGGGAAATATATAATGTGGAATTTCGCATTCATATGTTGCAAACAAAAAATGCCAATAAAATTATTTTTTACAAACATTTTGCGCTTCATAAAATGAAGTGAATATGAAAGAATATTTGCAAAAGTTAGAAAACTGAAATTCGCATGAGGAGAAAAAATAAATATCAATGACAAATTGAGAAAGCAAAGAATGGAAACGTTACGGAAATATAAAAATGAAAACTGCTTGAAAAATTTTAAGCGATTTCCAAACTTCAATTGCACACATCTAGCGACAAATAATACTTCGTTAATATTCATTTCATCCTAATTAACATTCATTTAGTCTAAAAAAACTTATGAAACTATTCCTTCTTAATAAAACTTAATCTTCTTTAGTGATCTTATGATATTATTGGCAAATTCCAAGTCATGACTATCAAGCCATTAGCTCTCGAGCTCTTCAATACTTTATTTCGACATTTTTGACCTTCTGAACAAGGGCAATTTCTAAGTGCTTTGCACTTGTCCAGGTGATCAGCATTGAGAACCTGTCTAAAGTCACATAAACACAAAGAACAGTCTATAACTTTAAAACTCAATGCTAAGCAAATGTGGTTAAAAATTATTAGCATTTTGGAAATTGCTTGGACAAGCCTCCGTAGTTCAGGCCCAATGTGGTTTTCCCAGGTTCGAATCCCAGCGACGGCTGGTAATTTTGAATGCTGCATCCGGCTCCCACCGACCACAGTGCTGTCGTAAAATATACCCAGTTATAGATGGAATCGTGTCTTAAAGTCCCCTTGCTAATGGGACTTTGATGGATTAAGAATGGCAGGTTTTCGTAGTTTTCCTTTCTATGTAACGCAAATGTGGATTAGTTCTATGAAAAAACCCTTGTTCACTGGGTCGGGTGAAAAATTATAAAGCTACGGAATTGGACTTTCGTAGTCGTAAACTGAAGATTGGATCGGCTGTTCAACGCTGGTAATACAATAAAAAATTGTTTGAACAATTAAACACTAAACTGAATGTGGAATTTCAAATATGTATTCTTGTATTTGTTATTATATTTCTCAATTATATTATTTGTCTTAAAATTAATTGATATAAATAAATTAATTGTATAAATAAATTGAAAACTACTGGATGATTTGTGCAGGTTTCTTCAACTAAATTTTATTTAAATAGAATTGAAATATATTTTAAGTCTTAGTAAATTATAACTGCACACTTAGAAAATTGAAACGGACAAAAAAGAACTGAAATCTTTCCTTGTGTAATTTTAAGTATTACCAGCAGAATTTATTTTACTTATAGGGGAATTCAATAAAACGCTTTTAACTTAATTTGTTTTTCAAGCTATTCTTCAGCAAAAAATATTTTAAATTCGAAAATTCCAAGCAAAAACGAATTTATTTGTTGCTTAAATTCACAATAAATTTCAAAGAAGCTATTTATTAACAAATGGTTCTAAAAACGTACCAACTCAAAAAAAATAATAACTTATTGTCTAAAAAAATGTAATTCAAGGCAAACAAAATGCTCTCAAAAAACAGTATTTGTTTTATGGATAAAGTTTCTTTGTAATAAAAGAGTAATAAGCCTATTTCAAAGCGACTGTCTATTTCTAAGAAACGATAAAGACGATAGAAAAACTTTAAACTTGGAAAAAGGAAAATGATATGAGTTCCATGAAAACAACTCAACCCCACTTGATTAAGATGAACCGTGAAGGTTGTTGACCGAAAAATGTGAAAAAGCTCAACAAATTTCTAAAATTGTCGGATCAGTAAGGAAACATAATATTTTGAGACACAAACGGGGTGTACTTTTTATTATTTGTTTTTAATCTATTTGCGCATTTCCAGTATTGTATTTCAAATAAATTACGATTTTAAAAGAATTGTATTTATAGTTTGCACTACCCAGGATATCAATTTTAAAAAAAATAACAACCTTAAAATATCGTAACTTATATACGTGTGAAACAAAAAAAATTTAACAGCTGTCCAAAAGTAAGTCGCATAGTATGAAACGCTTAGTGTTTTTGTTAATATTTTTATATTATCATAAATTAAACTTTAAATATACATTTTTACTCTTTAAGCGTTTGATTTAAAGGGTTCAATTAATAACAAAGTTTAAAACAAAAGCAAATCTTAATCAAAAAGCAAAACAAATCTTAATCAAAAAGCAAAACAAATTTTAATCAAAACATAATCAAAAAGCATCTTAATCAATAGTATATTCTTTAAGCATTTGATATAAATAGTTGAATTAATAACAAGGTTTCAAACAAAAGCAAATCTTAATCAAAAAGTAGAACAAATCTTAATCAAAAGCATAATCAAAAAGCTTAGTCATAAAGCAAAACAAATCTTAATCAAAGCAATCTTAATCAAAAAGCATCTTATCAAAAGCAATCTTAATGAAAAAGTATCCTAATCAAAAAGCTTAATCAAAAAGCAAGACAAATCTTAAGCATACGCTTTTAAGCATTTTATTTAAATGGTTGAATTAATAACAAGGTTTGAAAAAAAAAACAAATCTTAATCAAATCTTTTTTAATGATCTTTCGAACTGAACTGGGCAAGCAATTAATATTTGTGTTAACAGGCAATTAACTTTGCGCGACAAATATATTGCTTTATCATGTGTAAGAAGTTTCTCGAACATAAAACAATTTCATCGGACATATTTTGTTTTAAATTTAAATATTTTAATGTTAGAGTGTGCATAATATTTTTCTGATTTAAATTTTGAGACACAATTTTACTCAACGCGTATTCATTAGGAAATTTCTGACATTTCGAACATTAACACTAAACATACCATTACCGGTCAAATGACCGTTTAAGAACTTTTGCATCGAAAATCCGCATATCCTCTTATCGCTTTTGCACATTTGACTTTATGACTTTTCCTAACAATTGTGACTTTTCCTAACAATTATATACAGTTAATATTCCACTTTTTTTTTTTTTTTTTGTTTCGAATAATNATTGTTATTTTTTTTTTGTATTTTGTCTGTTTCGAATAATACTTGTCGTGTACCCATTTCTACCATTACCGGTCATTTGACAGGGAGAACAATTAATTGATTTATACTATTATCGGATCATAAATAACGATGTAATGCATGTTCAACGTATTGCATTCGATTAGTTGCACATTTCTGCAAAGACTGTTACGCAGTTAGTTCAATCAGAAGAACTATGAATTCAAATTTCAAGAAAGTACCTAAAATTTTCAATTAGCATTTTTGTTTTGATAAGTAGCTTGTATTTAATTTTGATAGCCTTACTTATTTCTAACTAAGGTTAGTTTTTACCTAGAAAAATCAAGACAGCAAAATCAAGCTCTTAGAAAAAAGATATTATTAATTATAAGAATTGTAATTCTCATAAGAATAATTATATAGAAATAATAATAATTAGAAGAAATATATTTGCAGAAAATGTACATATTGAAAAACCTTGTATGTGTAAAGAATGTGTTCAGCTACGAATTAAAAGTTCTTATTCTTTGTATTTGTAATACACAAAAATTGGCAATATACAATTTCGTTTAATTACAATAAAGTTCTTTTCTTTATTTCCTTCCCAACATCCATATTTCATGCATTCCATCAAGAAACATACAGTGCGGTCATTTGACCGGATATGGTAGAAATAGGTATATATTAAGTTTTGGTATATATAGTGATAATAAGGAATTAACTTATTTTTTAAAGATACATAAAACGTGAAGCTAAAAATTAACCGAAGTATGTAACAATGAATTAAAAAATATCCTATAAGAACTTATTTAAACTTTTATGTAGCTTTATGCATAATTTCTCTAATTTTATACCACTCCCTAATACAAAAAATTAATTCTTACCTATTGCGTTTAGAGTGGCAGCAACATGAAGAACAATTTATAATCAGCGACACATACATTAAACTGTATTTCCCAACTTTTTCCTTTTTCATTCAAGAAATCTGAAAGAAGAGTTTCTGAAAAGAGATATTATTTTCATTAAAATTTAATTTGAAAACAATATTTAAAACGTATATACTTAAACTCGAATTTGATTAAGTCATAAATCTGTCATAATCATACCTATGAAATGAGTATATGACGGTTAAAACTGACGGTCTTAAGAACATTTCACTCATGGTCTAGATAAGCTATTAATTCGATTACTTGCCTAATAATACTAATGGAAAAAATTACAGGCATTCTATATAATGTCTAGACTAAGTATGTAATAATTCTCTTATTCCATTCTTTACATAAGGAGCATTCGCCATTCTGTCAAATGCTGAAGCATTCGATGCAATAATTCCTAATTTTCATGTTAAAACATATAGACGATTACATACTTGAGTTCATAAAAAGAAACTGTAAAAAAGAGCAATATTTTGCAGAAAAGTATAAATGACACAGCAGTAAAAACTTCCCAATGTACTAAAAGATTCATCATTTTCTGAAATTCAATTACAATCATCAATTTATGACCGGAAACAACGTTTTCAACGCATTCTAACATGCACAATATTTAAATTCATACTATGAGTTGTTGCATTAGGGCCTAGCAATTTCGAATTGCATTTATGTAAAATTCTTTTATTTTTGCTGTTTTTATAAGACTTTTTTCAAAATATAGCAGGCATATAATGTTTTTGTTTAAATTTAAATGTCATTAATAAGGCAAAATCGTTATAAACGCCCAAATTCAAAACTGAACTTAAATTCTTATTCTAATGCTTGTTTTTGGTACAGATTTCTTCATTATAAACTTTATAAAGACACGTTAAGATAAATTATTTTTATGCCATTTAATTACCATTTTTCTAGAGTTTTAAAGTTTTTTCTGCTGTAACATACTGAATATCAACACCACACTGAAACTTTTATACACGAAATAAATATTTACGAAAATCTTTCTTCAAATTGTCCTTGTCTCTAGCAATTGGAATCGTAAACTATCAAAACTTTATTCTTCTTTACAGACTGCAGTAAAATATGAATGACACGAAAGTAAATATGTCCTGATATACTCAAAATGTCCTCCTTCTCGAAAAATGAATCAGAATTAATCAATTTATTACCTCTGTATTACAATCTGTACTTAAATTCATACTATGAGTTGTTGCGTTAGAGTATAGCAATTTTGAATAATATTTATACAAAATACTTGTATTTTTGATGCTTTTATAAGACTTTTTTTTTTCTATATGGCTAACATATAATCTTTAAATGCGATTAATATTACAAAACCTTTTATAAACGGGCAAATTTAAAATGAGGCAGAAATTCTTAAAAGCTTATTTTTGTTTCAGATTTCTTCATTATAAACTTAATAAAGAAACGTCAAGAAGATAAAATTTATAGTCAAATTAATTTATGCTGTTATTTTTATCATTTTTCTGGAGTTTTAATGTTTTCTTCTGCTAAACTATTTTGAATAACAACACCACGCTGAAACTTTGATACACGAAATAAATATTTAAGAAAATCTTCCTTCAAATTAAAATCATAAACTGCAAAAACTTTATTTCTCATTACAAACTGTAGTAGAATATAAATGAAAAGGAAGTAAATATGTCCTGATATACTCAAAACTTCGTCATTTTAAAAAAAAATTAGTTATAAATAATCAATATATAAGCTAAAGTAACATTGTCAACTCATTCTTAAACTCACAATCTATATTTAAAAGCTTACTATGAGTTGTTGGATTAGAGCAATTTTGAATAATAGTTATTAAAAATATTTTTAGTTTTGCTCTTTTCATAGGACTTTTTTTTACAATATAGCAACTATATAATACTCTTAAATAAATGAAATTGCTAATAAATGATTCAAAACGTTTATAAACGTGCTAATTCGAAACTGAACAGAAATTCTTCAACGCTTGTTTTTGTTTCAGATTTCTTCGTTATAAACTTAATAAAGAAACGACAAGAAGATAAATTATTTCATGCCATCTTCTTACCATTTTTCAAGTTTTAAAATTTTTTTCATCTAAACTATTTTGAATAACAACCAACTTTGCCACACAAATGAAACATTAAACAAAATCTTTCTCAAAATCGCCATTATCTCCTCAAATTTAAATCGTAAACAATAAAAACTTGACTTCTCTTGACAAACTCTAGAACGTTTATTGCATTTACGTTTATTTACGTTTATTGGAAGAATCACTGAAAGTTTCAAATATACACACTGTATAACAACTTCACAAGCCATAATGTGCAATTTGCATACCATTTGTAGTCAATGTCATTTTTAATTTTCACATCAGTTAATCAGTCGCAAGCGCCAAAGAACACCATCAAAGTAATCAGGAATGTCAAATTAATACCAAATTGAATTAACTAAACATTTCTGCAGAGTAAAATGTGTCAAAGAGTCAATGGTTATTGTTTCTTTTTTCTTTTACTTCNTTTTCAAAATATAGCAGGCATATAATGTTTTTGTTTAAATTTAAATGTCATTAATAAGGCAAAATCGTTATAAACGCCCAAATTCAAAACTGAACTTAAATTCTTATTCTAATGCTTGTTTTTGGTACAGATTTCTTCATTATGAACTTTATAAAGACACGTTAAGATAAATTTTTTATACCATTTTATTACCCTTTTTCTAGGGTTTTAAAGCTTTTCTGCTGTAACATATTGAATAACAACACCACACTAAAAATTTAATACACGAAATAAATATTTAAGAAAATCTTTCTTCAAATTGTCCTTGTTTCTACTAATTGGAGTAGTAAACTGTAAAAACTTTATTCATCTTTACAGACTGCATTAAAATATAAATGACACGAAAGTAAATATGTCCTGATATACTCAAAAAATGAATCATAATTAATCAATTTATAACCTCTGTATTACAATCTGTACTTAAATTCATACTATGAGTTGTTGCGTTAGAGTATAGCAATATTGAATATTATTTATACAGAATGCTGGTATTTTTGCCGCTTTTATAAGACTTTTTTTTCTATATGGCTAACATATAATCTTTAAATGTTATTAATATTACAAAACCTTTTATAAACGTGCAAAATAAAAATGAAGCAGGCATTCTTAAAAGCTTGTTTTTGTTTCAGATTTCTTCATCTTAAACTTAATAAAGAAACGTCAAGAAGATGAAATTTTAAAGTCAAATTAATTTATGCTGTTATTTTTATCATTTTTCTGGGGTTTTAATGTTTTTTTTCTGTTAAACTATTTTGAACAACAACACCACATTGAAACTTTGATGCACGAAATAAATATTTAAGAAAATTTTCCTTCAAATTAAAATCGTAAACTATAAAAAATTTATTTCTCAGACCAAACTGTATTAAAATATAAATGAACGGAAACTGTATTAAAATATAAATATGTCCTGATATACTCAAAACTTCATCATTTTCAAAAATATTAGTTATAATTAATCAATATATAAGCTAAAGTAACGTTGTCAACTCATTCTGAAACTCACAATCTATATTTAAATGTTGGACGTTGGATTAGAGTGGAGCAATTTTGAATAATAATTATTAAAAATATTTTTATTTTTGCTCTTTTTATAAGACTTTTTTTTACAATATAGCAACTATATAATATTTTTAATTAAATTCAATTGTTATTAAACCATGCAAAACCTTTATAAACATGCTAATTCGAAACTGAACAGATATTCTTCAACGCTTGTTTTTGTTTCAAATTTCCTCGTTATAAACTTAATAAAGAAATGACAAGAAGATAAATTATTTCATATCATTTTTCAAGAGTTTTAAAGTTTTTTTCATCCAAACAATTTTGAATAACAACCAACTTTGGCACACAAATAAAATATTTAATAAAATCTTTCTCAAAATCGCCATCATCTCCTCAAATTTAAATCGTAAGCAATAAAAACTTGACTTCTCTTGACAAACTCTAGAACGTTTATTGTATTTACGTTTATTGACGCTTATTGGAAGAATCACTGAAAGTTTCAAATATACACACTGTATAACAACTTCACAAGCCATAATGTGCAATTTGCATACCATTTGTAGTCAATGTCATTTTTAATTTTCACATCAGTTAATCAGTCGCAAGCGCCAAAGAACACCATCAAAGTAATCAGGAATGTCAAATTAATACCAAATTGAATTAACTAAACATTTCTGCAGAGTAAAATGTGTCAAAGAGTCAATGGTTATTGTTTCTTTTTTCTTTTACTTCCCTTCATTCAGGTAGCTTCATTCATTATCTTTTATTGCAATTTATTCATAATTTGCGAATATTTTATAGTTTATGTAACAAGTTTAAAACGTAGCTTAAATATTGCTAAGTACTTCAGTACTTTTTAGCATATTGTTATTAATTTCATTAATTCAAAAAGTAAAATATTTAAAAGAAACTTCCCTTAAAAGCAAATTTAATTTTAATTAATAGTAATAAAAAAATTGCAAAATTTAGATATGTAATTTGAAATTCCAGGCAAAAAGGTATCAAAATTTAAATATATACGAGATTTGAAGAAATAATATTTTCATAGTTGAATTTGATTTTTTTCCTGAATTGAAATAAATTTATTAATTAACAAATAACAATACATGTTTATAATAATTAATAATACGCATTATTGATAATTAATACGCGTAGTTTTAATATATTCTTTAATTAATTATGAATTGAATCCACAGGATTTATAACCTTTACATTAATTAATTAATAATCATCAATCCGCCTTTTTTCTTGACATTGCAAAAAACTACTTTCAAGGCAAATTTCAAAATAAAAAGAGCTACTAAACTAACCAAACAATTGATGCATGCTGCTACTAATAAAATTATGAGACACAACTAAAATAGATTAGCTCAAATTTACGTCAAAGAAAGTCTGCTGTGAGATTGTGATAGATTTTTATGGCCGTCTAGGAAAAGGAACAAGGCATTGTGAATGTAAAAGATAATAATATTTCATATTTTATTTTCAAAAAATATGAAGTCATATCATTATGTTTATACTTTTTAATCTAAAATAATTTCCCTCTATTCTGAGAAAATTTTTAAAAGAAAATATTAATTAACATAAATAAATGGTTTCAATACTTCGGTAGTTAAAAAAATGAAAAAATGCTAAATGTTTAAAAAAACCAAAACAAACATTTACTTACATCCTTACATGTGCTTAGATTCCATTAATTTATCTAATTTCGAATTTTAAATATTTATTTAATTCTCCCAATCAGTTTCTTTTAATTTTAAAATTTTATTACTATAGTTGTGATTTTAAGAGTATTTAAGTTAGTTAAGCTTATCACTTAAAGCATTTTCCATTTAAAAATGCTCCTCCTTTTATATTTGTACTTCGGTATTTAATGTAGGTAGTTTCAAGTTGTCTCATTTAGAAAAACTCCAAAACAAACTGTTTCTCATGGGAGTCTATGGTGATACTTCGATTAAAATTCGAAAACGCAGTAATTGTATTACATTTAATCAAAATAATTGTCCTTTTAAAAATAAATTCTGATAAATTCCTAAAATTTTAAAAATTTTATTTTTAAAAAAAAACTGAAAATGACAAAAGTTTTTAAAGTTGTTCACAGTTTAAAAGAAAAAAGAAAAAACAAAGAACATTCAAAAACAAAAAAAAAGTTATTTGAATTGGTTCAAATCCATACAAACACAAGCATTATATGCATTGAAAATATCTATTTTTATTATTATATTACTGATAATAGCTTTTTTGTTTAATCGAATTTTTGACTAAGACACATTAACTCTAAAACTCAATGAAAATCGTATTCTAGAAAAGGTATATACTGTTAATAAAAGAAAACTTTATGGTTTAATGTAAAGTACCCAGAAATTTTTTTCAAAAAAAGCTCCTCAACTGAACAATGCAGAAGATATGATTTTATAAATTGTCGTAACTCCATGCAAACACAGAAATGCACTTACTAAAAATAAACAAAGCTAAACAACTTCTTTAAACTGATAGTCTTTTTTGCCCCAACAAATTTAAAAGTTGCATGTCAATACATATTATTCATTTCTTATAACAGCATCTTTTAACTAAATTAAATTTGTTAGCGAAAAAGATTAATTCTAAAATTCAATATAATTCTGATTTAAAACAAAAAATTTTGATAAATTTTTTGTGGCCACAAAAATTTCCCAGAAATGGGAAGGGATTCCAAAATTCAATAATGTAGACTTTACAAAGGTTTAAGCTTCAATTGTTGTAGGCCATATTACAATGCAAATAAACAAATACACTAACTATATAAACAGCAAAAATACATAATAGCTCTTTGAAAATGACAATATATATTTATATTAATAAATCTAAAAATTGCACATCAACACCATTTATATGTAATTTTCTGAGAATTGAATTTGCATATAAATAAATCGCTTTCACAAAATAAAGGCATATTTTCTTCGAAAACCAACGGAAAATGTATTTATATGTAAATAAATCTAACTTAAACATATATTACCTTTAGATTTAAATTTATAATATCACCCATTCGATTCTCCAAACAGTGTAAATAGTATTATTTAGCTTTGTTGTTTAACTGTGGTAATTCAAACAGAACTCGAAACTTCTATTTAAAATGAAAGAGATCTTTCTCTAAATAAACCATTGTGTTTGGAATAAATTTCGAAATCGTTTGATGAATATTCCGTGATTAAAAGCATTCTTAAACCTATTTTCTAAAACCGTTTTAATCTAAATGGAAGCTGACAATGAGTATACTTAACTTTAAAATTTAAATATAAACTTTTTTTATGGCAGTGCTATAATATTCCATCAGATTGTGATAACTTTCTTTACAGTTGCTCACTGAATAATTTTACCATTCGGCAAAAACTCTTTTCCCTAAAAAAGTCGTCTGCAGCATTTTTTTAGCTTTAAGCTCACTTTGAAAAAAATTGGAATACGCTTTTTTTTAATGGAATAGCGTAGGAAAAAGACTTTTAAGGTTTCTTCTTATGCATTATTCAAAAAGAGTGAGGAAAATAGAAGTATATCAGGAGAAAACCGATTATTTTATTGTTTGTTTTTTTTTAGATGAATTATTCGATCTACTACCAACAAGTGGAAAGTTGAAGCTGTATAAGGATGATTAGTAACAAGATCTTAGCCCATTTATTATGCTAAGAGCACCAACTATCCTCGGGGTGTGAGCATGTGATTAACTGATGGCCCCGGTGTATAATTTATTATGCTACTTGTACTCTTCCGTTCGAGCTTTGCATTAACTACATTACGATAGAATTCATAATGCGCCGCGTGTTTGCTGGCTGCTGTAAAGGCGGATAAACAAGAGATACCTTAGCTAATGATAAAGTTGTAGAGAAAGTTGCTCAGTTAGATATATGCGTCTTACACTTTTGGCACGTTTACAGATCAAGAATTAATTACATACAATACGCATATTGAAATAAATTGCAAGATATTTCTAAAAATATTATATGATGGTGCTTAAATATACTTTTTCTATGTTAAAATGGAGGGTATCTTTAAAAATACTGGTATACCATAATTCATAATTTTAAATATGTCATAGTTAGTCTAATTAATTAAGATGAAATAAATATATGCAACTAAACTGATATTTAATAAATATATGTTTGAAATGATTTCAGACATTCATTTTCACTACAATATGATTTATCAAGATTTTCTAAAGTATTTTCAAGGATATTATGCAATCATGGCAATCATATTTATTATTTATAGTTTTTCACATTTACTTGTATTTGTAAAACCTTAGCTAATAGTTGTAATATTCATATATGTGAAATTTTAGTACAATGAAATAATTAAATGCTACAATTGTATTTATGAAAGCATAGTATTATTCGCAGTTATCGTATTTAATTGTATTTGTGTAATCATACTAAGTGTTCACTCAGAATTTAACTGAAGCGTATTTAATTAATGATTTTTATAATTCATAGTAATTTGATTTCATTCATATTTATATAACTCATTATAAAACAATACATGATAGCTATTTTTATAAATTATGATTGCATGGAGTATCCTGAAATCTATTTGTTTGCATAGCATATAGTGTTATACACCGAAGAGCCATTGCATTATGATTACCCTGCAAATAACATGTAGGACCACCTTTAGCCCTCAAAACTGCTAGCACCCACAGTAGTCTGAGGTATCTGGTACCAAGCGCTCCCCAACTGGTCCTGCAATTCCCTCAGATTGAGAGGGGGTAGCGTGGCAGCACGAATTTGGTTTTCCAAGTAAGACCACAAATGTTCTATTGGATTAAGATCAGGTAAATTTGGGGGCCAAGACATGACTTAAAAATCACTGGAATGTTCCTCGACGATTCGACCCTTATGACATGGTGCGTTATCCTGTTGGTAAACACCATCCCCCGCAGGAAAAACTGTTGCCATGAATGGGTGAACCTGGTCTGCAACTATGTTCAAGTAGCTTACAGACGTCAGGGATTGTTCTATGAGGATTATCGGTCCCAATGTGCCCCATGAAAACATTGTTCCTGGGCAAGAAACCATGAAAACCTGGGCGAGCCTATTGTTATAGATGGAGGGTGGTCATAATGTAATGGCTCTTTGGTGTATAACAAAGATGCAAAATCCATAAATTAATTAAAACGTTTGCAACACATCAATAACATCGATATTAGATTACGTAATTGTCATACGCTGTTGTATGTATACCTTCACGATTAATCAAAACACGAAACTAAATTAGGTATAATTTTTTTGATATTTGTAGATTTACTGCTACCAATATAGTCAGCACTAATACATTATTGAAAGTAAAAAAACTCGAAAATATCTTTTACAACATTAATCATATTTCATAAAAATGATTTTTTCTACAACAAGCATCAAATCAAAATTTCAAAAAACAGTGCGCGGTTAATTGTTGATTGCAATAAAAATGATAATAATATAATAAGTAGAACATGACTAAAAAAATTTAAAAACAATGATAAAAAAAAGGTAAGTGCCGGAAAATGCCTCTAAAGTTAAGGCTCAATCACAACTCAATTCAAGACTTAATCTTACTAATTCAAGAGGATGGTCTAAAAAATGAGCTTATTAATTAGTGCAGATGATATTTTAAGTTAAGAAATCAGACACAAAAACGTACTTTTTCTAAATTAACGTACTTTTTTTTCAATGGATTCGGATTTCTTACTGTCAAAATATAGGATATATTTTTTATGATATGATTTTTGCTGTCAAAATATGGCAGGAAAATGTTTTATAATTATTTCCGCGCCATATTGTCATTGCTTAATTACATGATCTAAAATAAAATGTGTTAAAATAGTATTAAGTAGGTGAAAAAATTGTTATAAGAGTTATTTCAAAATAATGATAATAAGAGTAAATTTTTTTTCTGAAAATGGGAGTTATTTTTATAATAAACACAATTTCCATTTTTAATTAAAATCTTATGCAAATATGAATATACGTCATTTAGATTTAGAACAGATTTATTTTAAATATATGTAAAATTTGGTAAAGAATCGCAACACAGAAATTTACTTTTTCATCAATAAATAAACAAGTAAAACTCTTCAGTAAAAATACTGCTATGAAAATGTATTTGTTTTTATATAAAAAAAACTTTTTTATAGAATTTTGCAAACACTTTTTTCAAAATAAACTTTCGAAATTTAAAAATTTTCCATAAAAAAAATTTTTTAAGTAAGGTATTTTTTAAACTATAAAGTTCAAAGTTTTTTTTTTCTTTCTAGTTTGTTTTTCTTTATTTATTTATTTATTTTTCCTAATTTCAACTAATTTTTAAAATTCGCAATTTAAGTATGTTTTATTACTTCTTAAGCTTTTCATTAGATAGAGATAATTAAGGTGCAGATTAATATCTGTATACTTTAGAAGTACTCATTTAAAATTTATTCATTATGCCTTAATTTTTTAAGCATCGTTTGTTAATTTTAATGCTTTTAATTTTTATTGAGGTTATTAAAGTATAGATTGATGTCTGTATACTTTAGCAATACTCAATTAAGCTTAATTTATTATAACTTAATTTTTTCAGCATTTTTGTTATTTTTATGCTTTTAATTTGTATTGATATTATTTAAATATGGATTGATGTCCGTATATTTTAAACATTATTTAGCTTGAAATATTTTCACAAGCCGATACTTACCTAATGTAAAAAAATACTAAAAATAAACCATGCATGCTTTGATCCTAAATTAAATAACATTTAAAAAAAAGAGGTCAGAAGAAATTTTTTCAGATTACATAAGCACAATGACAGGTTTTAGAACTTATACATAATAGCGAAATAATATATTAATTTTTCATAGTTAGACTATAAATAATTCGACACACACAAACTACAAATTGGAGGAAAGAAAAACGTGTTTCTGCATATCAAGACAGTTATAATTTTTATCATTACGTTAAAAGCATCCACTAATGAATGGAAGTAAGTTCCTGATTAATTTATAACCCCTGAAAGTTATTTGTTGCACTCTGTTGTTTATTTTTACGCTTCACCTTTACTATATCACAATTGAATTAGTAACACACAATAATATATTATGTTTAAAAAAAAAGTTAGCAACATTTATGCCTATTTCTGTGTTGTATTCAAAGTAAAAAATTAAACTGAAATCTAAAAAGGTGAAGTTTTTGAAACCCCTTAAATTATTCTTCATTCTACATAATACAAAACTTGAATAAAAGACAACAGAATGTAATTTATTACATTCTCTTTACTGTAAAAAAATGAATACTCAAATATCACGAAACTTTGACGAAACACTTTCCTCGTCTTTTGCTCCAAACAAATTTTTCGTCAAAGTGGCGAACTAACTATTTTAATTTATAACCGTCGTTGAGCAGCTGACCCAATTTTGGATTAACGACTAATAATGTTCAAATCCGTTGTCTTGTAATTTTAAACCCAATCCAGAAGACAAGAGAACTCTTTGATCAAGTATCTGAAGAAATTTTAATCCTCATAATAGACTTTTTGATTGAACTATTCCACATTTGCTTTCTCATGATCCGTCTACCACTGAAGATATTTTACGTCACTGTGGTCAGTGCGAGCAGGGGGTCCAAAATATAATGGTGGATATAAACACTTAAAATCAAGGAGGGTTTGTCCCAATATTTGACACGGAATTTATTTTTTAAGTTAAAGTAAAAATTACGTTATTGCTAAAAATTGTGATTGCAAAATACATTTATGTTCAACAATGTAGCATAGTTTTACACCACATATGTCCAGTATAACAGTATGCTGTACTTTTGGACATCATTGTTCTTTTAAAATAATTGAATAGTAAAAAAAAAAATTTTATGATTCTTCCTTTTTTTTCCTTTGTTTTTCAATGGTAAATAATGCAACTTTTAAACGATAAATTTCACTCTAGTTTTGAGTCTGAAAATATGGTGCGAGTTTTTCTTAAATTTTGATTATCTCAACATTTAATACAATAAAGATTACAAATTATAAAACAATAAATAATATAAGTCATACTAAAAAATAATTAATTTTCTAGTAAATCACACATACCAATTTTATTAAAAAAATCATTAAGTAGTAAAAAATGAAAGATACAGCAATATTAAATCAAAATAACGTTTAAAATATTGAGTTTAAATCTTATCAAAATGCATTTATTCGGCTGATAGGAAAGGATAATTTATATTCTAAAAGTCTGTTTAAACTTTTACCACCATGATAAATATGACGTAAAACCTGACCTATACATTCACCATACCTTCGAGATTCAGGGAATATAAAAGAGAATTCATCATCTACACACCATTAAACAGGGACCATTTCCAAATTAAAAATATTTCACATAATAAATTATCCTTCATCATTCTAGTGATGAATGATAAAAAAAAATCGATTTCTGATTTCTTCCACGATCAATTTTAACATCTTTTAATTGAGCTATTGTTTTATTTTGTAAAAAAAAGTAATTTAATTTTTGAAATATTTTTTATCGAAAATTATTAATGCGAGTTATTTATGCACATAAATAAATATTTTCTTAACAAATAATATTAATAGATGAAAATATTAGCGTTTCGTTTAATGTGTCATCATTAAAACCGGATTTTGTCTTCAAATAGTCTTAAATCATGTTATTTACCAATATAAATTACATTCCAGTAATTTAACGTTTATGTTCGTATGTTATTTGCACGTTGCAGTTATGAAATATAATGCGATAAGGTATGAACTCAATGACAAATCCCAGGTAGCATTATAAGGTTGATTTTAATGTTGTAGCAACCTTTATCACAAAATGAACAAGGTATATAAATGATCAGCAAAAACAGTATTCAAACTTAAAACAATGTTACATTTAATTATGCTAGTTTTACGAGCCATGAATATTGCATTTAGCTTGCATAAACAGCTCATGATTAAATTTAAATTATCTCATGATTAAATTTAAAAACACTCCATCTCTACATTAAAAAAATGTTGTATTTGAGAACCATAACATACAAAAGGAAAAGGAAAGTTGCAAAACAAGGTTTGCAATAAAAGCAAAGATTTTTTTTTTCAAAAATTCATGTGTGCCGTTACTTAATCTTTAAAGAAAAAAAAAGTAATATTAGTTTTGTAACATTAACCAGTCACCCTTATTGTGTCAATTAGAAAAAAAATTGCTAATACAACGTTTGCCGTAAGATTGCTCAGTATAGTTTGTCTATAGATAGAACACCCCTAGCTACACAGTCTGAGAATATGTGCTGGTATGGAAGCAAGAAAGAGCACATTTCAACAAAGGGGAAATTCTTTTTCCTATGATTCCCTTTCTCCCTCTGACTCAAGCCAAAACCTGTCTTAAATATTGACCTGACACCCCTACTTGAAATTGTTAAACCTTGTAACCATAGTCACCGCCACTGTACCAGACGAGTGGCAAGAGGAGTTCTTGCCATAGACAGACTGTATCTGGGATTACACTATATTTCTTTTGGGAAATTTAGCATAAACGAAATGTATGGATGAAGATAAAATTTACCTTTCTTTTAAATACATGCTGTTAGAATTTTTAAGTGCATTGAATAACGGTATTGCTTTAATTTGATGAAAATTACCTATTTATTCATTCAAATTAAAAAGTTTCATGTTTCATAGTATAGCGGTCGCCACCAATCACAGAGTAACTAAATATTACAAATGGCGATTAAATAATTATCTGCCAATGGACACTTTTTTCATCAAAACTAATCCCATGTGAATTCATTATTATTTTGCTTAATAAATATGTAATTATTATTAATAATTTATAATATTGTAAAAACTACTTCATTTAACTTCATTGAGAGTGCAGAGATTAGTTTAAAAATAACTAGCAGCTTAGATAACGTTCATAAATTGCAGAGATATTCATAATTGCAGAGATGTTCATAAATTGCAGAGATAATCAACAAGTCTCTTATTTTATAAAAGAAATTCGTAAAAAAAATATAACTATCTTTAAAATCTAAACATCAAAAACCCTACCTTATAACTTCTTCAATTACTTCAGTTTTTTAAATAATTTATAAAGAACAAAAAAAGTCAAAGAAGATATCTTGTTTTAGATATCAGTCTTAAAGAAAATTAAAAATCATTAAAAGTCACTCGAAAAAAAACTGAACTCACGGTCTTTAATTATTGGCTGATTATCATGTGATTAATGACGTTTCTTATTAATGAAACTAAATGACTAATAATAGCGTCCTCAAAGTATGACTTGTCCTTATATTTCCGATAAAGAGTTTATTTTTCATTAAAGTTTTGTTTCATGTACTTAGAGTAAAAGTTTCTATACTTTTTTTAACCTTCGAAATGCCTATTATACACTAATGGCTTTGATTGTGTTGGATAAATCATTCTCTTAATAGCTTGTTTCGGTCTATAATGGTATCATTAAAAAGCTTTTGACCACCTTTGTTCCAGAAAAAATACAAAAATCAACAACTCAAGCTTCAACAATGAAATATTTTTATCTAGAAAGGAAGAAAATTGAAAAAGTTCCACAAAAAAAAGAAACCATAATCAATATAACGCTGATGAGAACTTCTAATCCATTTAACCCTTGTGTTAGATTCTGTATCAATGCAGAGATTGTGGATTAATTATTAGGCTTAAATAATTCCGCAACAGATGGATTTGCATATTATTACATTTTTTAATATGATTTCATTTTTTGATTTCGATTTTATTAGTTGGCTGAAATATAATTCTCACTTAAAAACCTTCAACTTCATTTTCAACTATACAGTGGATGAACTCCATCTAAATATGAAAATGATAGTTTATTTAATAAAATCCATTCGCTTCAAACTCTGAACATATGCATCAAATTATGCTCTAGACTTTTTTTTATTTTGGGGGTATTAGTGGCTGTGTGGCGAGGGTAATGGTACTCGCCTCCGCGACTTTGGTCCCAAGGTGCTCATCAGGATACACAAAATAAGCAGCACTTCCGGCACCGTCCAAAGCAAAGAATTGTAGTCAGGCTAACCGTGGGAGGTTCTCGTGATCTTCCTCTCCCTGTAACGCAAATGCGGGTTAGCTCCATCAAAAAGTTCCCCACGAATTCAAAATTCTCCCAATGCTCGATCCAGGAGTTCCCTTGTCTTCTAGATTAGGTTCAAAATTACAAGGCTACGGAGTTGAACATTAGTAGTCGTAAACCCATAAAATTGGGTCTGCTGTTCAAAGACGGTTATAAAAAAAAAATAAGTAAATGAAAAAAAAAGCAAAGAACTACAAATTCAGTGACTGCTGGCGAGAAAAATTAAGAGAATAAACTTTGTAGCAAAATTGTTTCAAAATCATGCAAAATTCAATTTGTCTTTAAGAAAAAGTTTTTCATTATTAATGCTTTATATTTTCACAATAAAACTTTCACGCATATGCATATTTGCTATTCCCTTCAATATATGTATATAACTCAATGTCATTTTTTATAGTCAATAACAATACACAATATTTACTATGACAAATATATATACAGAGAAAATATAAAGTTTCTTTAAGACCTTTTCCTACAGTAGAAAGTCTATTCAAGTAGGGACTTTTTATGTGTTTATTTTACTTGTACAAACACAACAATTGCATTCCTAGACATCGGAATAAGTCTATTCCCTTTAGAAGACACTTTATTCTCAGAGAAAACTTTACAAAACAAATATTTCCTTCTTTATTTACTTATTTTATTCAATTTTACTCCATCAAAACTTCTTTTCCAATAACATTCGAAAAATTTTTGTCTTTCACGCTTGCAAATTCCTTTGTTCGACGAAAAATAAAAAAAAGAAATGAAAATAACGCAGGAAGTAATCTTTGTATTTTTTTAAAGTAATGTTGAGGATAAAGATTAATGTAATGCGGACTAAAATAAATTACGTTGCGTGATTATTTTATTTTTAATCAAATACCTATATAATAAATTCCCTTTATTATATATGTTTTTCTTTTTGAGTCCGCGATAAATCAACCTTCGCATACATTATTTATTTAGCGATAAGATTTGATTTATTTTTACTCTTTTGTTATTCTTTTTTTGTTTTGTTTAGAATATTAAATCTTACTCGTGTATTTTGTTTTTCAATACCTCAAGGATTATATTTGAGAAAATATTAAATTAAAATTGTTTTGTTAAAGAAGATTCAGGCGTAAGCATTGTTAATACCTGTTATTTATTCAAGCATTTCTTGTACCATTTATTCCATTCATATTGATGATATCAATTGAAACAAATCTTAATTAATTATGAAGTTAAGTTTGCACAAAACATTAAGATAGTATTTATGATATAAATAAAACTATTAATTTAAGTTTTTTATATTTTTTAATAAAAGTGTAACTTACTTCTGGAATTACTTTACTTTGTTAAAATCTTTAGAGCGCATTAAACTACAAAATTGTTTAACGTTTGCAACAATTTTAATAACGTGCTAAGTCAAGCCATATTTTAGTCCTTCTTAAGCATGATTGCACCAATCATATTTAAAAAAGTTCCGCTGAACACATTATTAAGGTTTCATCAAAATTGCGCTGTATTATGGCTAATATCCCAATATTATATTCCAGTGTTGAATTGATTTTTTAAAATATACAGTATGCAAAATAAAAAAAACAGGCCACCCTAAATAACTTTTAATCAAATGATTGGATCTTAATGCTTTAGGACTCAATTTCAAGGGATAAATTCAAATATGCTACTTAATTAGTTCAAACGATATTTTAAGTTATGAAATCAGAGGAAATTTTTTTTCTGAATAAACCTATCTCTTTTTCGGTGGATTCGGATTTCTGACCCCCAAAATATAGAAAATAATTGGAATCTTAGAAATTTGGTCGACGCAGTTTAATCATGAGAGCTGTCCAAAGTTGAGACCCACTTATGTTAATTTTATTTTTGCGTATTTCGCCATATCTCGAGAACTTTTAAAGCGAATTCAAAAAATTGTTGCATGCAATTAAAAAATTCGTTTATCCACAAATAATTCCATGCAAGAGATATTTTTTGATAAATCTTTATTATTTTTATTATTTTATTTAATAATAATTACAAAAAGTTTAAATTGCAAGAAACACAGTTTACTGAAATTTTAATGGCGGACATTTTATCTTGTGAAATACAAAGTTCGAGTGAAATCGGTCAAGTACTTAATAGTTTCTGAGAAATTGAGTTTTAAAAAGTCGTATTTGTTGCATGTCTGAGGTTACCCCCTCGAACCATTAAGATTGATCGCTGGAACGTGAAGATCCAATCTTTATATTAAATTATTCGGGGTGGTCAGTTTTTTTATTTGTGCTCTGTGCAATTTTTATTATAGAAAAGAATTAAAACCTCATGATATTTCAAATAAAATCTTTATCACTACCTTAAGAAGTGTTGCGTTAAGAGAAACAAATTTAAACTATTTCAACAAACTTATGTGGCATCAATAGTAATCTTTAATTATAAGCGATGAGTTGCTAAATTTATGTGTAAACAGTAAAAGATCTTTTTTAACATCATCAATCCTGTTGGCTTCACAAGTAAACAGTCAAGTTATAAAATAAATATTTCAAAATCGCTCATTTTTCTTGCATTTCCCTAAAAAACTATTCGCTAAGAAACACGCATAATTTCATTATCTTTCAAACAAATTAAACAATTCGCTCATGGGCTACAATAGTGGCACAACTCAAAAAACATGAGTTTTGGACTAAGAACAGGTGTAAATAAGAAAATACACGTTCTTTCAGCAGCAATACTTGCACAACTCATAATCCAACTTAAAGCATTCAACTTCGACTTTCTAATGTACGACTTTCTAATGTTTCGACTTCTTCATCACAACTAATCCAACTTCGTTTCAGCAAACGAAAGCATTTCTTATGCATTTTGCTTAGCAATGAAAACTTTAAACCCACTTTTCGCAAAACTTGCTTTTTTGAGTTGTGCAGCTAATTGAACCCCATGAGCGAATTGTTTCAAATAAAGAACTTATGACAGGAAGAAACATGTTCTAGACAAATTAGAAAAAAAATTAAGATATTTTAATCTAACATATGTTGCTTTTTCCACGGTGGTTTTACAACTTTATAATATTAAGAAAAGAAGTTTAACTTGAAAGAAAAAAAAGATTCCAAGTTCAAAACAAATCAAAGAAGGGCTAACATTATCATATATATATATATATATATATATATTAAAATTATTATTACAGTTCATTTTAAATAAATACAACTAATTATATTTTACTTACACTCCTTCAATAGCAACATTTAAAGATTTTTCTTTTTGTTTTGTAAAATTATTTCAAATAATTACGTACTTCGTTTATACCTGCAAAAGTTCCAACTAACGGTAAGTATACTAACAGAAATGTATAATAAGACACAAATTTGATTGTCTCAATTTTCCAAATAGCAGTAACTATAATGAAAATTCTGCATTTTATGTAACTCAATTATTTTGTTTGATCATCTTATTATTGAATAATGTTACACTAAATATTTAAGCTGTACTAATAATATAATTAATTCAGATAAAACTTTATACGAAGCATATAATTCGATTTCGTAATTCAAGAGTTATAAAAGTTGATTATAATTGATTTGTAACAAATGCGCCAAAGGCATGAAATTATTTAATTCATCAGTGCCCATTATCAAATTTAAATCCTTGTTTTAGATTGAATTCATGTAATATTTTAGTTTAGGTATGTGTAATATATATTATTGTTTATCAGAGCTACCATCTACAACTCATATCGCTTCCTAAGGAATGCTTCCCATCATTTTTTGTTTCTTTAAACAAATTGTTACATCAAAACTATAAATTATTGAACGAAAAAGTTCCAATTTTCTTCATTGTACAAATAGAGTTTAAAAAGCCGACCTGCCTGTATAGGAGTCAGGGAACAGGCCTTGCATCAGAAAGTTTCTGGGTTCGAATCCTGGGCAAGGTATGTTTTTGCATTCTCTGTGCTTTCTGTCCTTACTGTGGGAGCAATGTTGACCCACCTAATATGGCGTCCCTGAAAGAGTGACCAACAAATCTGCCTTTCAGATGCCTGTAGGAGGAAAGGTCATTATCCAGGTGGGCATTGGAAAAAGATGCAGTTTTAAATTTAAACATAATTTTGCTCGGGTATCATCCACTGAGAAAAACATTATAGTTAAAACTACCGGAATATGGTGACATTTATAGTGTTTCCAACTCTATGGGAGCACGAAAAAACATGCTAATTTTTACAAAGAGCTTGAGGTAATGAGTTTAGAAAAATAAATCAATAAAATACGGTTTACAATGTAGCAGATATTTTATTCCGTAATTATATTTCGGTTGAAATAGACCTAACTGTAAAATGTACAGGCACCCTGAGTGCTGGTATTTTTTACCATAATTTGACCCAGTATATTTAACAGCGTATGTGTAGAGTTTCGAGAAATGCTGATAAAAGTGTAAATTTCGTTAATGTACTTACATCCTGAGACACTAAAGCAACATTGTATCATTTAATGCAGCAATAGAACTGATTCACTTACAAATAATATTTGAAGACCATTTCGAAAACGGTTTATGTTCATTTTTCCTAAAAAGAATGATTGGATCACGATCTGTTGCATTTTGAGGATTGCTAAGTCCTAACAAATCAGTGGCGTGAAAAATCGATTCTCTCTGAGAGTAATTTCACAATAACGATGAACCACACTGTAAAAACGTTTAAAATCGTTTTTCTCAGAATCAGCTTTTATGGGCATCGATCATTTTTCACCTTGGTTTTAATTTTTGAATTTTTTTTTTTGCTTTCTTTAAACTTTTTAAAACTCTAAGTTTAGCTGACGTATCAGTGACGTCAGTGGTAGACGGTACTAAGTCACCCCTTGCCGTCAAGCTAACCATGGGAGATTCTTGTGATTTTCCTCTCCATGTAAAGCCAATGCGGGTTAGTTCCATCAAAAAGTCCTCCGCGCAGGCAAATTTCTCCCAATGCTTGATCCAGGAGTTCTCTTGTCTTCTGTATTGGGTTCAAAATTAAGAAGCTACGGAGTTGAACATTGGTAGTCGTATACTCAAAGTTGGGTCGGCTGTTCAACAACGGTTATAAAATTAAGTCTTTGAAAAAAAAACTTCTTTAATAAAATGTACTAAGTGATTCATGCAAATGGACGACATTACGAAATAATTAGTTTATTCTTCAGAAAAGAAAAAAAAATACTTTTAAAAGCAGTATGAAGAAAGGAACCGAATGATATGTTCATTTGTGTCTGTTTACAAAAATGATCGTTTATTTGCATAAACACGCATTTTGAACAGTGCCCATTTGTGTAAGCATGTATTTCGAACAGTGTCCAGTTGTGAAAACTGACCAATGCTATACTGCGGAAAAGATGAAATTGCAAATCACTTTCTTCACAGAGTTTAGAGAAGAATGATTTACCAGAATTTGCTTGACTGCTATTACTTAATTAGAATAATAAAATCCTAAGAACAATAATTCCAACTATATGGTTGTGAAGAGCTTGTTAACTGACTCTGATCATAATTCGTAATAATAGGAGCAATCGAAGTAATTCGTAATAATAGGAACATTTGTTAGATATTTCCAAAATGAATGCTAAAAAGAAAATTAGAAATTGATTTAAAAAAATTTATATATTAGTGAAAAAATTTTTGTTGCCATTCAGAGAAAAAATTTGCACATATATACCGTTGAAATAAATTATAAAACAAACCGTTACGGTTGCGTGGTAGCTTAAGTTTAAACGATTTCGTCTATTATTAGAACAATCTATGAAGATTTGAAACAGGAACGTGGACAGAAAAAACGTTTTTTTTATTCTATTTCATTTTATAAATCCATTAAAGACAATTTTGAAATCAATACCGATTCACTTTTCTTCAATAAATCAACAGAACATTAGCGTGATTTTACCCACAGATAGAAAAAAAAGGAAAAAGAATAAAACTAGTGGGTGTAATTTAATAATTCCAAAACGCTTCATTGAAAATCCATGCAAGTGTGATGAATCGATAACTCGATCAGGATTCGAATGCATCAATTATGAACTTCGAGTAAAATTGAGATGATCACGAAAAGGGAACCCTATATTTAAACTGCAAAATGACTTTCTCAGTTATTGATGATACTTTTAGAGACATTCGGTGATCTGCGAGAAATAAAAAGAACGAAATTCCCCTCACGTCAGGAAACTACTAATGGAGACGAACTCACAGATCCATCAACACGAAATCATAAAAGTGCTCCCAGCCTTAAAGAAACATTTCCTTTTGCTCTCATAAAAAATATATTGTATTTCTTCCTTGAAAGGAAAAAGCTGATTTAGAAGTAATGCTTTGTTACAGTTAGTTAAAAAAATTGTACCTGTTCTAGGCATTTAAAGCAAGCAGCTTATACAATACGAACGGAAATGCGTTAAAGTGAGGAAATTTTTAAAGAATAAATTTTATTCGTTTGTTTTGCTATGTTGAGCCTTAAAATAACCTGCAATTTATACAACAATGACAACGTTTCCTTATAAGGAGTTTTCCTATACCTATAACATTCAGTAAAAGAAATATGCTGCATGTATCTAAATACTGTAGTGTACCTACCACTATAAATATAAAATCCCAATTCACTAGTCTATAAGACATATTAACTCGATTCTATGATGGGGTACCCTTTCATAGATGAAGGTTGACATTGTCGATAGCTCCACTCCCCACATTGGTAACCTTCGGACAGGATGTAAACACAGCTACCTTGGCAGTAACGCCCACTTCGATTTAAACACGCCTACTTCGATGGATGGTCTACATTGATCACTTGACTTGCTACTTGTAACTGCGACATTATCCACCTCCTCACACTGTTGCTACTCAGTCTCGTCTCGATCACACACAACGTCAGCCTGCATACACTCGACTGCTAAGGGCAACACAGGAGCGACCGTGAACTTAATACAGCACTCACGATCAGCACAAAAAAATACGGTGATCTTAATATAGCTCTCCCAGCTTCTCCCAAAACTGCAATAAATCAACTAGTGGTGTCCATTCATCGAATTCTATCACAGCTTTAATTCTGGAAGGGGAGTATTGTAATGTATCTACCACTACAACTATACAATTCCAATTCACTAGTATATGAAACATGTTAACTCGATTCTATGATGGGGTACCTTTTCATAGATGTAGGTTGACATTGTCGATAACTCCACTCCCCACACTTCCTGTCAGTTTCACGCTTCCTAAAAGCGTGGCATTCCCTGTAAGTGTGATATATACCATATGTAAACTTTCCCAGTTATTAATGATTCTTTTAGAGAAATGCGGTCATCTTTTTGAAATAAAAAAGACAAAATTCTTTTCCAGTCAGGAATCTACTAATGGAGACGAACTCGAAAATCTATCAACACGAAATCATAAAATTATTCTCAACCATAAAAAATACGTTACTTTTTACTCTCATAAAAAAGAGTTATAGTTCTTCTTGAGACGAAAATGTTAGCTCATAATGCATGTTCGGAAATTATTTCGTCAAAAAAGAATTCAGTTTCATGGAAATTGAGTATCCTTTTTTTACAGTGCGAAAATACTTTAAATGATGAAATTTATAGGATTAAAATTTTCTTTTTTTAAAAAAAAAAAAGTTATTTTAAATATTAAACAATAAAAGCACTTCTCTGTATCTATAAAAGAGCAAATAGAGTAATATCAATTTAAATAATATACGAGATTAAAACTATCACATACATATAATTTGTTACCTTAAAAAAGCCTTTATTTTCTTTTATTGATCACAAACAACTACGTTATGCAAATACAATAACGTTCATTTAAAAGATTAAACCAGGTTGAAAATCATAAATTTCCTGTTTTTTTGACAAAGAGGAAGATGATTTTGATGACAATGATTTTTATCATTCTTAATAGTTAAAATATTTGTACATTAGGCAGATTTATATAAATGGTTTTGCAATGCTTCTCTGCAATCACTTGATCCGTGATAAAAAGCCAAAAAAGTATCAACTTTAAATAAAACTTTATTAAAATTTAAATATTTTAATAATTTGAAAAGAAGTGAACATTTAAAGTTAACTAATTATATAGCAAAACAATATTTTTATTCCCATTTAAATTGAATGGAAAATTTTATTGCTTAATTCAATATTTTCTGTATAGTTAAAGTTGAGAGTTCTTGAAGGAAAGAATCTTTTCTTAAAACTGTTTCTTAAAGTTTATGCCTCCTAATACTCTTCTTTTTAATTTATCTATTCAGTAGCAATTCTTTGCAAAAAGAAATGTTTTAAAATGTTTAACTGCGCTAATTTAATTTTCTACTTAATTGCAACAAATTCTAACAATACATATAATTTAAATAAATTCGAATTAAAAAAACGAAACAATTTAATGCATTTTTAAACTTTTTTTTTATTTTTCCTAATTTTCTAATAAATTGAACATTTTATAATTAGCCTCTGCGAATTTTAATTGTTAATGCTTACAAATTTTGTTTTTCTTCTATTCAACGCATTCAAGTTTTTTTAAACTCTTTTCTGTATCAACAGTGTCGGTAACCACTGATTATTAAATTTCTTTTTTATTTACAATTACTTATTTCAATAATAAAACAATCGCCAAGTGAAGAGTTTTATCACCAAAAATAAAAATAAATAAAAAAGACCAATGCTTCTGGCGATGAGCCGAATTTCCGCCTTTTTACAAGAAGAAAATTGATTTTTCCGCAATAAAAGGAAAGAAAATAAGGTTCTTTTCTGCCAATTTTGAGTTCATAACAATCTTTGGGTACATAATTGGTTTGATTAAAGGAACAGACTGTTACGGTAATTGAAAACTAGCATTCTTTCTTCCTTTGCGCCTGGAGCCCTAAGGATCCGAAAAACACCTAAAATACATTCTGTTCTCGCAAACCGAAAGAAAACCTTTCAGATATATTTTTCTATATATTCGGCTTTATTGTTTGTCTTCAAATTTTCTGAGGTATTTACGTGATTTTAAGATTAATAGAAAAATCTACGACATGTTTTTTTATGAGGGAATTAGGTTTCCATTATTAAAATGCAAAATATTTAATGAACAAATTTGCTCTTGTGGTTGTTATTTTTTAAAGCTTAATAAAAGTTCAAAAAGTATTTTTATAAAAGTAACAAAAGTATTTGGCTTTTGAAGGGATTTATGATTCGTAACATTCAGAATAATTGATAAGATATTTTTACTAGCAATACCAAAATTAAACATTTTGTGGTTCTTGGTAAAATTAACGAAATATAACGCGCATTCTTATATGAAAAGATTCAAACTTACCAGATAATGTGAAAAATTTCTGGAACAATAAGATTTTTCTATAAATATCAAAATTAAACATTTTGTAGTTCTCAGTAAAACTACGGAAATATAATGCACATTCTTATAAGAAAAGATTCATACTTTCCAGAAGTTGAGAACAATTTATAAATAGCCTTAATATTGCCTTAGATAATTTTAAGTAAATTAGTGGCTTAAATGGGATAACATTAATTTGAAAAAAAACTGATAACAAATATTTCACACGATAAACGTCAATTATTGCAGAATAATTCAATATTTTAACAGTTATATTTATACTAAATTGTCACAGCATAATTTAGTTTATAAATTGAAATTATAGCAAATTATTCAACTATCATTTAATTCATAAGCAATTACATTAAAAACAAATTTTTAGACTACAGTTAAATTTATACACAAAAACATTCATAATAAATTATTTCTTTGCAATTCGCACTACTTATAAACATTCTTCACGTCATTATTGCGTCGACTATTAAAAACTTTTAAAATGTTACATTTGCAACCAAAGCTTTTGTACTTCGTAGAAATTTTTTCAGGAATGTTTTATTAGGCTGGTGCAAATATTTCTTCTGGTTACACCCGAAGTTTAATACTATCAAAAATTAATATAAAAAACAAAAATGGGTACAATACAAATCTGAGTACAGAACAAAACAATACTGAACGAATACAAATGTGGATACTTGTGTCTAAAATAAGTAAAATTTGAAAACGCTAACATAATATCCAAATGAAGATAAGGTGTTGCAGTTTAATGACATATACATATGTGTGCTATATAGCATAACTATAACAAATTAAGAAAAAAGTATCTTCAAAACTACCAGAATATGATAAAATTAACCGTGTTTCTAGCTCTATGGGAAAACCAAAACTCGCAATAATTTTTACCAAAGCACTTTGGTAATAATTTTGGTAAAATTAACAGAATATAGCTTTTTTGCTATGTGGTTTCGTAGTGAATGTGGTAAAAATTCTTGATTTCATCATGATATCTTGAATAACAATTTATCTGATAATAGTTTATCTAGAATAACAATTTATCTGGTTTAATTTGAGTTTTGTTTTGTATGTTTACTAAATGTATGGTAATTACTATAATTTTATAAACCGGAATTTCGGATAAACCGTTACCATACAAACGGAAGAATTACCAAAATATTGTCTAAAATTCAGTATCTTTTTGTTTTGTAACGGATTTACAGTGTTTTAACCATAAATGTCATTATTATAAAGTACGATAATTTTATTAGAAGTTTTTTCTCTGTATATGAATAAAGCAAATCAACGTGAATAAATCGCAAATAAAGGCATGAAAATGGTCACGAGACAGTTTCTTTTCTTTAAATAAGAACATTCCTTGTTGTTTTTGGAATTTCGAATTAGACAGTAAGGAAAGTTCTTGTTTGTAGAACCGAAACTATAGTGTGAATAAATCGCAATTAAAGGCATGAAAATGGTCACACTATAGTTTCGGTTCTTTAAATAAGAACATTCCTTGTTGTTCTTAGAGTTTCGAATTAGACAGTAAAGAAAGTTCCTGTTTGTAGAACCGAAACTATAGTGTGTCCATTTCTGGGCCCTTGATTGTGATTTATTCCCGTTGGTTTTCCTTTTTCACTCGCATGAATACTTTCCTGTTTCGGACTTACAGCGGTTTTCATTCCTAGTTCTCATTTTTTTAACATATCTTCAGTCGAAAAGATGCTATCTAACCAACCAAATATTTCTAAAATGACAATGAAAGTTTTTTTTTTAAATTTAGAAACAGTCAAACCTGATTTTTTTCTGATGGGAAGTAATTTTAATTTTTATTTCAATATTTTTATCAACAAAAAAATTTCTCTAAATATAAATTTTGTTAACAGACAATCATCTTCTAAACAAATGAACTAGTTTAATTGAAATTGTTCTAAATTTTATGCATTCGTTTGATATTTTAAAATTCAAGTTGTCAAAAGGATTGTTATAACGATTGCATTGAAATTTCCAACGTAGGTTGTTGATGGATTATTAAAACTGACATGAGATTGCAAATGTTTCACAAAATGTTGAAATCTACTTCATTCGGAAACATACCAATGAAGCATTTTACTCTATTAAAATCATTCTGAATATGAAACTAGGTATAACAATCGTTGCGCTGACTGAATAAATTAATGACCTAAAGTATTCAGAAATTGTTAATTCTATTCTATTCAGCGAATTTAGTACAGCAAAGAAAGATAGAATACAAAAGTTCCATGCTAACAAAATTATGTCATTGTTTTAGTATGAATTATAGCTAAAAAATATATATGATTTTTTTATTTTGGTTTTATATTGATAGAAAAAATCCTGATTTAAAATCACTGTTTTTTTTTTCGACAAGAAGATAGCAAGAAAGATACCACGGAACGCTAGTTGTATGCTAACAAAATTATGTAATCATTTTAATCTGAATTGTAGCTAAAAATATTATGTTTTTATTTTGTATTTATATTGATTGAAAAAAAATCCTGATTTAAATTCACTTCTTTTTTTCTTGACAAGAAGATAGCAAGAAAAATTAAAGGAACACTAGTTGTATACAAACAAAATTATGTAATCATTTTAATCTAAATTGTAGCTAAAAAAATATTACTTTTTTTAACTTTAGATTTATATCGATAAAACAATTCTGAATTAAAATCACTTCTTTTCTTCTCGATAGAAATGTAGCAAGAAAGATAGCATTTAATTATCGAAGTATACTATCAAAATTATGTCATTATTTTTACCTGAATTGCATCTAAAAAATTATATATATTATTTTTACTTCAGATTTGCATGGATTGTAAAAAAAACCTGATTTAATATCACTTCTCTTTGCTCGACAAGAAGACAGCAAGAAAGATGGGGCAGAATTTCTCGTCGTATACTAACAAAATTATGCGTTATTTTAATCGACAAGAAAATGTTTTCTTAGATAATTTAACGAATTTTTTTTCGCAAATAAGGATTTTAAAAAGTTATTTTGGTTTGAAATTATTCAAAATGTGACCATATTTGTTTATTTTCAAAAATGCTTCATAAAAGAAACAAGATTATTTACTTTGTTTGATATATCTCTGTAGTATCCCTTTTTTCAGTACAAAAGAAATTTTCACTTCTGCCATTCTTTTACACGATAAAACTCCTACCAACCTTCCACGGTAATAGCCGAATGAAAATTTTAATGGGTAAAAGGGATAAAATCTAAACTTTTCAAAATTATGGAATGGTGGGTAGTCTTTTTGCCTACTAAAACTTGGGTCGGGGTTAATTTAAGAGGAGGTTATACCACGAAAGAAATGTTTCGCAACAAATTCTCTTTCAGTTTCGTAAATAATTTAGTATTTAAAATAAAAAATTCCGGTAAAAAAGAAAGAGTGAATTCCGATAAAACTAGAGTTAACCATGAAGTTTCCTACGCTGAAAAAAATTATTAAAATGCAACAAATTATGTTGTTGTAGTTGTAGTTCATTTACATCGTACTGGAGCTTCCCAATGGGCTATTGGCGACAGTCTGGGAAGCATCCCTGAGAATGATCCGAAGATATGCCATCCCAACATCACAATTTTGATCCCCTGCAGAGGGGATGGCACCCCCGCTTCGGTATCCCAAAGACCTGCACGCGATGTCGATCACTTTTTCAGTAGAACAATTTAACGAGGACCGATACCGCGCACCCTTGGTCCCTACGCAGACTGATCCAAGTGATCACCCATCCGCACACTGATCGTAGCCAGTGATGCTTGACTTCGGTGATCTGCTGGGAACCGCGTCTTAACGATCAGTCCGCTGCGGCAACAAGTTATGAGAGGACTACTCAGAATTATGCTGTGAATAAGTTCCCCTACAGTAATTTGTTTACATTTTTCTAAGTATTTTTCAACATTTGTATCTCATGGCTCACTCTAGGTTTACCAGGACTCAATTTTCTCTAAACTTTAAAATTTAACACGTTGAATGCCATGCTAATTTTACATGACTTGCCCGTCTGGCCAAACTGATTTTCTCAGCATGTATTGCATTATATTTCTTCAAACCATTTTAGTAACGATAATAACATTAAAAAAATTAAAAACATTAAAAATTTACTCGAATTATGTGTTTCTATTAATCTTGGCTTCACTGGTCACCGGGTATCCCCGTGTCGCTACAAACTCAGTGCAGTGCCGGTCACCGGTGACCCCCATGGCATTCAACGTGTTAAAGTACCATTGGAGAGGAAACAGATTTAGTAGCTAAAAGTCTTTCCATCGGTATATATATACCCGTAGTCTTCAAGAAGGAAAAGTACTCGCTAACTTGGGTGATTGGGAAGCGTGGTGCAGAGACTGGGAGCTTACTTCATTCGCTTCTCCTTCTAATTTTTTTAATTTTATTTTATAACTGACGTTGAACTGCCGACCCAATTTTGAGTTCACTACAATCAATATACAACTCATCAACCTTATAATTTTGTATCCAATCCACATGACAAGAGAACTCCTGGATCAAGCATTGGGTTAAACTAGCCTTCGTGGAGGGCTTTTTGGTGGAACTAAACCACACTTGCGTTACATGGGAAGGAAAATCACGAAATACTCCCATGGTTAGCCCGACTGCAGGGGAATTCTAATCCATTATTCATCTAGCACTGTGAATTTTTCACGTCCTCACAGCGATTGGAAGCGAAATGGTGGAAGATTTTATATCAACCAGCCATCACTGGGTTTTGAACCTGGGACACCTCCTTGGTAGGCAGATGCTCTATCCTCTTAGCGACCACTGCTCTTTCTTTCTAAATTTTGGCTGTGTGGTGCGGGCATATGCTTATCTTTTGATAGCCATTGAAAATGAATCCCAGATCAACAGACCAATTGAATCCAATCGCCAAAGCTTATTAGTATAGATCATCCGATGTTTATAACCAAACCAAAACTAAAGGAATAAGCAATACAACTAAAAGAATAAATCAGTAGTTCATCAATTTAAAAAAATATTTAAAATGAAATCAAAGAAAATATGCTTTTAAAATGAAATTTAGAAAAAAAAAGTTCATTTGGGTTTTTTTCGTTTTATTCATTTTTTTTATTAATTAAAAAAATCTGAGCTATAAATTAGCTACATGAGTCAAAATTTTCCACTGAAATTAGGCCGCTAACTACAAGTAACGACGAAAAATTACCAACCAAGTATTTTATATCAATAATATTTTTTTTTATGCAAGAATACACTGTATTAGAATAGTATCGCCTTGGGCATTATGATAAGCCACGCTTTAAAATTGTTCAGAAAGCACTATTTGGAAACAGCTTGATGTAAAAATGTCAACTATGGAAGAAGTTTCGTTTATCTCATCACTATATTTCTCACAATCCCTTCAATTGTATCTTTTTATTTTATGTGACAGTGTAAAAGTTGACAAAAAAGACATCAAAACCAGTACTAAAAAATTATTGAACTTTTGGAAAAGAAATCAAGCTTTGTTTCTTTTTTGGCCATTTCTAGTTTATTTTTAAAGCTAATGTTTACTGTAGGTTAAAATTGAGAAGTATTTTCAATATTTAATCCAGTAAAAGCATTTATACGATGATCTAATCTATAAATATTCTATGTAATTTGACATTAAAAAACACTTCATATACAAAGATATTCTTAATGTACTTTGTATACTTCTTTATTGTACGTTATTATCAGTATGCTCGAAATTGTAAAAGTATTTTAAGTAAAAGAAGTAATTCCATCTCAATCATTAAGTATGCTTGAATCATAAAGAAATATATTTAAAACAAAATTACGAACCACTCTTACTAGATTCTAAATAGTATGCTGTTTTTACATGAAAATAGCCATGTTTAGAACTATGAATTTTACATTCTTAAGGCCTTTTGTACAGTTCTTAATTGCTCGTTATTATCAATATGCTCAAAATTGTAAAAGTATTTTAGATGAAAGAAATAATTCTATCTTAAGCACTAAAAGTACTTAAATTATAAAGATATATATTTAAAACAAAATTAAAAATCACTCTTACTAAACTCTAAATAATAGTCTGTGTTTAAACGAAAATAACCGTGTTTAAAACTCCGAATTTTATATTCGTACATATACTACATAAGTATTCGACTATCATTAAATTAAATAACAAAAATATATAAAATAATTCATAAAAACTTTTTGCATTGAATTATTTTCGGATAAACAAATTTTATAGTTGCGTTCTATGTTTCAGTTAGGTTAAAAAGTTCTCGAGATATGGTGAAGTAAGCAAAAAGTATAAATTAGCATTGAGGGGTTCAAACTTTGGAACTGACCAAACTATGTGGGCGATATTTCTCAGATTGCGGTACCCAATTTCTTTTGTATGTTTGCTCAGAGAAATTACGTTTTTGTGTCTGATTTCTATACTTAAAATGTCTGCTCCATAACATATTTGAGGTCACCCTCTGGAACCATTGAGATTGAGTTCTGGAACGTAAAGATCCGATCATTAGATCAAAAGTTATTCAGAATTTTTTTTCTGCTCGTTGTACATGTGATTAAACTCTGTTTCCTAACGTCTTCACCCATTCGTGCATCCGAAATTTCTATTAAGGCAAGTAAATTCCTGTTTCCTATGTAGTTTTAGGCGCTTAATCGAATAAGAACAAAACAAAGTCGATAGATAGGACAAGTATAATTCAGAAAAAAACATTTCGTTTTACTTAATATTATTCTCTGAAGAGTAGGGGAGAGTGGGGTCAATTGTAACAGGGTACGATTGTAACAGAACAAAAATTTCGAGTATCGGGTTCTAGATTTGGTTCCTAGGTGGCGCACAAGTTGTATTTAGTAAATCTACATGTACACCCCTGCTGGCAACCATTTTATTGTACTTTTGAACGCGTTACATCACAAAAAATATTTTCACGCNCTCCATAATTCTATTTTGATATTCTTCGCATCGAATTATTTTTGAATAAACAAATTTTATAGTTGCGTTCTATTTCAGTCGGATTAAAAATGTTCTCGAGATATGGTGAAATAAGCAAAAAGTATTAATTAGCATTAAGGGGCTCAAACTTTGGATCGCTCTCCTGACCAAACTGTGCGGACGATATTTCCCAGATTGCGGCTACCCAATTTATTTTGGGAATCTGAAATTCGAATCCATCGAAAAAAATGCATGTTTGCTCAGAGAAAGTACGTTTTTGTGTCTCATTTCCATACTTAAAATATTGTCTGCTCGATAACATATTTGAGGTCACCCTCTGGAACCATTGAGATTGAGTTCTAGAACGTAAAGATCCGATCATTGGATCAAAAGTTATTCAGAGTGTTCCTTTTTTTTCTGCGCTTTCTTTATGTGACTGGACTCCTAACCTCATCACCCATTTGCGCTTCAAAAATTTCTATTAAGGCTCGTAAATCACTGTTTCCTATGTATTTTTTGGTGCTTAATCGAATAAGAGCAAAACAAGGTCGATAGATAGGACTAGTATAATTCAGAAAAAAACATTTTGTTTTACTTAATATTATTGTCTTAAGTATAATTATCTCTTGTGATATATTTTATTCTATAACGACATTAAAAGTGTTATCTTTTTCATTTCAGTCTGTGGATTCATATTCGACAGCAACGTTAGAAGTAATGGCACATTTGTGTCACCCAACTACCCAGGTTATTATCCCAGAGACACGGAATGTCACTATTTTTTTCAAGGAAAATCTAAGGAAAGAGTACACATTACTTTCAACAAGTTCAATGTAGACGGAATCCCACCGTAAGTTTTATTTTACTTTCAATACATGTAATAAAATGTGTGTCACTTTAAAATGGAAATTAAATTAAAGTTCTTTTAGAATTTAATCGTTAGAAAATTAAGAATCTACTTTTCGTTATTATGATAAATAAATTTATTTTAGATATTAAAATAATTTTACATAGAAATGGAATTTAATTTATAAACGAAAAATTTACATACAGTTTGAAGAGCTTATTTTTTAAGACACCTTTGCAGAAACATTTTTAAAGAAAGAAACGTTTATCATGTAATAATCGTTTACCATGCGTGAAATATATTTTATTTTCTAACCGTCGTTCAACAGTTGACCCCATTTTTGGGTTTACAACTACTAATGCTCAACGCCGCAGCCCTGTAATTTTGAACCCAATCCAGAAGACAAGGGAACTCCTGTATCAAGTATTGGGAGAAATTTACCTTCGTGGAGGACTTTTTCATGAAAATAACCCGCATTTGCGTTACATGGGGAGGTAGACCATGAGAATCTCTCACAGTTAGCCTGATTGCAAGGGGGCTCTAACCCATGATCCATCTACCACTGAGGATATTTTACGTCAGCACTGTGGTCGGTGGAAGCCGGATGCGGAATTCGTATCGACCAGTCATAGCTGGGATTCGAACCCGGTTCACCTCATTAGAACACGAACGCTCTATCCCCTGAGCCATTGCAGCTTTTACAAATACTAATGTTTAATTCCGTAGACTTGTTATTTTGAACCCAATCCAAAAGACAAGGGAACGCCTGGATCAAGTATTGGGAGAAATTTGCCTGCTCCAAAGATTTTTTAATCGAACTCACCCGCATTTACATAACATGAAGAAATTACACGAAAAACTCCCACTGTTGTCTTGACGGCAAGGGGACTCTAACCCACAATTCGTCTACCACTGAGGATATTTTACGTCAGCATTGTGATCGGTGCAAGCCGTTTGCGGAATTCGTGTCAACCAGTCATCACTGGAATTCGAACCCGGGTGAACTCACTGGATGGCGAGCGTTTGATCCCCTGTGCCCTCACGGCTTCAGTGAAAGATATTGCGAAGTATCAGTGGCGTTGAAGATGTGGATCTTCTGTGAATGTTGATATTAGTTTTTATTTTTATCTACCTCAGATTTTTTTCGTTATATTTTTTTAATAATTTCCTCATCAATACTCTGTTACCATTCACTGAACAATCAGTGTCAATTCATTATTCAGTTTCACTCTATAATCATTTTTTAGACGTGCATTTTCAGCCATATCTATTTCGTAAAAGTTACATTTCGGGCTATGTCCATTTCTTAAAAGCGCATTTTGAAATATTTCCATTTCTTAAGAGGATGCCATACCACGAGAGTAACTTTTCGTCACAAATTTCCTTTCACCTTCACTACTAATTTGAAATGAAGAAAAAGTGAATTAAGCCATACCTAGAGAACGTCATGAAGTTACAATCGTGGAAAAAAAAATTCAAAATATCAAATTACAAATAAGTTACTGAGGAGAACTTCTCCATTGCGTAATATTAAGTTATCTTCACATAATTTATTTTCATTTTGATGTTTTAAAATTTTATTTCCGCATTTGAAACTTCATGGCTTTCTCTAGGCATGTCTGAACTCACTTTTTCCGTACTTTAAATTTCAAATTACTTATGGAGATGAAAGAGATTTTATGACGAAAAGTTTATCCCTTTGTATGGCGTCCTCTTAAGCTCGCATTTTGAGCTATATCCATTCCGATCTCGGTTGAGCTATATCCATTCCGATTTCTTAAACGCTCACTTTGAACTACAGGGTGCGTTCTGAAAGTAATGCGCATGATTTTATTGTGACGCGACAATTGATCGCAGTGCACTCAGATTGGTCAAAAAAGGTAGTGGGGGACTTATCCTTCCAAACAAGCCTGGTCTCAGGTAGCTCCGAGCAGTAGGAGCGGTAGGACGTGTCCTCGCTCAAAGTCTTTTTTTCGATCGAGTCACGGCGTGATGGAGTGCTCGTTCGCTGGAACAGCGGTATGCGATAAAGTTTTGGGTGCGACTTGGGAAGAATGTGACTGAAACTCATCACATGCTTCAAGACGACTTTAAGGAGGAATGCATTTCAAGATCTCAGTGTGGAAGGTGGCACAAGGCCTCCAAGGAGGGTCGGGAGAAGGTCACCGACGAGCCTTGTTCTGGACGCCCAACAACAGCCCGATCCAATGAAAACGTCCAGCATGTGCTTGAAGTTTTGAAGTCAGACAGTCGGTTAAGCATTCAGGTAATCGCTAACACCCTAAACTTGTCAAAATGTGTGGTACATGGGATTGTGACGAAGGATTTGCAAATGCAAAAGGTCTGTGCCGAAGGTGTTGACGGAGGAGCAAAAAAGTGTTCGAGTTTTGCGCAGTGAAGAATTGCTGGAATTGATGAGTTGATGCCCCAGCCTCCCTATCGCCCTGACTTGGCACCGTGTGACTTTTTATTGCTCCCCCGACTGAAAAGAGAACTGAAGGGAAAGCACTGGGAGTCGGTGGAGAACATCCAAGCTCATGTTACAAGGTTCCTGAGAGGCATTCCTGTCGAGGACTTCCAGGGTGCCTTCCAGACGTGGCAAAATCGTTTCCGCAAGTGTATTGATGCACAAGGGAACTATTTTGAAGAATTTTAACCATTTGTACCCATAGGATCAATAAATCTATTTTTCCCAGAAAATGCGCATTACTTTCAGAACGCACCCTGTATATCAGTTTTCTTAAACACGCATTTTGAGCTATGTCCATTCCGAGCTCTGTCCATTTCTTAAACGCTCACTTTGAACTATATCAGTTTTCTTAAACACGCATTTTGAACTATAATCATTTCTTAAACGGGCATTTCGAGCTATGTCTAACTTAAACAATTCTTTGACGATTTGCTTTTTTTATATACTTAAGCCTGATAATACTTTTTATATTTTATAAGCATAGAAAATAATTTTTCATTTCGAATTCTTTCACATAGGAGGAAAGTAAACCACGAACTACATTTTATCCACAAAATTTTTAAACAACACGACGAGAAATATTTTCGGAATTTCATTGCATTCCCACAAAAAAAAATCGTAGTAGATGTTTAAATAGCAAAGAATTCGCTCGCCAACGAAATGGAAGACTCAATATTTTTCTTACTGATCATTCCTCGCGTTTCACACCGCATCTATCAAGCTCACCTTCCCCACAGGAATCAACATCGTCTCGCCAAGCCAGAAATCGTATATTATGCATGTAAAGAAGGTAAAAATGAAAGAAGAAAAAATAGAAAAAAGAATATGAAACTCAAAAAGAAAAGTCCACAGCATTGTAGATTACATTTATTCACCACGCTGCGATTTAATCTATTCTGTTAGAATAAAAAAAAATTCTCTACACCCCTTCTGTTACTTCCATCCACCCATCTCAGCAACTTGCAGAGAACGTTTCGATACGATAGAGATTGTGGGATCACTCAAATCGATTTTAGAGGCATTTTACCTTGCGGTTTTTTGTTTATTTTTTGACAATGAGTACATTCATCATTTTTTCCTTCTTTAAAGAAGAGAAAGTTTGGAGTAGACGCAAAAGTTTTACTTTTATTTTATAATTTTATTTATTTTTTGGTCTCATTCTTTGGCTTTTATTTGCTGCCTTTGGACGTGAGGAAAAGATGATAACGTTAAAGCGTTACTGTCTGTGGAAAATTTTTGAGGTAAAAAGCAGAACAGATATGGTTTCAGATATGGAACAGATATAAGTTTCAAATAAAATGAAAATCATCATGTCAAAAACATATTCGCTTATGCTGATATGTTACTTAATAATTTATACATTGTTTCATGTATTAAACCATAATTTTTTTCTACAACGTGAATAATAAAATTGGAAATAAATTTTAATTGGACTATATTTTCTCACAAACCAGATGTTGCTGTACCGTTCCAAGATCTAGATAAAAAAAATAATGGATGATATCCTTCATAAAAGAAAATTAAAATTAAAGGGAACGATAAGTTATGCCTTATTGTAGAACAAAATGGAACGAACCATCAAATTTAAAAGGGATTCATGACAAAGTCAACGATATATTAAATAGCATTTATTCAGCATGCTGCAATTTAATATATTCTGTTAGAATGTAAAATATTCTCTACACCCCAGTCTGTTACTCCCATCTACTCATCCATCAATCAATCTCAACAACTTACAGAAAACGATTCGATACTAGGGAGAATGTGGGATCACTCAAATCACTTTTAGAAGTATTTCACTTTAGGTTTCTGTGACATTTATATATTTATTTTTTTAACATTTATTCTTTAATAAACGTCATCGCAGTGACAATTCATCGCGAGCACAACTCGTTGTGGGCACGATTCATAGCGGTAAAGATTCATCATAGGCACAATTCTTCATGTGCACAACCTTCTTAGCGAGAATTCATCGTGGGCACAACTCTTCGTAGCGACAATTCGTCGTGGGCGCAACTCGTCGGAAACACAATTCGGCACAACGACAATTCGACTAACAAAGGTTTATAAACCTATAAAAATGCGATTTTATTTTCAACCGCTTAAAATATTGTAGCTACATCTTAATTGCATAACAATAGTGTAAGATATTATCATGTGAAATATTTGCATGTTGGATCTAATTCATTATTGTATCGCCTTAGAGGTAAATTTTGGATCATTAGTGGTAGAAAGGTGATTGTAGAAAGATTGTTTTCCAATGCATCACATGCTTTAAAAACAAACCTGTGCTAGAAGATCAATTGTTGTTGTTGTAGTTCATTTACGTCGCACTAGAGCTGCGCAATGGGCTATTGGCAACGGTCTGGGAAACATCCCTGAGGATGATCCGAAGACATGCCATCACAACATCAAAATTTTGATCCCCTGCAGAGGGGATGGCACCCCGCTTTGGTAGCCCAACGACCTGTACGCAAATTCGAGCACTTTACGGTAGAACAGTTTAACGAGGACCAATACCGCACACCCTCGGTCCCTACGCAGACTGATCCAAGTGGTCACCTACCAGCACACAGACCGCAGCCAGTGATGCCTGACTACGGTGATCTGCTGGGAACAGTGTCTTAACGATCAGTCCACTGCGGGAGGCTAGAAGGTCAAATCATGGATAATTTACCCAAAGAGCAAGTCAACCCCTATTTTCCTTTTCATAATGTTGGAGTAGTTTTTTGTGGTCCTTTTTACATTAAATTTAAAAACCGGAGAACAAGAGAACGAAATAAAATATTTGTAAGTATGTTTAAGCACCAAAGCGATTCATTTGCATTTCGTAACCGAACTAACCTCAATAACCTTCATTGCTTGTTTAAAACGTTCTTTTTTAGTCGTAGGGGAAAATGTTCAAAATTATGCAGTGACAATGCTAAAAGCTTTATAGGTGCATGTGAGAAATTGAAAAAAACATCATAGTATGGTAAAACAACCAGATAAAATGTTGGCTATTTTTTTTTCCAGTGAAAATATTGAATGGAATTTAATACCCTCAATATCACCAAATTTTGGAGGTCAAATTTGGTAAAATCTTTTAAATATCACCTAAAACGCATTATCGGAAGAGCTAATTTGACTCAAAATAATTTCTATTCCAGAAATTGAGAGTGTTTTGATTTTTCGACCCAATTCCCCTTAAACTGCTGATTTTGATAATTTTAAAACCTTGTCACCAGGTCACTTTTGTCAAAGGAACCTTAGACTTCATTTGTTTAACCTCATCTTGTTGAGTTACCAGAGAACAGACTTTCTAAATGGAAAAAAATAGCAAAGTATAGTCAACAAATTTGGAAACTGTGGAAGAGGAACTATTTAAGTAATTTACAACAACGGCCTAAGTTGATGTTTACAAAGAATAATGATTAGGTTCGTTCACTTGTGTTAATCAGAAATGGGCATAGGTCAAGTACAAAGTCGCTAACATAGTTAATTGCTGAAATAATTTGTGGAAATGATGGAAGAGTACGAGTAGTAAATATCCTTGTTACCAAATGGTAAAATATTGATGACGAAATGTTAGAGATGTATGTTAGGTTCAAGAGCAAGCAGTGCGCATATGTCGTCATAGCGTGCGTTGCTATGGTGACTGCTGTTTGCTCTCTAATAAGTCAGGGCTAAAGAGAATATAAGGGCTAGTTCACTTCGCTCTTAGAGCTGAAGCTACGATTTCCCTCCTCATGACGTCACTGTGTCCACAGATCTCGGAGATCGCAAGCAAAGATATGATAACTTTGCATCTTTCTCTTTGTAAAAATAAGTTAGACTTTTTCTGGTTATTAGCCTTTAAACTTTAAGTAATTTACACATTATTTCCGTTCATAAACATAGTTTAAAAAAAACTTTCTTGGTTATTATATTAAAAAAATACCATTTTAAACTTATAAAAATGTTTTGCTAGTTGGTGAAAATGACACGATAAATACTTTATTTTAAAAAGTTCAGTTTTAACTTTAACTATTAAGAAAAATGAAGGCATATATCGACACTTTTTTTATCTACATATTCTTTTATAAAGATAAGTTAAGTTAAATTTAGAATCCCTGATTTTAAAATATGTCGTTAATAGCAATTTGTTCATACTTAATCATTAGGAAACATCAACCTTAAACGCTAATTACTGAAACAAAATAATAATTTAGGTTCATAATGACATTAGAAATTTTACAATTGTTTATAGACATTTAAATTTACGATGATATAATTTATAGATATTTAAATTGAAGAGAATATAATTTTTAAAAAAAATCATAAATATTTAGAATAACTACATTAAAAAATATGTTATGAAATTAGGAGAATTTCAACTATATACTATATATTTTATTTATACTTTTTACTTACATTTTAATTTTCTTTGACTTTATCTATTTTTTAATTCTTTTCACCTGCCTTTCTTTATGAAGTAACGAGGCGGTTTCTATTTAGATAATGAATTTTTATAAAAGTTCTTTACGACAGAATAAACGTATTGCTGTTTTATATTAACTGTGTCATTTCGGAATCCATTCTTTACATAGTTGTTCATTTACTTTAGGGAACACGCGAAAAATTATACTTTTTCCTTTTGTTTTTATATCAGAATTTTTGCAAGTTGCAATCGCGCAAACTGGCATTTCGATAATAGTTTTAAATTCTTGTAAATTCACTGCAAAAACTGAGGAAAGTCATTATAGAAAATAACAAATGTCTTAGAATATCTCGCAAAAAGAAATGATCCAATATTAGTTAGAGCTAGTAAGGCCAAACGCTCCGTTCTTGAAGTAAAAGTGCGAGCTTTGCGCCAAAGTGACGTCACCAGAGTGACGTCGGAGGATCGGCGCGGCGAGAGATACTTCAAAGGAGTGAACCAGCCCTTCTATTCTCTTTAGCCCTGCTAATAAGTAGTGTAAAATTGCGTCAAAAATTTGTTGTGTCATATTCTTCCATAAAATTCTGCAAGTCGAATTGTAAATGCTTAATGTCGGATTGTAATTAAAAATAAGTGTAACGATTTCTCCTGAAATAGAGATTCATTTGTTAAAATTTATTTTTTCAGTTGCTCACAAGACACAGCCAGTGACTATGTAGAATTGTCAAACTACAGAACGGTAGACAGAAAAATACCGAGACATTGTGGCGTCAAGAAACCAAGTGTCATAGAATCTGACGCTGATTTCTTCAGGGTCACTTTTAAGTCCAATAGTAAGTTTGACGGAACAGGATTCGAAGCCACCTATCAATTCAAGCCATATATAGGTAATTTTAATTAGAGATATAATTGATTTGGGAATTAATTTGCACGCCTTGTTATTAGAAATCGGCAAAAAAAGAGCTGTATATAAAAACAAAAAATAGCTACTACAGTAAAATAATATATGACGAAACCAAAACAGATAATGACGACGACTTTCAAAAATTTATTTAAAAAATTAAGTTTTGTTTCTTTTTTTTTTCTTTTTTTCAACATGTAGCTTATAGCATGTTGTGGCTGGGTGGTGCAGTTGGTTTGTTGTCAGCCTTCTGAGCCCAAGTCCCCAAGTCTGCGGGTTCGATCCCCGGCCCAGACACCGGAGTTTCGGGATGCCATGTCATATGATTATGTGGCATATGAAAGATCCTTGGAGTTATTTATTGGCTCTTCGCATTTCCGGCAAAATTAAATTCCTAGTGCACTTTAACATCTAAATAGAATCTCGGTGCTGCCATCTAGTGTGGCAGAAACTAGACGTCCAAATTAACATGGCCAACGGTATCTCACCCATTTTGGTGGTCCTGAAAGAGTGGATACCATTTCTGGAGAACGCACTAGTTCTGCTCATCGGAAGACTACTTGTGTAGCTCATAGAAAATAAAAAAACATGTAGCTTTTAATTGTAATACACCAAATATATAAAAATTTCAATTTTGAATTTTTTGACGCCTAGGGTGATTTTTCGTTGCACTGCCGGCAATAATAACTTTGTCAAGATCTTATGTAAACATATAAAAAAATAGTTACACTTTACTCTTGTTGTATTGACCATGTAGAGATTTTTTGCTCCGACAAAAAAAACTATTACACAGTACTTTACACTTATTGCTTACAGCACCAAAGAAAAGGAAACGAAATATTTTTGATCCAATATAACTACTGCTATACACCATTAAATGTGAACTTTAAATAAAAGTCTGGTTCATTTTCAATCAAATAGTTAGTACTAATGATTAGTACTTCAATTTCAAACTAACTTTAAGTATCTAATTATCACCATGAAAACTGAACCAATTATATTCCTAAATAGGATAAGTTCAAACATAATTTTCATCAATTATTTCATGGCAAAACTCTTGACTTAAAACACTTCAGGTATTTCTATTTGTCGAAATTTTCAAAATCGTGATATCTTTATCTGATGATTTAATTCCTTTATATGTTCTTGATCATTTTATAGTATCCACTGTTTTGCTATCACATATTTTTATCACTGCATTCTAAAAGCATAATTTAATACATAGTATATAAATTTTATAACATTTTATGGTGTCATTAATTACATTTTTTTTTAAATTAAACTATTTTTTTATGCATTGAATATTACAACAGAAGCAGCAGTGATTTTCTATTAAAACATTTTTTTACTTGCTTCTTAAAAGTATTTTCTCTTCTTTTTTATGATTTAACATTAAGCCTCTTAGTAGAATCTAATCTTAAAAGACCATCCATATTTTTTAGGCTCTTTATTAAAAGCCAGTTCTTAAGACGATGAAAAAGAAATAAAAAAAATTCATCTAGAAAGGAAACATAACAGATTAAATGATAACGTCGGATTAGTTAGTTGTGCTTTCAAAAAATTATTGATTGCAAATTCAGACGAAAGTAAAAAATTAAAATGAACTCCCAGACCGTGTTTCCCTGGGGTGATTTTTTTAATACTGCCATAAATATCTCACTTTTTGCGACGCTCTTAGTAAATAAATAATAAATGATAAATCTTCGATTAGAAGAAAAGCATTCTTTCTTCTTTCTAACAATGCCAATTCATCGTGATTAAAAAGTCATCGAGCAAACTTTCGGATTCTGGATTATGACATTTTTATAGATTAAAAAAAAATACAACCGTCATTTTTAGTTTTGAAAAAAGAATAAAATTCTTTTAATGCTCGGGTTATTTTCATAGATTCTATAATTCAAGGTAGTAATTTAGAATTTATGACATAGGTGATTAAACTGACGGTGTTTAATTTTTTTTTTAATTTTTTAATCGGGCTGTATTCAGAAGTACACAATCTTTAATGTTCGATTTCTATTTTTTGCCCTTCGCCTCAACATGCAACGTCAATTAAAATAAATTTTAAATTATTGATTAGTATAATGAAATTTCAATATTTTTTGAAAATATATTATTTAGACACTATTTTACTTATATTATTTAAGTATTCATTTCCTTAAGACTATAAGGAAAATATTATTCTTTACTCTGAATAATTTTTCAAAACATTTTCTTTAAAAAAATTAAAATCGAAAGTTTAGAACCATAGAATCGTTTTCTTGTGGGGCTAAGACTGTGGGATATAAACAGGGGAACAAATTTTTTTTTGAATTCATACAAATATTTGATCTTACCTTATTCGAGTGGGAAAAATTTTAAATCTAAAACTAGTTTTCGTCCGAAAGGTACAGATTTTTTTCATAATATTTTCAGCACATTTTTGTAGAAATGTAAAGTTTAAAAACATTATATATAACAAGGGTTGCATTGATGTTGGTCAAAATTCTTGGAGAGTTAGAGCACATCATCAGGATTAAAATTGCTTTTGAACCCTAGAACGAAAATGTAGTAGTATGCATCTAGGGGCGCATCCTTATTATGAACTGTTCAGGAGCACACGAAGAAACAGTTCGTAATAGGGAAGCACCCCTATCACGATATTTCCGGGCATGGGCTCCAATACAGTTTTAAACCGGATGGTGTGCCCTAACTCTCCTAGAAGCTTGACATAATATTTACGCAATCCCCTGCTATATATAACGTTTTTAAACTTGTACATTTCGTCAAAAAAATAGACTAAAAATGTCATTTTTCAAAGGAACTGTAGCTTGGGAGGAGAAACCAATTACAAATTTTAAATCAGTGACGTAAAAATATCCAAAATCCGTTTAAACATCTCATGAAATAAAAAACAGAAATCAATTCCTCCCGGTATAATTTAAGGAAAAATAAATTCCTTTTAAGTCTCTAGAACTGCAAGGTGAAATTCTTTGTTTTGAAACCCTTTATAAAAAGTTTTTTTTTAAAAATATTATTTAATTGAAATCCATCCTTTTTCTATTAAACTACTTATGTTTGATCATTTCCTTTTTTTTTTTTTTTCATTTTATAAAAGGTACGCCCATAGCGAAACCTTATACATAATTTATTATACATAATTGACCATACATAACTTCTGCATCAATTCTGAATTTCAATCCGTATGACCTTATAAATGAGTTATTAATTGTAAATTATCATCTAAGTGAGGAAAGAAACGAATTAATAGCGAGGTATTTGTTTGATTGCTTGAATAAACTTGGAGGTAAAAAAATGGCAATGGTGGACAATCAAATCTGTTTGATATTTATAATGCTTTCTTTCAAAATAATTCCATGATTTTGATAAAATTTTGTTTTTTCTTTTAAAAAATGTTAATATCAGGTCCTAAGTGTGCATACATTTTTTTTACTTCAGAACATTTTTTAAAGGAGAAGAAGAAAAGCTATCGAAAATAACAAAATTCTTTTTAATTGAAAGAAAACTGGAAAAAAACAGTAAACCAAATAACGAAAAGATACAATCTCGCTGTCAGCTAACTTAATTATATCTGCAAGTTCGGGTGCTTTCTAATATTGCAAGCAAAATGTATTCATACAATAGTGTGAGGACCATCAATAAAAATAGACACAAATGTTCATTTATATGCAATAAACATTTGTGTCGATTATTTTTTTTAGTGATATAGACACATTATCAAGAATAATTTTTATCTTAGAATAATTATTCTTATTCAGAAATATCGCATTAAATTATAGCAAAAGATGTGTCCTGATGAAGACTTTTGCTTTTTCCCATTAATAGTTTTCTATTTTATAATGTTATTTTTTATTTTGACAAATAGCCCTTTTGCACTAGTTGCATACGTATTTTGTCATTCTGTGTTTCTTAGAGGGACAGAAAGTATAAAATCTGCCTTTGTCCGCCACATTTTTAGTTGTATCTCTGGTGGGCTTTTCGATATTTAAAATATCTTCAAAATTTATTCTGATGGAGCAAAATATTCAACTGTTGGATGACTATTAAAATAAATCTCAAAAAGTGACTAGTATACAATTGTTGCCTTTGAATAACTGATTTTACTAAGGTACTGTGAATGTGGTAGTATGAGCGCAACGGAAACATCTCGAATTAGCAAGGAATGGTTGTCAGTTAGGCGAATAGTTAGTTATTTAGTTATCTAGGGTTAAAATATAAATAAATAATACGTGATCAAACTCAACATCTTATCTAAACTCAATTTCTTTTCAGATCCAGCTACAGTTAAACGTATTTCAAATGGAAACACAAACAGTACGAATAGTAAGTATGACTTTTTTTTTTAACTTTTTCAACTACACTAGTGAATAAAAATCTGTTTCTGTGCAAAAATTTTAATACCTCTTAGCATTTTCTTCTTAGTAGACCGAACTCAATCATCAAAGAGTTATGGATTGATGAAGGAAATGTTAAATATGCTTTTAATCATTTTTAAATCTAAAAAAATCCCCCAATATATCCCCCCTAAAATTTCTAATTCTAATTTACTTTACTCGACAGTGTCTTCTAATGGATATAGAATGCAATGTCGTCTCCAAATCTAAAAGAACAAAGCTGCTGGTGTTTTGATAATTTCTGACAAAATTATTCCAATGATATCAATCAGCATTTTTAGAAAGGCAATTTATTTAACTAATTTATTTTTTTCATTGCATTTCTGCTCAATTTACTATTTTAGGACTTTCAAACTTCATCCAAATCATTTATTTAAGATTAAAAAAAATCAAGAAAAAGAATTAAATTTTTTAAAATCAAAAAGCAGTTGAATATTCAATATTAAACTGCATATCCAAAATCACTAATCACACAGTCTTATTTCTTTAAATTTTTGAGGAAAAAAAACCATAGAATTTCTAACATTTTTCAGATCTTTTTTTCAATCAAGTGAAACGAATATCTTTTAATCCATTTTTTCCTTCAGAATAGAATGATATTGTATAATCAAAAACTGTTAGATGTTAATGTATAATTAAGAATGTTTAAAAAAAAAATAATTGAAAAAGCGAAAATAAAAAGAATTACTTAAAATCTAAGACAGTGCGGTAAAAGGACTCTTAATTTGGGAGAACGGCTATTTGCCTAGTTTTATAACAACACAGAGAAATTTTGATCTGTAGAAAAAAACATTTTCAAACTTAGATCACGTGACTGGTTTGCCCCATTCTCCATAATAATTACCTAACAATCTTTCTTTAATGAAATTAAATATAAGCTCAATGCAAACCATATCTTTGAAGATAGTCCAGTAAGGATAATATTCCGTTCTTTTTTTTAAACTTACAAATCTGTGTTACGTAAATTAAATCAATAAAATCTCTGTTGTTTTGTAATTGTGAGAGAAAAAAAAACACTATTTTAAAGTAAGTTAAAGAATAAGTAAGATAAGTACATTTTTTCAGCATTCTTTCTTTCTTAACCCATTAACTCTTACATTTTATGTATTTAAACGTTGTTTCCTTAAAATCTTTTTCGTCTGTAAGTTTTTTTTCTTTTTAATCCTAGAGTAATCGTCGAAGTTTCAGTTACTCACTTCAAAGGGAATTCCTTTTTCTTTTAAAATTAAATTCCCTACTAGGCCTGATGTCTGCCTTTTCTAGCTTGTTCTACTTCGGCCTCTTTTACGTTGTTTTTATCAATCGAATTTTTCTTACAATTAAATTGTTTTTAATATTAATCCGTGTTTCTATTTGTTTTACTATCCATGTTTGCTTGTACCGCTTTGAAGAATTGCGCCAATTCAGTTGCGTGTGAACTGTGAATAAAAACTCTTTTTTTTTTAATCAAAAAGTCACGCCATAATTAAATCAATTTAAATTCCTTAAAACTTTACCTTAATAATATTAGTTAAACTTTTTTGTAAAAAGCTTTGAGTGCATATGACTTCGTACAAAATTGTAAATGAATCAGCATATTATGTTTTTAAATGTACAGTGCACAAAAAATGGACCAGTCTTAATAATTTTTGATCTAATTATCAGATCTTCACATTCTAGAACTCACTTTTAATGGCTCGGGGGTGTGACCTCAAATATGCTAATTATAAGTGTAGGCGATATTTTAAGTTACGAAATCTGACACAAAACGTACTTTCTCTGAATAAACATACCTTTTTATTCGACTGATTCGAATTTTCGATCACCAAACTATAGGAGAAAGCAGCAATCTTGGAAATAGGGCCCCCATAGTTTGGTCAGGAGAGCTGTCCAAAGTTTAGACCCTTTAATATTAATTTTTCTTTTTGCGTATTTCGCTATATCTCGAGAATTTTTTAAGCGAATTGAGAAAATTTTACACGCAGTTATAAAATTCATTTTTCAAAAGATAATTCCATGTAAAAAATAACTTTTAGCAACTATTATTTATTATTATTCTTTTTAAGAATGGTCGAAAATGTTTGAATTGCAAGGATACAATTTTTGATTTTAAGGAATGTAATTTTACATGGCAAGATACAAAATTTGAACAAAATCGGTTAAATAGTTCCTGAGAAACTGAATTTCAAAAAGATCTTGTTCAAAATTTGATTTCTCAGGAACTATTTAACCAATTCTCAGGAACGATTCAACAGAACGATTCAATTGTGTTAAAAATACATCAATTATTAATTCTTGGTGTAAATGACGTAACTATCTCTTTCGTATAATTATATTTACTGCAAGTATAAATTACATCTCTTACATCGAGTTATTTTATAGATTAAAAAACAGCAGCAAATTAAAATCCAACATTGACATAAACATTTCATATTGTATTGACAATCCTATAAATTTCCCTATTCAATTATATAGTAACAAACAAAGTTTTAAAAATAAGATAATACAAGAAGCGTCCTATTTTACATTTTTATAAGCTTTAACATTCCCCTCAATGGTAAGAAAAAAGTTAAAAACATTTTATACGTGTTTTTAGTTTTGATAAAATATTTTTTTAAAAAATGGAATTATAAAGAATTATAATTCAAGTTATTATAAGATTTATTGATCGTTTCTTTTATTCGTTTAAGAAGTTCTCTTGGTCTAAAAAAATCAAGTAACGGAGGTAAAAAAAAAGCCATTATTATCAATTTTCCATACATTATTATCTGATTAATTAACAAAGATATAAAACTTATTCGTCCAATAATGATTTCTCGCCCTTTAAAATAGGTTTCTGAACTTCATTAAAAGGAGACAGTATTAGTTTTTCAATTACTTTTAATTCATAATTTATATAACTTTTTTTTTTCAATTCACCAAGAGGGAATCATATTACCTACTACTTCTTTCTGTAATTTCTTTAATCCTTTTTCATTAGCAACAAAAAAAAGCATAGTATTTTTCTTAGTTTTCATTTACTTGACAATGGCACATCTTTTTTTTCAGTTTTTTTTCTCTTTCGATGAAAAGAGTGCAACCATTTTAGTGCTAATTGAATTTTTTATATGGAATTTTTTTTCACTTCGCTAATATGACTGATGTTATTAATATTTAATTTTTATTGATGACCTTTCAAGAAGCATAGCAGTTCTTTCTATCTATTCAGTACCTCATAGATGCATAGTACCTTTTTTTCATTAAATGGGAAAATAATCTTGCGAATAATTAACTTTTTCTTAGTCATTACATTTCTGTTTTACAAAATTATTCCAAGCTTTTGTGAAACACTGTTTGAATTTTTTTTATAATTTTTTATTTCATTTGTTATCTAAATATCTCCGTTGTTTTATTAAAGAAAAGCTTATTTCAAATGAAAAAGAAGCATTTATTTTTCTAAATACATGTTCTTAATTTTTCACGAAACTTCTTTTAATAGTTGTAGCAAAAAATAAAGAAGCGAGCCTTAATTATTTTATGCGCAAAAAATAGATACTTATAAACCCTCATTTCTTAAAACAAAAACATTTTCAAAATATTTTTGATATCATATTGCTTTTGTGACAAAAATTAAATCTATATAAAAGCATAATAAACATTTTTCAAGTGTAAGATTATTCAAAATTATTAAAAAAAGATATCCTCGCGAAGCAGATTTGTTTAAATTTTAAAATATAAAAAAATTACTTTGGTCATTTAACGCATGAATGCAAAAAATTTATGAAACACTAATTTATGAAACAAACAAAAAATTATACTTTAAGTATTAATTAATTTGATAAGTTACATTACTTTTTTGAAACAAAAAAAATTAATTGTAAGTTAGTTAAAAAAATACACAAAGAATTTTCCTTGTAAAATCGGGATTTTTATGTCACATTATTTATAAATACGCGTTCGTAAATAGTTCAAAAAAACAATATTTGAAATAGGAAATATTTTTTAATATAATTTAAATACTTTATTGAGTTCGAAAAAAAGGTTTAGTTTAAATTTTCTAAAATTTTAAATACTCTTACAAAGCAATTAATTCGTGTTCTTACCATATGAATAAAAACGGGAAGTCAAATTTTTACATTAAGTATAAATATGTTATACAATCCAGTTTGTTCCATTGGCTAATGAAATGTAGTAAACCTGATGAAAATTAAATAATTCAACTGAATGAAATTAAGTATTGTTATCAAATTTAAAAAATTGCAACCTAATTATACCCCACTATACAAAACACGATAAAAGTTCTTTTTTTATTTTTAGTTTTTTTAATAAAAATTATATTTAAAACAAACTTTTAAAAAAAAATCTGTAATTTGTTTTCATCTTATGAGATCAAAACGCTCAATTCTTATTAACCATGATTTTGTTTGTGAAACGTAACATTTGGTACTTATCGGTTATGATGATAATGTGTTGGCGACTTTTTTTCGAACTGTCGCCAACACGAACATTTTGCCCAAAAAAAATCGATAACTACGATTTTAATATCGTTATTGCCAAAAAAATCGATATTTAACAACCAATTCAATAAATTTCTATTATTTTCACAACGGTCAATATTTTCGTTATCCAAATAAATTTATAAATATTCACAATAATATGACTCAATATTTATCGTTTTGTGTATTATTCAATTTTTTTGATTTGCTATGTTATCGATAACGACCACGATATTACTGCATTCAAAATTAATAGTTATCAATAATAATTTCGAAAATACCGTATTCAAAAATTATAGTTATCAAGTATGGTCTCCTTATTGTCCTATCTACAACTATAACTTATCGGTAGTTGTTTACCTGTGTAAACCAGACTCTAGCGTTGCTCCAACGTCTGGCGAACTTGGTTAACCTAAAACCAATAGGTACCTAATTTTGAAACTATCAAAACAGTTTACGAAAACATGTTAAATGCTTTTAACGAAAACCTATTTGAGATATTACTTATAAGCTTTGTTAATGCATTAAGTACGTTAAGGAGTCAAAATGTTGGCGTTGCAAGGTGACCAAACTAAGATGTTTGTCAAGTAATAACAAACTTTCCTTAGATACTAAAACAATTAACATTTATTTTTACTCTTGAATGTTGCTTATATATTTTATTGGCCGATTCTATTTTCAATATTATTTATAAAACCATTTTATCTTCTTTGCAGGTGGTAAAGAGGTAGAGGTGAACTCTTTCCTGCTATTTTTGGTGCCAAACATCGTTTATCTCTTCTTTTACGTCTAAAGAATTCCAGATGTTTTTTATTCTGAAATATTCTGGAAATGTATTTGTTGTCGACAAAAAAGTGATCTTTCAATGCCACGTTAATGCTGGCGGATCTCTTAAAAAAGGAAGACTTGTCAAAAAACATAAATTTAAAATTGAACTATTTCCCTTGTATGTTACTTGACTCAGTTTTTAAAAAGCATTTGGCACCGAGAAAAGTTTGGTGCTGCCATCTATTGTGGAAATCTACAGACTTATTTGTTGTTAAGCCTAATGTTCTATTCGAAATATATTTTCTTTTATATAACTTCACGCAAAACAATAATGGAAAACTCGTTAACTAAAATGAGATTGCGAACTAAAAATAAAACTTTCCACTTCGTAAAGAGAAATAAAAATCCACCTGAAAACGCATATTGCATATTTGAAAAGATTTCTAAAGAACTGAGAAAGCAAGAAGAATGTAATTTTCAAGTATTGAAAATTTCAAAGAATGATTGTTAATAACAAAATTAATGAGAAAAAGCGTCGTTCACTGTAAATAGTCTTTTCAACTGGCATTTTACGAACATAACTTGGAAAAAAAAACTATATTTTTTAAAGAAGTTAATCTTCGTAATATATAATGGTGTTGAAAATAGTTTAGATTTCGTTCTATTTTGTTCATCTGTACTTTCTTGTTGATCTACGTAGATGTGTTCTAGAATATTTCTGTATAAACTAATCAGCTAGTTGTTTTGAAATTAGACTAATTTGCAAAACGATTTTGTTTTTATTCCTACTGTTTTATATTACGTCGAATTTATCAATCGCTTTAAATTTAAATTATTAATTTTTTTAATATATTATCTATTTAAATTATTTAATATTCTGTTAAATTTCACTGCATATATATCAACTCATACGCTAATATTGTGACACTGCATATTTTTCGTTCACATTTTGCTTTATTGAATAAAAAAAAAATTATAAAATATCTAATGGTGATGTAAAAAACTACAAACGGCGTGAAACTATTTAAATTTAAAAATACCACCGTCACAGTGTTGTTTTAGTTTAAATCTCGTAAAAATATTCAGTGGATTTTTAAAAATGGACGAATGACTTTGAAATCAAGAAAAGAGCTGCACCAGTAATGCATCGCGAGCCCGTTCGAAAAAAATATCCCAGATAGCACAATATTGTAGGACATTCTACTGTTTCGCGTACTATATTGCGAATGTTGGTGAATGTCGTAAAAACATCAATACAATATCGCATACATATTTGTGCTTCTAAGGATAAATTGAAATTATAACGTGAAACTTGATGTAGAATAGTGGAAAAAAGAATTTACAACGAGCTGTTTGGAAAACTAATTAAGACTGATTGAGGAATGCTAATTGAACACGCTGAAAACAAGAATAGCAAATCCCAGTTGCATAATATTGTACTTTCTTTTGTACGCGTGAGATATAGCGATGCGGTGAATGTCGCGAAGATATCATTTCAATATCAAATACATATTTGTGCTTCTAGGGATAAGCTCATATTATAATGTGAAACTTTTGGTGGGATGAAGAAAATACTAAGTGCTGATTGGACAGCTATTTGGGTTGAAAGATTTGATTGGTAAATGATAAATTGGACACGATTTAAACAAGAATGGAATATTTGGAGAAAAAATCCTGTCCTAAAGTTCGTGTCTTACAAGATTGAAATGGGTACTGTTGAATATAAAGGAAATTTTGTTACAAAGGGTGATGTAGATAAAAGTTGTATATTAGAAAAAATATTTTTATTTTACTCTGTAATTATCTTTTAAACTATAAGTAATTTAAATTGTCTGCCATTTCGAAAAAGTTCATATGATTGTATTTTCCTTTATTTGTTTCTTTATTTTAAAACATATATGTTGTGTTTGGCGACACTTATTTATTCATACAAAATATGTAAAACATGTATTATTTCGAATTTTGTTAATTTTGATTCTTCATTTATATGATTGAAGAAAAATCTTTACGCGTTGTTTTAGAAAAGTGACTGTGTATGATAACATATTTCAAATTTTATAAATATTGTTCATCCATGTAAGAAAAATTTGTAAGTGAATTATATATAAAATATAATAAAAGTCTAAGAACTTACCGTGTATGAAATTTATTCACTTCGAAGTCTCTGTGGTCATAAAAAAATATCGATTTTTAGTTAATAATATTCCCTTTTTATAATTTATAGGATTTGCAGTAGTTCGTTATCACTTTTAGGTATAGTCTTGACCTTCTTTAACCCCTTAACAATCGGTTAATTTTCAAGAAAACGGTCATAAAAGTGCTTATTTTGCCAAATACACGTATTTGATTAGTGCTGACTTCTAGTTTAAAATAAGCTAACTATCTACTATTACCTAAAAAATATCCTGGTACTGCCATCTGGTGTGTAAAATGAGAAATAAAATGTTTTCTGGGCAAAAGAAATGGATTATTTTATTCTTGTTGGCCTGTTACTACTGAACACTCCAGCCCGGAAATTTCACGGGAGCGAGAAATAAAGGGCGAAACCTCACCCTGTTATTTTCACGGGAGCGAGAAGGAAGGGGTTAACAAGAATCTTAATGAAAATGGTACAGATTTTCTACAGGCAGAAACGTTACAATAATGCACAAATATGAAACTTTTTAACCCCATTTTTTATTATTTGAAAAATTACTCCAACACTGTATTATTTGGTCTCAGAAATATTTCAAGAAGTTGCAAATTAAAAATTTATTTTAATAAATTATTAGCATTACCTCTACGATGAAAAATCTCCCAAAAATTGCAATAATTTGCAATAATTTCATAACTATTTAAGTGTTTAACCCATTTCTCAATTTTAAAACCCAGGGTACAGCAAAGTGATATGTATTTTTGATGTAAAAAAATATCTTCGCCTTGAATTAAGGCGCTTAACTTTTACCTTTTTATTTTACTTGACACAAGAGCTTCAAGAAATATCCTTATATTTTTAAAGTAATAACGTATATGGCATTTAGTTTTAAATTTAACAACGTGATTAGTTACAACATTTTCGTTGTAATTTGTAAATTGTGAAATATATAAAGTCTAAAATATTTCTTTGGTATTAAACAAATGTTTTTTGGAATTGAAATTTCGTTATCTAACAGTATTCTTTTGAATTCTTTCGCCAAGAAAAGAGTACAGAAAAGGCCAGTATTTAAGTGCCTAACTTTAAAAGTAAAACCATAATTTTAACTTACAAATCCTCTTTTGCCGTGAGGAATCATTTGGGCTTTAAAAAGAAAAAAATATTTAAATATTTTAAAATTTATTACATTTTGTTAATAATCACCGGACATTTTGTTAAAAATCGCACGATTTTACCACCTAGATAAAAATTATAAAAATCAATGAATAATTCTCAATTCATGCAAGTTTTTATGAGCCAAGTAATGTGGCATTGGATTGACTTTTTGAAATTTTTATTTTATTTTATTACCGTCTTTGAACAGCTGACCCAACAATTTACGGCTACCAATGTTTAACTCTATATTCTTGCAATTTTGAACCTAATCCAGAAGACGAGGGAATTCCTGGATAAAGTATAGAGAGAAATTGGCCTTCATGGAGGACTTTTTGAGGGAACTAACCAGCATTTGCGTTGCATGGAGAGGAAAACCTCGAAGATCTTCCGTGGTTAGCCTAGCGGCAGGGGAACTTTAACTAATGATCCGTCTACCACTGAGGATATTTTACGACAGCACAGCGGTCGGTGAAAGCCAGGTGCGTAATTCGTGTCTACCAGCCATTGCTAGGTTTCAAACAGGGCAGCTCATTAAGAAATGAGTGCTCTATCACCTGAGCCACCATGGCTCAACTTTTTGAATTTTAACAACTTTCATCACAAGAGCTTTTCATTTTCACAAAGCTAAGACTCATATAAGTGGATTCCGCCCTTTGACCGTTGACGCTCCTCAACCCCAGATGTTTATATGGTTTACTTTGCAAACCATAATCGCGTCTCCAGCTACTGAGTTAAACACATTTCAAATGTGTTCTATCTTGAAATCTTAAAAATTTAAATCATTTATTAAAACCTTTAAAAAAAACTCTTTAAAAAATTAAAAGTTTTATTCGATAATACGTTATTGAGATAAAACAATTAAAATTAAAATAAATGGCATATAATAGAAAATCTTTCAAAAGCGAAACAATAATTATGCTTTCGAACAACAACATGTGTTACGACACGTCTCTTTCGCATTCTTTCAAGGTTACGTCTTTCATAACTGTCATCAACGCTTTCTTCTGCTCTTCGAGCGAGCACGCTTTGTATTATAAAACAAAGCGTGCTCGCTCGAAGAGCAGAAGAAAGCGTTGATGACAGTTATGAAAGACGTAACCTTGAAAGAATGCGAAAGAGACGTGTCGTAACACATGTTGTTGTTCGAAAGCATAATTGAAAGATTTTCTATCATATGTCATTTATTTCAATTTTTAACCTTTTTAAATGAACAATCATAACAATGGATAAAATTATTATTATTACACCTGAATAAATTTAATTAAAACATATTATTGAGATGTCCAAGTCAGAGGCTAAACTAGATTTGTTCCACTATCATTCAATCATTTCCCGTTTGCACTATTCCTATTGGACGATTCGTATTTTTTCCCAATAAAAACATATTCCTATAGGTTGAATCTGTAATAGATTTATCATGGATGGATTTCCAGTGGACAGGTAAGTGAAGCATTGTCAGCTTACTCATCTCCCTCGAACACTAGGTTTGTTTATATGAACTATTCGCTTTTAATTCCAAACTTATATCCCAGTTTCTTTCAGCTTTTCGTTGGAGGTTTCATTCCCAAATTCATTATGCTTATGACAGCTCACATGCTTGATATTTAAAATTTTTGTTTGCCGAAGCAAAAAAAGAAATGAGGACTTTCTTCGTCACCTCGTAAGAGAAATTTGCATGTAGATTGACGCTTTGCACCATTTTCAGAATTAGTAAAGGAGGCACTGTCTGAAGATAGACTAAATTTAACCTAAAATTTAACTGTTTGCAAACTCACGGTAATTATGAAAATAGCATATTATTCACACAAAAAGCCCCTTTTTAACGTGACCTTTTTTTTTCTTTTCTTTTTTTTTGTTACTAAAAATGTTGCGTCCTCACAAGAAGTTCAGAAGAATAATAGAAAAACAAATCAAAATTGTAAAACAGACTGAATCTTATGGATTATGAATATATATAGCCCCCTTTGTTAACTAGCTTGGTCACCTTTCAAAATTATATTGTACAACATGTGAACTTTATTGGTAATTAAACCGAATGCACAGCACAACTGTATTTAAATATTGTATTTCCTTAACTCCTCCTCTAATACCTAACTCCTCCTAACACCTCAATTAGATTTAAACAATTGCATTAATCAATATTTTTTTCCAGCGGCTTTGCCCACGTAGAAGTACTTTGATTTTAATTTAAACTATTTTCAAGTGATGCCTGTGATATCGTCAATGATCTTTTTTCTATTGAATTTTAGTAATAATTTGAAATCAGCGCGGCAACCATTTAATCACATGAACCAAACTTTACTTTAAACAAACCATTATTAGTATGATTTCGGGACATTTCAGCGTAGCAACCAGTAGTATTAGAATTATTTTCATCTCTATTGTGAAGATGGAAACCTCATTCAATGCTGTACTACCTCTTGAGCCATAAGTTGAGTATCGTATAATATGTCATTGCTATATTGCTTGAATAAACTATCATCAATAATTCTATGACAATATGCGGCAACATAGCATACTAGTTGTTTATGCTTGAAATTTCTACAGCCATTTTAGAAAGAATCAAATATAATTCCAAAAAATTTAAACTAAGCTATTTTATTTCTATAAAAACACAAAATTATTCTAAATAAATACTAAACGTATAACTAAATATTCATGTTTTACTTAAATTATTACTCAGAACAGCCTAATAAAATTAATCGAATTAACGGAACCTAATAAAATTAATTAAAAACTCGAATGCGTTACCTATAGAGAGAGAAATACACGTGTTTATGGTGCCACCTAAGAAAAATACACACAGATTAGACATCATTTATAAATTGTTTTATAAATTGGAAGCGCTCTAGATATTTTTCAGTATTTAACCATCTCATCGACTGTGATAATTACTAGAGTTTAAAATAAGCTAAACAATAAACGTGCATTTATGCAGCATTCATGTTGTTTAATTCTGCTACAAATGATTTTTTTTAAAAAAAGAATAAATAAAATAAATAATATAAATAAATACTATACGTATAACTAACTATTCATGTTTTTCTTAGATTATTACTCAGAACAACCTAATAAAATCAATCGAATGATGGAACCTTATAAAATAAATTAGAAACTCGAATATTACCTATAAATAGAGAAATACACGTGTTCTGGTGACACCTAAGAAAAATACACGTAGATTAGACATCATTTATAAATTGTTTTAAAAATTGGAAGCTCTCAAGGTATTTTTCGGTATTTAACCATCTCATCGACTGTGATAATTACAAGAATTTATAATAAGTTAAACAATAAACGTGCATTAACGCAGCATTCATGTTGTTTAATTCTGCTGCGAATGATTTTTAAAAAAAAAGAGTAAATAGAATAAATAAATAAAGAGAAATAAAACTTTGCAGAAAACTTCGAACGAAAATTACTGAATATGAGTGGAGATAATTAAATCGTGAGAACTGAAGGAGTTGGAACAGTATAATACCTACACATTTTCATACAGAGCGTTATGATCGTTTTTACTGAAAAATACCACGACTAAATTAAATAATTAAACGTTTTCATGTATTGTGTTGATATCCAGTGATGATTTGAAAATTTGTGTATTATCTATCTAGAAACGATACTAAGTCGCAGAATTAGGAATACAGCTAATCCCTATGTTGCTTTAAACCCATCAATTTTTTTTTCTAACGAAGTGCGCGAGGGGTCGTTCTGCAAATTAGTAGATGAAAATTCATCCTTCTCAATAGTGATTAATGAGGTTTACTCTCATACCATCAATCTATGAAACGTTCTGTGATAAGTTGCGTCAGAACGATGTTACGTGCTGAATATTGAATTGATTGAACCATAAATTGTTTCTGGTATTTCCTTCAGTTTACTATCTGACTTGAAATAAACTTTTTGAACTATACAAATCTAAATTTATAGCTCAAACAGAAAAAAATAACTTATAAAAAAATCCAAAATACACTTTATAAGTTTGTTTTTTTTTATCCAGAAAGACATCATTAAAAATTTATTTTCGATTGCCCAGTTAAAATATTCGATGGAGATTCAGAATTTAAGCTAAATGCGAAAATCTTTAAGTCGCCCCATCACAGGTAAACCTCTGCAGCCATCTTAAATTTAGTGAGGAGTGTCAAAGAAAAGTGGGACCAAACATTGATATCTAGACAAAGGAGGTATCGTTTCCAAAGCATTTTTACGCTAAATCGACTGAAATAAAACTCAATACAATCGAACTATTAATGAAGAAATTGTAAGGGCTTCTCATGATTAGTATGTTCAAAATTTAATTTATACCAATTTACTAAACGAATATTGCAATCTAGACGGATGAGGTATTGCTTCTGATATTTTTTATAAATCAAATTAAATTAAATCAAGTCGAGAATTAATAGCTTAGAGATTGCAAAACTTATACTGTTTTTATGATCTGAAAGTAAAAGTCTTGCATATTTTATAAAAATTTTTGCATATTTTATAAAGGCACTTGATATTGCTATATAGAGAAATGAAACGCTTTTTTTTTGAACTAGATTTAACTATATCCAAGTTAACTTGATAGAATTATACATTTTATAGTAATAAAGATATTACGCGTAAGAAATGGTATAATTATTGTTCATAAAGCCTTTATATTTTAAAAAACTAAAAGTTTTATTTAGTTGGGTTAGGTCTCAATAAATTATAGGCAAAGAATACATAGGTAACTATACTTCATTTATTTTAGCAATATCAGGTAAGTTAGTCAAATAGTTAAAATTCAAAAGATGTACAGTGTGCAAAGAATAAATGGACCACTCTGAATAACTTTTAATGAAGTGATTGGATCATCACGTTCTAGGACTCAATCTTAAAGAGTCAATAGAGTGACCTCAAATATGCTAATTAATTACTGCTGGCGATATCGTATGTACGAAATCAGACACACAAAAAATACTTTCGCTGAATAAACGTACCTTTTTTCCGATGGATTTGCATGGAATTATTCAAAAATAATTCCATGCACAAAAAAATACTTTTTAGTAATGATTTATTATTTTTTATTTTTTTATTTAATAATTGTAAGGTAGACGAATTTTTGCTTCATTTTTAAGAATATAAATTTATATTGCCAAATGCAAAATTTGAGCGAAATTGCGTGAATAGTTCCTGAGAAATCAAATTTTAAAAATACTAATTTTTTAAATAAATATTTACTAAAGGTTATTTCTTGTATATGGTTACCTTTGGATAAACGAATTTTATAATTGTGCTCAAAAATGTTTCAATTCGCTGAAAAAAATTCTCGAGATATGACACAATGCGCTAAAAGCATAAGTAACATTACGGTGTCCAAGCTACTCACCTGACCAAACTATTGTGACCATATTTCCCAGAATGCAACTATCCCTTATATTGTGGAAATTGGAAATAACAATCTATTTGGAAAAAAAGTATGTTTATTCAGAGAAAGTACGTTTTTTCTGATTTTATTCCTTAAAATATTGCTTGCACTAATTATTAGCATATTTGAAGTTCCCCTGTTAAACCATTGAGTCCTAGAACGTGAAGATCCGATCATTAAATCGAAAATTCCTGGTTTTTAATTTTTTCTTGCACTGTATCTTTTTGTATAAAAAAAAAACAATTTTTCCCCTTGAAATAAATGGACAAATCTAACCTAACGATCATGAACAGCTTTAATAAATTCTTAATTATTTAATGTGAAAAAATGAACGAAAATGACAAAAAAAAATAACTTAGCAGTCAAAAATAGCTCTAATAAAATCACAGTAATTATTGCATGTTATAAAACCTAACAGTCACGAATAGATCTAATAAAGATACAAATATTTCAGCAAAAATTAGAAAATGTATTTATCAGTCTAGATATTCAAATTTATAATAGAAATGTGAAATTTGCCATATTATATTTTTACCAATTAACAGATCTACGTAGACAAATTACTAAAACTGAATCTGTCCTTATTGTTTCATTCATGGAAATAAAACTACCTCTTACAAAAGAAAAAGATAATAAAAGTTAGTTTAACCAGGGTGTTTTTTTTCATTCTGCTTATTATGAAAATATATTTAAAAAACACTTTGCCGCTTTATTTAAAACTTCATAATATGAAATACTGCATACTTCACTAATTTTACGCACAAAATGACTAAAGTATTTTTTGTATTATTATAAAACAAATAATCAATTACTGGTAACTTAGCTTTTTATATGAGCTCAGTGCTAAAATTAGAATTTAATCTCTGAAAAGATCAAAATAATAAATAAAAAAAATACATATTAATAAAATGATGAACAAATAAAATATTACATGATTCTTTTATATTTATTCATTGCTTTTGAAGTATGAAAAAATCTATTGAATTGAGAAATTCAAAAGTTCAATCATAGAAAAATTATAAAGGAAAGATAACAATTGTTGAAAATTTAATTCAAAAGGATAACTTTAATTATTCATTACGATGTATGGAAATTCGCATAAATGCTTGCAAACGATTAATAAACAAAAAGAAAATCAATAATAAATTTCTTTTAAACTAAGTACCTATTTGCGTTTCTTTTGTACTAAATACCGATTTACGTATAAGTACCCTTTTGCATTTTCCAATTAGAACGAATTTATAATTGAAGGAACAAACTATTCTATTAACATTTCCTTCTAGATCTTAAAGAAAAAACTCGAATCTTACAACAGAAGTAATAAATATTCGAAAGAAAATGTTCTATTTGCACGAGTTTTAATGTTTGAATAAAAATAACAATTGCGGATTTGAATATTTAGATCAATAATTGTTCCAATTTAATAGCATTAATACACTAAGAGAAATGAAAGGGTGGATTATTGTTCTTTCAAATTATTAAAGAATATTTTTACTGCATTTTGAGAAGAAGTATATAGAACATTTTTTTTAATGGAAGAAGTACAAAAAACTCTTAATGAATTAATGATCCTCCCTTAACACTCGAATGAAAAGAACAATTAAGCACGATATTAAACATACATAATTTTCTCGTTTCTCATGCGATTTCGTGTTCAAACAACTTATTTTGCTCTTATCTTAAAAAAAAAGTATAAGAATTAAATAAAAGTTAATTAATAAGTAAAATAACATTAGCCCTTATTATGTAAAAAAAATTTCGCTATTTTAGAAAGTACTAAAGAGGTCTCCCAGCTGAAGTATTTCTAAATCTGGACCAAAAAAGGCGTGCTTTATAAAAAAAAATATGAGATACTTGGATTAGTTTTTAAAATAAAATTCTTAGTATGAGATGTGTTGAAAAGTATTTTTTCAGAGTCGCAAATATTAGATGTAAAGTCCATGCACAATGCGCTAAAAAAGAAACAGACCACCCTAAATAACTTTTGATCTAATGATCGGATCGCTACGGTCTAGGAGTCAATCTTAATGGTTCGAAGAATGGAAAAATGTCAATTAAGTGTGCAGACGATATTTCAACTTACGAAATCAAACACAAAAACGTACTTTTTCTGAATAAACATACCTTTTATTCAACGGATTTGCATTTCTGAGCCATATAATAAAGGGGGTAGCCACAGTCTGGTATGTATGATCCCCATAGTTTAGTCAGTAAAGCAATCAAAAGTTTGGACCCCTTAATGTCAATTTCACTTTTTGCGTATTTCGTCATATCTCGAAAACTTTTTAAGTGAATTTAAAAAATTTTGCACACACTTATAAAAATCGATTGTGCGAAGATAATTTTCTGCAAAAAAAAATTTTCGTAGCTATTTATATTTTTTATTGTTTTATTTAATAATAGTAGAAAAAATTTGAATAGTAAGGTATAAAATTTCTTACATAGTTTTAAAATAAGTAATTTTACATGGCAAAATACAAAATTTGAGTAAAATCGGTCGAGTAGTTCCTGAAAAAACGAATTTTAAATGCACGGCCCTTTAAAATTCAAGCATTTCGTCAAAGGGACGAAATAAGTATCACCACTTCAAGAAAACTAATTTCGTCAACAGTAAAGAAATATTTAATCATTCTATTTTTTTTCGTAAAAATCGTAGTGCCCAATGTATCTAACATTTCTAATAATCATTCCATCTGGGGCACCATATACCTGGATTTATGTTGTCTTAACAGACAAATTAACACTGATGTCGGAAGCCGGAATCGAACCCCAGATTTTCCTGGTACGAGACCAACTTCTTCACCATTGCACGGGCCGGCCGGCTTGTTTCGTCACTTTATTTTCAATCGTCTAGTCTTCATCCTAGTTTTGTCTTTCTAGTTAACAACCTTCCACAATACGATCTTCCACTCTACGGTGAGATTTAAAGTTGAGGAAACATTTTCGTCATATATTTGAGAGTTCCCGTTTCGTCACAAAACACGTGATTTCGTGACGAAATTNATAAATACTTTTTTATTAATAAAAGAATTAAAACTCTTTCGGTTTCATAAAATGTCTTTGTTAAAGAGTAAGCGTAGAGATATTCTATTTTGGGAATTCAAGGCTGAAAACATACCATTGAATAATAATTAGATTTATACTTCAAAGGAGGAGTTATTTTTAGAATCGTTTCCTTCTTCACTTCCATATTAGGAAGAAGTAAATGATTTTCGGTGATGCGTAAGGTTACAAGACTGTGCCTTTTTACCCCAATCTGTTTTTGTATAAAACGTACGAACACTAGTTTTTGCGTGTCCTTTTCATCATGTTGTGATCCTCATGAGTTGTTCCGGAATCGCAGAAGTCTTGTCCACCCCCTCCCTTGTGGAGTGCGAATGTGAACTGTTATAACCACCAGCATACCTTTAAATAAACCTATTGATAAAGTATTCTGCCTGACGACTGCATTATTAAAGCTGAATACAACAATGACAACAGGGATGTAGCCCTGTTATTATATATATATAAATATTTATTGTTTTATTAATTGTAATTATTTTGTAAATTAATTGTAATTATTTGTAATTGTAATTGTAATTATGTTTTATTAATTGTAAAATATTTATTGTTTTATTTAATAATAGTCGAGGCAATTTTGAACTGTAAAATGTATAATTTTTAACTTCATTTTAAAGAATGCAATTTTAAATGGCAAAATACAAAATTTAAGCAAAATCGATCGAATAGTTTCCTAAGAAATCGAATTTTTAAAAAATCATATTTTTAAAATTAATTTTTTCAGAAACTATGCGACCAATTTCACTCAAATTTTATATTCTACCATTTAAAATTGCATTATTTAAAATGATATCAAAATTGTATAATTAAAATAATTTTGGTACCGCTGCTGTGTGCTCCAATTCCCAACGTACACAATCTTTATTTGAAGCATAGAAATTAATCCTTTTAATTATAAAGAAAGATGTGAGGTATTCGAGACTTCTACTGAATGAACAGAGCAATGATCATTACAAATCAAGCCAATAAAGTAAGGTTCAGAAACAATTTCTACTCTCGCCAATCTCGATCCTTCAATGCCAAATGATACAATCTATCTTTTCATTAACAACCCCCTTTTCTCTCACAAGCATCTCAATAGTTCTAACATTAGAATAGGTTGTATTCATTAAGATATTAGACTGTTTTAACGTGAAAATAAAGGATAGAAACCAAGACTGGATCATTTTAAAAATTACAGCATCAATTTGTATTATAGAATTACTGCACTTGATATGTATTTTTAGAATCTATCTTGTCAAAAATTTTTACAAAAAAGTATAAACATAAAGGGTCACAAATAAGTATTTAAGTGAGAATGAAGCGAAAGCATTGTCTAAATCTCTGGGATAACAAGGGAAGTAAGTAGCGTGGAGAAAACATTCAAACCAGTTTGATTGCCTGATGAAACTAATAATCATTTTTCTATTTATTTCCTCCGGCAAACCAAACAGGTTTTTAGGACAGGTTTCCACTTTTTTTGGAATAACTGACCCAATTTTGAATTTATGACTATCAATGTTTCAACTCCGTAGCCTTGTAATTTTGAACTCGATTCGGAAGACATGGGAACTTCTGGATCAAATATTGGATGAAATTTGCTTTTATCGAGGAATTTTTGATAAAACTCACCCGCATTTGCGTTACCCGTGGAGACGAAAATCACGAAAACCTTCCACGGTCAACCTGACCCACATTATCCGTCTACCATTTGGAATATTTTACGCCAGCATAGTAGTCGGTGCGAGAAGAGTGTGGAAATTCGTATAGACTAGCCATTGCAGGGATTTGAACCTGGGTCATAACATTGGAATTAATTTGCTTAATGTTGATAAAATTCTTTGTTTCCTTCTGGCCTATTTATTAATCTACGACCTATAACGTACGTACAGTGGGCAAAAAAATAAACGGACCAAACTGAATAATTTTAATGATCGGATCTTCATGTTCTAGATCTTAATCTTAATGGTTCGAGGGGAGTGATATCAATTTTATTTATTACGGTTGAAGTTCTAAATTACAAAATAAGATACAAAACGTCTTATCAAACATGTTGTATTGTTAAAATTCGATTTCTGAGGAACTATTTGACCGATTACACTCAAATATTGCATTTTTCCATGGAAAATTAAATCTTTTACAGAGGTGTAAAAATTTGCATATCTTACAATTCAAAATTTTTTCCACTATTATTAAATAAAATGAAATATAATAAAAATTTACTAAAAATTTTTTTTTGTGTGGTGTTATCTTTGGATAAACGAATTTCATAACTGTGCGCAAACATTTTTCAATTCGCTTAAAGAGTTCTTGAGATATGGTGAATTACGCAAAAAATAAATTAATGTTAAGGGGTTCAAACTCCTGACCAAACTATTAGGACCCTATTTCCCGTATTGCGGTTTTTTTTGGGGGGTGGAGAGTATATTTGGGGCTCAGAAATCCGAATCTGTTGAAAAAAAAGATATGTTTTTCAAGGGAAAGTACGTTTTTTGTATCTAATTTCGTAACACCTGCACTAATTATTAATTTATTTGAGATCACTCCCTCCAACCATTAAGATTGAGTCCTAGAGTGTGAAGATCCGATCCTAAAACCAAAAGTTATTCAGAGTGGTCCGTTTATTTATTTGTGCGTTTTGCATATAAAGTTTTTTTTCGAATTTTAATCATTTTAGTTTTTCAATGCAGCAAGGAAAAAAAATTTATTTCTCCTAAATAAAATTTCAGAAAAATTAAATTTTAAATAAATTTATTTCATGCCTTTTGAAATGCAATTAAAAAACATAAATAAAGTACATTAAATTGTGCTAACATAATTCAAATATTATTTATTCAAATATTCTATTTTACTTATTCACTTGAATTCATTAATCACAAGAACGCAATAATTTAATTGGTATAATTATTTGCTTATTGATGCATATTTGATCAAATGGGGATTCTAATCCTTGGTTTATAATTTAAAAATTTCTGTAATATCGTGGTAATTTAAATTTAATCTCTATTGCTAACATACTATTAAATTTCCTCTCATTTAAACTAAGTGAAGTATGAAACATGTTCAGGAATATTCTGTAAACTACTCATCCGTAAAATTTTTCCAATTATTATTACATAACTATTTACGTGCAAATCTATAAATATATATTTTCCCCCAGTTTTTTATTGCTCTGAGTTGGTTTATTCGTTGAATAAACCTGATGTTATTCTGTCTGCACTTGAGGAATTATGGGTACTTAAGAGGTAAGGACTCTCTATAACTCTGGAAAAGATTTTTCTTGTTCAGAGTATCTATAAAATAAAATATAAATTTTAAAACCTTCTTTTAACTAGAAAAAAATTTTATGTATTTTATTTATGCGACAAACCCACATTAAAAGAGTGTGCTCAGTAGCCACAAGCACTGAATCAGCATGAATAGTTTTTAATTAAATAATCACTTTTTCAAGTACTATTTTATAGTACGCCACAAAATCAAGGCCTCACCCAAACCTTCTTTAATTATAAATTAATAAAATACTTTTTTTTTCTCTTCTAAAAATTCAAATTACCTTATTTAAGTCATGGAGACTCAGGGGATAAAGCACTCGCCCGCCTATGAGGTGATCCCAGGTTCGAATTCCAGCGATCGCTGTTCGATACGAATTCCGCCCCCTGCTCGCACCGACCACAGTGATGACTCAAAATATCCTCAGGGGAAGACGGATCATGGGTTAGGGTCCCCTTGCCATCATTCTAACTGTGTAAGGTTTTTGTGGTTTTCCTCTACATGTAACGCAAATGCGGGTTAGTTTCATCAAAAAGTTCTTAACGAAGGCAAATTTCTCCCAATGTTTGATCCAGGATTTCCCTTGTCTTCTGGATTGGGTACAAAATAGCATGGCTATTGGTAGACAACATTGGTAGTCGTAAACTAAAAATTCTGTTGAACAACGGCTATAAACTATGATGCGAATTCTGCTCCCGGCTCGCACCGACCACAGTGCTGACGTAAAAATAATATTCTTAGTAGTAGACTGATTATGGTTTAGAATTCCCTTACTATGGGGCAAAACGTGGGATTTTGTTCTCGGCTTTCCTCTCCATGTAACGTAAATGCGGGTCACTTCCATCAAAAAGTCCTCCGTGATTGCTAGTTTTTTTTAATGCTTGATCCAGAAGCTACTACACAAAGTAAAATTACTAAATTTTCGTTTTGATGAGTTTTTCTTAAAATTAAATAAAGCAACAACCTACTTTTTGAGGCTTATTTCAATACATCTATGCTTCAGAAAAAAAATATCCTGCCATATTGATGTTCACATACTTGTTATTATATTAGAACATATATTTAATTACATATTTTTATTTAAGAGTTCATTTATGACTTAAGAATTCATTTCAAGCTTTCCTATGCTCATCTGTAGTTTTGAGTCATGAGCCATTTGCTTACATGATATTAAGGATTTCGATAAAGTTGGAACAACTATACATTGCTGCTTAAGAATGCTTTAGCTTGCATATAAATTTCTAATTTTAGCCATATGTTTTCTACTTTATTGATTTATTACTAAATTATAATCTAAAAATTTTAAATATACACAACTGGTTTTATTACATTAAAAACAGGGTAAAATTTCTATTTGTTTTTCTTTTTTTGTCAACATGCGTCATTTTTACTTTACTTTAAAAAATATACCCATTTCTAAAAGTTACAGTTCAATAAAGTTTATTATAATAGAAAATATGAGTTACACCATAATTTTTAAGTACAGCATTTAACATTTTTCTTTTATAATTTTATTGATTCTGGCTTTATATCCCAATTTAAATACACAAAATAATTCTTGGTATATAATTTTCCAACCTTAGGCTTTTAATAATAAATCAAAGTTTTCTGTAATTTGCATAATTGATCATAAACGCAAACAATTTACATAGTGAGGTTTAAAAAACATAAAAGGTTTTCATATATGATTTCGCATTATTACCATCCTTAAAAACTGAAGATATCATTTTTAAGAAACGCTTTTATTTTCCTCAATTTCGACAGAAGTTTTATCATATTTAATTAGAGGGAACAATTCAGACGATTTCATTCAAATATCAACATTCATAATTTGTAATTATGGTTCAAAATTATTTATACATTTACAGTTTGATAGTTTTTAAAGTTCTTAAATTGAATAACTAAATAAAATAATTGTTGAAAACATTTTTGAATAAAATTTTTTTGCGTAAGCCTTTTTAATAGGCTGATGCAAAGTAAGATACAAAAACAAACTCATGGCTATGCTATTATCCTGAATAATATTATTCATTTAAAAATGCCTTTTTTGTATCTTATTTTGCATCATAATTAACAGGTATAAATTGTTAATTAGTATATTTAATAAGTGTTTCTAAAGCCACTCAGTTTGCATCTTATTACAAGAAAATTCGATTAGAAATTTTTTTTTATAGTTTCACTTTCAAAATAGGGAAATTAAGTTACGTAATAGCTGTAAGATTAATTTAAAAAGTAAAAAATAAGTTGATGAGATGATTGGCTTCATTAAGATGCAAACACAAGGAAAAAAACATTTAGTCCCTTTTAAGAATTTGAAAGTCGAAACTTTAAATTTGAAAATAGGGCTGATTTGCAAAGCTTAAAATATTTTTTGCTTCACATTCCCAATTAAATAACTCATAACCCAAGTAAAAAGAAGTGATTGAAAAATGTTTAAGTTGTATTTTCAATTTATTTTGCATGCATAGAACGAAAAAAATCAAACATTGTTAGAAATACACAGAGCACCACATTGTTAAAAGGGTCTATCACAAGGTGAAAAGAATTGACAATTTTTGTAGTTGCAACTTATTTCACTTGCAGGATATAATATAAAAACTAATTAGAACTAGGCTTAATAGAGAGCAGGCTTAGATAGAAATTATACAATATAAAGCTATTTAATTCAGTTTACAGAGATATGAAAATTAAAATATGAATTTCCTTAACACGCAACTTAAAACATACATATACCATTTACAGCCTAAGCTAAAAATTTTAATTATTTTTGACGATTCTGTTGCACAATATTCAAATTTTATCCCCGTTTTTTGCTCAAAAAAATCAAACTTACAAAATTATTGATTATTCTTGTTTAGAATATTTTAATACCAGAGATAGCAAACATTTTTAGCTGAAATGTTTAACTCAATTCTGTAGGATTTTAAAGATTACGGTTTAAAATTTTCTAACCATCGTTAAACAGCCGATCCGATTTTGAGTGTACGACTACAAATGTTCAACTCCATAGCTTTGTAATTTTGAACCCAACCCAGAAGGTAAGGGGACCTCTGGATCAATTAGTGGGAGAATTTGCCTTCGTGGAAGACTTATTGATGGAACTAATTCGTATTTTCGTTACATGGAAAGGAAAACCACGATAACGTCCCACGGTTGGCCCGACGGCAAGGAGATTAACCCATAGACAGTGTGATATTTTATTTCATCACTATGGTTGGTGCAAGCCGGATGCGGAATTCGTATCGATCAGTCATCACTGGGATTTGAACCCGGTTCACCTTGTTTTAAGGCGAAAGGTCTATCCTCTGAGCCATCACGGCTCACGATTTCAAATTTGAAAAATATGCTTGTTGAAAGCCGCGTTCATATTTCCTCTAGATGTTATAGATACTTAGATGTTATAGATAGTCTAGATGTTATAGATAGTCTAGATGTTATAGATAGTCTAGATGTTACAGATACTTACAGTACATGCTTGCCAAACTTGCAGCTGCATAAGTAAAATTTAAAATTTCCAAAAATTATTTTAGAAACATTTTTTTAGATTATCTAACCTCATAGTGAGCGTGATTACAAATACATGAGAAGGCGTGATTTTTCCTTAAGGGACCACAATATATTATATACAACGAGGTTTTCGAACTCTAGCATCCAAAGATCATGTGGGCATGTTCTCAATACAATACTCTCACATTAGTACCTATATGTACATTTTGGCTTGTACAAAATCAGAGCGTACAGGCATGTGAAAGTGCTTCTCTCTACCTCTTCTGGATCTAAGGGTGTCAATAAAAGATTTTAAACAGAACAAAGAAATGCCTTTAATTAACGATTAATTATTTAGTCAATTGAATTACGATTATAGCTTAATTTGTGGAATTATAATTATTCATGAGTCATTATTCCCGATGGCCGAAAAATCCCCGTATATTAAATGATGATTGGTACTCGTCAAATCTGTAGAGGTCACAAGTCCACCAAGTTCCGATAACAAACTAATACCTAAGAGGGTACTGAATCGGAGATTGATCGGTCTCTGGTTCAGCTCAAAATTACGAACTGTAAATGATTGAAATGATTATGAATGGGTTCTCGCTGTAAAATTGCCTGTGGCGTGTGCGTAGTTGAATTCGTATTCTTGGCCATAGATGCACCACTGAAAAATAAGAAACGCACCCTCAGCCTTTAAAATTTGCTTGGTTTTTACAATGACAATAGCATAGTATTGACAATGGCATAGGTAACAACAACAATAATAATCTTGACTTAACTAAATAAAATTTCTAATTATAATATTAGATCGACAAAGCTGAAATGTGTAGAAAAAAATTGCGAAGTTGGTTGAAATCTTAAAGACATAAGATAGAAAAAGTTCAAAAACTGGTCACGAAGCAGTTCGCAACAATACATTTAATGATTGATGTACTGTTTTAAGTTAGTTAAAAGTGGAGACTTTCTTTATGTGTCATAAATTTAAAATTATTTTAAATTTTTTTTGTTACTAATATTTAACATTTTCACAAAAGCTCTAATCAATATTAACTAAATTATAATCTTTCAACTAGGACAGCGACAACTTGGACTAAATCTTTAATGTTTTAAAAAATATTTTAATTTGAATAAATGACAATATATTCAAATATATACTGACAATATATACTGACCTTCTCCGTATGCTGGTAATAAAATTCAAATATTATATTTTTTGGGAAATAAAATATACAATACTACCTCAAAAGGCTTAATAGAAAACAATTCTTATTAATTCTAAATAGATAAAGTAAAATAATGTTCTCTAATCTAAACATAATGTACAGTACAAAAACATTAATAATTAAATAATAATCAACACGGAAAAGTAGGACTTTGCTTCAATATTTTCATTTTCTTAATTTAGTTAGAAATAAAATCCTGCTTAACTATTTTTATTTTAAGACTCTGTGTTTTTAATTAGCTTAATATATTAAATCAATTAATCTATTTAGTTAGTTAAAACATAAAAGCATAGCCTTGCTTTAAGCATCATAAATTAAATATTTAAAATTTTTTTACTACTGATGCTTTACCGGTTTCACAAAAGCGTAAATCAATATTAACTAGTAATACTGTTTTGCTTAACTAGTAATATTCCAGATTATTAACTAGCAGTATTGATAATCTTTCAACATAGTAAAAAAATCTTAATGTTTTTAAATACATTTTTAATTAGAATAAATTGCAAGAATTATCTAGATCCAAATAATGATAATGAAATTAAAGTACTTGCTTCCTATGAAATAATCATATATAATATATACTTCAAATGACTTGACGAAAAATAATTCTTCAAAGTCAAATTAGACGAAGTAAAATGATACCCTCTAATCTTAACATAATGTGAAGCACAAAAACATTAATAATTAACACAGAAAAGCAATATTTTGTTTCAATATCTTTACTTTCTTAATTAAATAAAGTTAGAAACAAAATCTTGCTTCAAATACTAAGACTCTGTTTTTAACTAACTTAGTACAAAGAATCAATTTACCGTATTGAGTTAGTAAAAAACATAGCCCAGCTTTATGCATTATAAATTAAATATTTCAATTTTTTGCTATTAATGCTTTACCGGTTTCCAAAAAGCTTAAATCAATATTAACTAGTAATACTGTTTTGATTAACTAATAATATTCCAGAATATTAACTAGCAATATTGATAAACTTTCAACATAGTAAAAAATCTTAATGGTTTTAATTAGAATAAATAGCAATAACTATCTAGATCCAAATAATGATAATGAAATTAAAGTACTAGGTTCCTATGAAGTAACCATGTGTAATATTACTTCAAATAACTTGACAAAAAGCATTTTTAACGCTAATTAAACAAAGTAAAATGATACCCTCTAATCTAAACATAATGTCCAGCACAAAAACATTAATCTACACAGAAAAGCAATATTTTGTTCAATATTTTCATTTTCTTAATTTAGTTAGAAACAAAATCTTGCTTAACGAGTCTTATATTAAGACTCTATTTTTTAACTAACTTAATATAATAAATCATTTTATCGCATTTAGTTAGTTAAAAACATAGCTTTGCTTTATGCACCATAAATTAAATATTTTAATTTTTTTTTTGCTGTTAATGCTTTACCGGTTCCCAAAAGTGTAAATAAATATTAACTAGTAATGCTGTTTTGCGCAACTAGTAATATTCCAGAATATTAACTAGTAATATTGATAATCTTTCAACTAAGTAAAAAAAGTCTTAATGTTTCTAAAAACATTTTCAATTAGAATAAATAGCAATAATTATCTAGATCCAAATAATGATAATGAAATTAAAGTATTTGGTTCCTATGAAATAACCATGTATAATATATACTTCAAATTACTTGACGAAAAACAATTCTTCTACCTCAAGTTAGTAAAATAATACCCTCTAATCTAAGCATAATGTGCAGCCCAAAAACATTAATAATCAAATAATAATCAACGCAGAAAAGAGAATACTTCGCTTCGATATCTTCATTTTCTTAAGTGACGTCATCCTAAAATGAATGATCAGATAATAATAAATATGGGGATAAAAAAGAAATCATTACTTATACTTGATTTATCTCTTCATCTTCAATATTTCCATTAAGTTAATGAAACGAAGTCTAAGTAAGTCTTGAATATTTCATTGAAAAATAAGTAGCTGGGAATAACCACGGTGAGACTTGGATTTGGAAAGAAGAGACGACATTGTTATTATTGAAGGAAGAGAAGAGGATGAATATTCTTAAACTAACAAACCAAAAAGAGTTTCGAACGGCTCTAGATATTTGTTATCTAATTTTGTGTCTGGCACTATATCTTTTTGATAAAGTAACTTGATTGGATTATTTCATGAAGTTACCTCAACTCCTTTGCAATAAACTGAAGAAGCACGCAGTTGCAATTTATTCAATGCAAGCAATTAGGAGGAAGATAATGCTAGAATGTTGAATAGATATCTGAATTTTGGTAATTTGGATAATTTATAATGGGAGATTTTTATCTGAACATAAAACAGCAGGCTTAAGTCGCGTGGAAGTTCATTAAAAAAATCCATGATTAGAGTTATAGTTAACACTTGATCAAAACCTTTGATTACTATTTATACATAAAGTGAAACTTTTTTTGGGAACATAAAGCAGGGAGTTTAGCAACCTAAAACTGCATGAAGTTCCAATAAAAGCTCAAGATAAGGATTAAAGTTGAAACTTGGTCAAAACTCTAAGCTTTTTTTTTTTACATAAAGAACATCAAACGGCGAGTTTAGAAACCTCAAACTGTATGGAATGTCCATTAAAAACTCAGGATAAGAATTAAAGTTAAAACTTGGTTAAAACCCTTAACTACAATTTATACATAAGGTGAAACGCCTTATAAAAACTTAAATAGTAAGTTTAGTAACCTCAAACTGTATGGAAGTTAATTTAAAAAATCATGATAAGAATTAGAAATAAAACTTTGTCCACCTAACTACCTTTAGGATGAGTTTTTTCATATTGCTTTACCCTTTGATGCAGTTGGAGCATTGATGTCCAGCTTTTATACATTTTTGACGCTCTAATTACGAACAAAAATATATTTTGGTACTCTTTAATTATAAAAGAACAATCTAATAATAATTACTGAGAAAAATAAGTTAAACTATCGAAATTATATTTGTACTAAAATATAAAATCCAAAAAAAAAAGTAGTTCAAATAAATTTCTTTCATTCATTTCCAAAACTTTATCAATAATTAATTTTGTAAATCAAGGAAATTTCAATGATAAATAATTGCGTTTCCTAGATCTAAAGAAGTGCTTAAAAAATTTAAATAATTGCTTGGAAGATTGTTGTTGTATTTGGAACATGTGTTGGGAAGATTTTACCTTTAACGCAGTAAAATTCGATGGTGTTTCATGTGGTATTTTATAATTATAAATAATCAGAATAATAAATATAATATTTTTCGCTTATTTTAACCTAACTTAAGACAAAATAATGAAAATGTATGCGAAATATGTTGAACAAAAATTTGCGTATAACCTTTAACCTAGTAGCGCAACAATTTTTAATCCAACTTAGAAGACAAATGGGCTGGCTGGGTAGAAAGTAATGTCTAAAAAAGCCTGAGTCTACTCTACTAAGACAGACTTAAATGATATATACTCAATAAAATAAAATTAAATGATGTTACGCGTTTCTTTGATGAAATCTAACTCGCATTGTTGCTCAAATTACAGTAAAACAACTTACAATGTTCCTCAGTTAACCGACTGATAACCAGCCTAACATGAATCCGTAATTCCCTGACAAATACTCGATGAGATCATCGTTCAATTGAGATTGTCAGAGCTGAGATTCGAACCCTAAACTCAAATGTCAGACATGAATACGATACCCTGAGCCACCCCGATCCAGTGCCATTGTACTTGTTTTAATGTTAGCTCTTATGTTACTTAATTACAATACTCCAAGATAAGGCTGAATGTAACATAATTTGACTTATGTGTACCACTGTAACATATTTTTGACTTATATGTACTTGATTTAACGTGATTTGATTTGTTACAATTTAAAGAATAATCTTGAATCAGATCTTAACCATCTTCAATGCAATTGAAGACATATTTCTAGGACATACATTTATATAATTAGATTTTTAAAAATAAATCAATAAAGCATAATGGTATGATATTTACAGGTAATATTTAAAAACCAGAAACTGCCCAATAGTGACAATTAAAGATATTTTGTAATGAAAATTTAGCAGGACTTATTTAATGTGACATATATATTCGGGAACATTCATTATCTTAAAAAGACTTAGTTATAGATAATATTAGCATCAGATTTTATGCGACAAAAAAATATTTCAAAATTCTAGGAATGGTAATAATATCCCGTTTATATTTTTTTTTTCAGATAAAACCAATTTGCTCTTATAAAACATTAATCATATATCTTAAAAATTCATTTGAATGAGAAAAAAAACTTACCAATACTAGTATAATTTTTTTGCCAACCGAGATAATTTTCAGACTACAAACAAAACAAACAGTGCTTAAAAATTCATTTTCGATTACGTAACCAGATAGCTATTTTTGCCCACTAAAAATATCCTTAAATTTCGATAAAGCGTTATTCACTAAAGGTTCTCACGGTTCCTCCATGCACTCCGTAGCGTGGAAGCATTGGATTCGATTATTGAATTACCTATATTTACAGGCTTGTGTGCTCAATTTAGGCTTAAAAACCTTTATCAAATAGAAGAATATATAGAAAAATTCATAGGAGGACATCACGAAGAATGCATTCAGGGTTACAGTGGGATTCGAACCCGCTACCTCCTAGCTTTGGACAGTGTTCCGCGGGGGATACCTCTCGGTCAGGGAGACCCCTCAGTAACCCTGAATGTAACTTTATTAAACACTTCTCTAACCTGGGCTGTTATTCATCAACTTGGCAAGGGCTTATAAGCCACACTTAGTGTTGAGCACACAAGCTTGCTTACGTATGCGTAACAATAAATAAGTAAATAAAAAAATCTGATTGAAAGTAGGTTGTTGTAGTTCATTTACATCGCACTAGAGCTGCACAAAGAGCTATTGGTGGGGGTCTGGGAAACATCCCTGAGGATGATCCGAAGACATGCCATCACAATTGTGATCCTCTGCAATTTTGATGGCACCCCCGCTTCGGTAACCCGATGACCTGATCGCGAAGTCAAGCACTTTACGGTAGAACAATTTAATGAGGACCAATACCGCACACCCCCGGTCCCTACGCAGACTGATCCAAGCGGTCACCCTCTCGCACACTGACCGCAGCCAGACGGGATGCTTGACTTCAGTGATCTGCTGGGAACCGTGTCTTAACGATCAGTCCACTGCGGGACTCTTCAATATAGCAAGGGCTTACAAGACATTTCAGCCTACATGTGTAGAGATTCATACAAAATAAGTTGAATTATTTTGATTATTGTTACGTCAGACTAAGGCCATACTAATTAACTATTGATGACGATTTGGGATTTATCTTTGCATCCTAATTGCATGTCTGGATATATCCTAAAGCTATGCAAGAATGAACAAAAAAAGTTGATTAGGGTACTTTATTTAAGTTGCTCTACGCATTGAGTTATTGGAGATGAAATGTGAAACATCTCTGAGGATTATCCGAGAATAAAAAAACAGAGGTAGTTTTGATGTTCCAAAACTATTCCGGGGAACAAACCTGCAACTTTCCCTAAAACGATCCAAGAATTTTATGATACTCTAATTCATTCTTTCTTTCTTCCAATTGCTCGTTTATTTATAAATCTGCAAGCTTGGGTGTTCTAACAGTACGAATGCCCACATCTGTTTGAAAAACAGTCCTCACTAATTACAGTTAGCTATCATGAAGAAATTATGGAAAGAATAAACGGAAATCGGTGTGTACAACCCCACTAATTTTAATAAAAGTACGATATCGGAAAACTTAAAAGTTGACTGAGTTTATTTTTTCCCTATAAACTATGCTTGCAATATTATTTAAAGATTTTTCAAAAGGCTTTAAACACGTGAAATTTGCACCAGGCGAAAAGGACCAAACCTTGTAAAGTCTGACTTAGGGTTAACTTGCACGCGAAGCATGGAGCATTTAATCGTAATCTGATATATCACACACTCTGTAGAAAAGTAGTAGGGCCTATCTGGTCGAGCAGTCCTGCAAACCAAACGCTCTATAACGGGAGGTAGAGGGCTTGAATCCCGCCCTAATCCTGGATTTATTTTCCTGCCTGCCGTCCGTCTCTAAATTGTACTTTTTCTTTCTACTTTTCAAAGACTTATAAGCAGCACTTATGTAATTAAGCAGACAAGCTTGTACGTATGTGTACTAATAAATTAAAACATAAGAAGTTTTAGACACATTATTTTGTATAGTTCAAACAACCTGTTTCTGTTTAAATTGTAATTCACTTAACAATAAAAAATGCTCCGTAATTTAGGTCTGGGTAAGACCACTTTGACAGTGAAAGTCTTTTAACTTCTCTAACCCACTAAGGAAATTATATCCATTCAAACTGGCTTTAACCAGCACATTATTTCCTTTATACATTAAAAAGTTAAACTTCCTCAGCAAATAGCTCTTCAAAGTGTGAAATACTTGAAAACAATACAATTGAAATTATAGATTTTGAAAATCAAATTCTCTGATTTAACCCTTTAACACAGAAAATATTTTTAATACGTTTTTCATTGTTTTGTAACAATTTGGGTCAAAATAAGTAAAAAAAATCATATTTAGAATTTTAATAAATTGTGGTTATGAAATACATGCCTGTATTGTTATTATGAAATCTGTGCCTTTTTCCGTGTTAAAGGTAAAATTTTCCAAACACGGCTCCCTTCCAAAAATTAATTTTTTTAATTTGCACTTATTTTCAGCTATTTAGATCTAAGAAAAATAGTTATTCATCATTGATTATTTACTAAATCAATTGTTAATAAATTTTTGAGTATAAATAAACAAAAAATCTAAACTACTTTTTTTTTAATTTTATATTTTAAGACAAGAACAATTCCAATAATCTACCAGATATTTAAGTAACTATTAGACTGTTTTTTCAAATTGAAACCTACTAAAACATATTTTTGTTCGTAATTAGAGTGTCAGAAAATATATATATATAAAAGGGACACCGTTGTCCTATCTGTGACAAGGGATTAAAGCGATCTATTATTCAGTCTTTTCTACGATAAACTCAATTACTTTTATGTATTCTTAAATCTGAAATTAATGTCTCACACTTAATATAAAATACGTTTCGCAGCAAAAACATGTTTTATAAATATTGTACCTAATTTTTTTTTCTCTTTTATTTGACGAATGTAGAACGTAGATAATTTTTTGACGAATAGATTGAGCATTTAAAACTGAAAAATAGGTAAAAACTATACACTTAATATAATTAAATTTGTGATTTTTAATAGAAGACATACATTTATTGTATTAAAGAATGTTCAAAAGATTATCGAAAAAATATAAGTAAAGCATTTTAACAAATTAGGCACGAATTCATCAATAGATTTTTTAACAGTTTGACATTCGTTTTCATCTTTACCTTCTATAATGTGTGAATCAATTATTAAAAGCAAGAAATTTCCTCTGATGAAAAATCTTGTCAGAGAATAATTTCATTTTCAGATATTGAGGAAAAAGTCATATTTCAATCATATACGAAATCTGATTTCGTTAAGAACTGATACATAAATTATCAGATTAAATATCCTACATTTTATGTTAATAAATGAAATATGAATGATAATACCAAACTGATCACAAAAGAGTTTTATGATTCTTCTTTCTAATTTCCTTCTATTGATTTTATCCTATCCATTAAAAAAATTAAAACCTTAAATTAAATCGTCATTCTGAAATTGTGTTTCAAATCAACAAGATCGTAAATATTAATAAAATACTTCAAACTGAGAGACATTTGTTTCAATTTATTGTATTTCTATGACATTTCACTGTTTGTTAGAAATTACAGCAAGCGAAAACTCTCCTTTCTATTTATTTTGTTATACCCTAAGGTAATTTCCAAACTATTTAAAATCTTGCAGATATTTTTCTCTGATAGACTACGAGTCGGAAGGGAAATTTACATCTTCCTCGACATTTGGCTCTTCAGACATTTCTGCTGATTTCGACTTTGATTTATTTTCCTTTTCAGCCACCTCATCAGTAGATTCTCCGATTGAAAGCCGATTTGTTTCCAGAATATCACGTGATTTGTATTCAGAATGTGATTGGTCCTCTTTTGCTGATAGTTCTTTCTCGGCTTCCTCTTCTTCTTTCGATAAAAGATCTGAAAATATCCACAGGATTTTTCTTTTAAAATAGAGGAAATAGAAATGCATAGAATTGTTTGAGGCATTTTTACTGCTTTACAAATAATACTTAAAGGAAAAAAATATCATTTGACTAATCATAGAATGCCGTTTCGAACTGTTTTAGTAATGGTACAACTTTTAACTTTACTTTTAAGCATGTCTGCTCTTTAAACTCGTATGAAAAGTCAAGACTATTTCCTGGATGAGCTATTTTGAAATGTTAACATTTAAGATTTCAAAAATTAAATCCACGAGAAAAGTTACTAATATGAGAAACTCTTTTTAAATGGGCCGGGATAGCCTGGTTTGTAAAGAGTTGGGCCCATATCCAAGAGATCGTGAGTTCGATTCCCACCGGCCTAAAACTCCCCGAGTATAAAATGAAGACTGGTGCACGCTAAATCTGTCTGAGTCCCAAAGTCCTCAAAGTTCTCATAACAAATCAATACCTGTGGGGGTACTGGATCGGAGATTGATCATGATCTGGTTCAGGTCTAAATTAGGATCTGCAGATGGATGGTGTGTGAATATATCCTCCCTGTTAAACGGACTGTGATGTGTGTGTAGTAGAAGTCGAATTATTGCCATAAATAGCGCCACTGGAAAACAAGAAGAAGAGCACCCCTCTGTCTTAAAAAAAATTGGCTAGTTAGTATTGACAAGTGGCGTAAGACAATAACTCTTTTTTAATTAAGATTATAGCATAAAGATTATTGTGATTTTCATTATTATCATATTTAATGGATATTTGAATATCGTAAATCATCAGAGTTTGACAAAGTTTGAAAAAACAAAAGCACATTTATTTAAAAAACAATTTTATGATAAACATTAAGAATATATGAAACGTAATAAAGTGTTCACTTACTTTTAACTAAATATAGATTTCAAACACAAATTTTAAAGCTTAATAGAAGAAATTTTTTCAAAAACTTTCCATGCCCATACTACAGCCAATAGAAGATTTCAGTTTTCTCACTGTTGTCTCAACCAAACCAGCATTTTAGATTGTTTTTGGGTCGTGGTAGCCCAGTGGTAAGAGAATCAAACTCCGGTCTATCCGAACAGGAGTTCGATCCTCGACCTACCGAGTACATGCGATACGTGCTCATAAAATCTGTTTAAACGAAAGTCCTGTGATCGGTCGTTGAACAGTACCTGGAGTACAGGGATCTAGTGAAAATTTCCTTCCCCTTCAGATCGATATCTAAATTTAGGAAGTGGACTCACGAATAAGTGTTGCTGCCATCTATTCATGGGTCTTTAAGCCAAGAAGTACGTCCACTTTTGCGGTGCTCTCTTGTCAAAAGATAGGTGCACCTTCCTGACTTAATTCGCTAAAGCCCAATGGCTGGATAGCTTGGCTTGTCCAAGTGTCATTAAAACAACAACAAGATTGTTTTTGGTTGAGTCCAATGCCTTCTTCGGCGACAGTAGGGGAGTCACGTGGTTCTGGTACATTTTCCAAGCACTCGGGTGCCTGTCAACTTAATTGCCCGACTCCGTTTGCCCGAAAACTCATTTTCCGACAAGTACGTTTGCCAGACAACTCATTCGTTAGTACATTTCCCTGACAAAAAATTACGAAATTTCTAACTAACTCACAAATATAATTGATCGAATCAATCATTTATTTTTGAAAAATACTAATTAAATAAAAAATATCTACACTCTTTAGTTCAGCCCTCTATTACAGCCACGTTCCCAGTGTAACAACTGATACAATAAGTACCGTTTTTCACGCATTGTTACTTTCACGCCTCTTAGAATGTTCGCACTGAACAGTCAAACGCAACCAAAGTTTAGTAATTTAATTCCAAAAAATCTTTTTACCCTACAACCCAATAAATGAGAATCATCTTAAAATCCCTTTGAATGAAGGAAAAATAATGCAGCCTTTGGTTTCTTGACCAAGTGTCCATCATCTACAGTTAAAATAGCAATAGTATAATTAATATGAATAAGTTTTATAAACAATAGCGATAATTTTTTTTTTCTAAATGATAACGAAAATTAATTTTTAAAAACTATACTCATTTTCCTTACACACCAGCCCTGTGGGATTCATGAGTTGTCGGACAAATGACCAAATCCGGTAGCACATATTGAGGAACAATCGTCAATTAAGTTTATTTTTCTACCGTTTAGAGTCCATAAAATAATTTTAATTTTATCTCGATTAAAATATTTTTCTTGGTTTGTTTTTTAATTTTAAAACTTCTCGAAAATTGTTATTTAAAGTTCAAAAAAATGTTTTTACCTGAATTCAATATTCTCCATAAAAAAGAAGGAAAAAGAAACTTTAAAAAAAGGGGGAAACGTTCCTTTATTAAAATTCTAAAGGCAAAATCAGAAAACATAAAAAATTTCTGATTCCTTGTCATCTTTTTCATCATTCAAACTTTTCGGATTTTTCTTATTCCTAGAGTTTTAAATCGAATAAAAATTAAAAATCATTTCTTGAAGAAAAAAATTTCAGTTTTGTTGAAACTTTTTGACGTAGATTATTTTTAAAGGAATAAAAAAAAAGAAAACACTTCAGTGTAAAAATAACATTATTTTTATTAGCACTTTAAAAATAAAAAAAAACATTTGCGCTTCATTGTTTTTCTGTTTCATTACATCGCACTTTTTTTTATAAATCAACCAATATTTCTTTTAACTATTTATTAAAAAAAGGATAAAATACCAAACGGTAATGCAAAAAAAAATTAAAATAATAATTTACTTTCTGTTTATGTCACTAACAAACTTCTAAACGACAGTTCTCAAAAAAGGTTTGTTTACTAGGAAATGAAAGTACAAAACTGAATGTAATATGTAGTCAACAGGAAAATAGCTTTGCAAGCATGGCCTGGATAGTCTGGATGGTAATAATAAATAAAACGTGATTTTTCTTTCTTATTGTAAACTGTGCAAAGATTGCCAAAAAACAGTTTAGCATTTTAAAAAGAAGTAGAAAAATAAATTTTTGCCAGGAAAATTGAATTAAAATTTTTGCCTAGTATTTTGGAACAGGCCTTTGGAAGTAATCTGTTATTTTTATAACAGGTATGATTAAATAACAGGTTCCAAATACCTGTTCCAGAAAATATTGGACATCTCTACTGGATGGAAGGGCGTTGGAACCGTTGGGCGTTAATCTAACGTTGAATCCATGTCACGAAGTCCTCCATGTTCTCATAGCAAATCATACCTATTGGTCCTGAACTGGAGATTGATCTTTCTTTGGTTCAGGTCAAAATTACAGGTCTGTGAATGAATGAATGGATGTATGAGTGCGTCCGCCTTATAAACGTAATGAGACGTGTGTGTGACTGAATTAGTATTTTTGACCATAGATGGCGCCACTGAAAACAAGAAACGTACCCTTTGCCTTAAATACGTTTGGTTTCACCAAGCAGGCTTTCTGAATTAGTAAGTGACATTACAAACAGCTTTGCCATTTAGTAAAAAAATAAAAAGATGGGCTCAAGCCAATAAAGAACTTGAGAATTCGGCTTTTTAAGTACGGTCGGCTTAAAAACTTCGAAAAATAGAATTCTGATGTGTTTTATAAACTTTGTAACACTGTGCAAAAGTTGAAATTCGAGTACTTAAATATTTTTCCTATTCTTAAACCTTTAAGTATATCCTTTTAAGGTATCAAAGCACCTTTTAAGCAAAGAAAAGGAAAAGCGACTTTTAAACTCATAATATCTTAAACACTTGAAGAAATAATGTTTATTTGTTAACTTATGGTTGAACAAACGAACTTAAACACTTAACAACCTAATGAAACTTACATATTTTATTTTCAATGTCCTGCGCATCAGTTAATGATAATTTAGATGGACTTCTTCTCTTCTCCTTCCTAAACTGGACATTGGCCTCTAATTTTTTATTAAATTTGCTGTCCAGTCTGTGACCTGCTTTTAGCCATTCAAATTGGGCAGCTGCCTTCCTTTCCCAAAACTCTTCATTCTGAAATTTAAAAAAAATTACAATCAAACAATGTATGTTTCCCTACGGGCACATAATCATAAAAACATAAGGAAAATATAATGTTTAAAGTACTTGTAATACATAAAAACTTTTCTAATAAACCCAGAAACGATTACTCATTCATACTACACAGCCTTAGAAACCATTGGTGAATATACGAAATCATATGTTCTTGTATTAATGCCAGTAAACGACACAGTAATGTGGATTCTCAACATGTATATCAGTGGTTACCATATGACGGCCCGCCGGACGCATCCGGCCCGCGAAGTTCTTTTCTGTGGCCCACGAACTAAAATATATTAGATGTCATTTTTTTACGGACAATTTTCATAAAAAATCTATATGGGTTTAAAATACTTTTCTTTCGTTAAAAAAACCTAAGTTCTTCGTTTCTATAAAATTTAACATACCAACGGTGCAAAAAAAAATTTCTCAGGTTTTGCATCGAAAAAAATTTTTTTTTCAAGAGGATATTTATTATTATTTGCTATTCAATACTTTTGTTTTGTACAATTGATAAAAATCTGACAGTAATATTTAATGTTCCTTCAAACATTAAAAAGTCCTATATAAAATTTTGACAAAGTTGCGGCCCGCCCTTTGACCGGTGTTTTTAATTGCGGCCGCCGGTCTCAAGCAAGTAGGAAACCCCTGATGTATATGATTATTAAAGTAATTTTTCACACATAAATTCTTACTGACTTCTTTGTTTTACTTCCTAGGTATATATTTACATGGTTTATAAAGCAATATTTTTCTAAATTTTGAAACGCAATTTAACAAATATAAAAGAACTGCTACCTGACAAAACCGAGTAACATATTTGAAATTAACATACAAAAAAAGTCAACTGCTACTTAGCGAAAAAAATATATGTTCATTGAAAAGATCTTTGTTATATTTACTTGCTAAAGGGTAGAAATAGCTTCATTTATGCAACCACTATTGAAACCCTTAATTCACATTTCTAAAATATGTCGTAAAGACTTTTTTTTAGAAAAAAATCGTTTTTAATAGTTTCAAGTGCTTAACTGCCATCTATTTATTAACACTAGAAAAACGGAAAATTAGTATATACCTATATTGTCCAAAGGCAGTCAAAATGACTGGATTGTGAATATTTAAATAAATTAGTTTAAAATTAATTTTTAAAATTTTTTACATTATTTACAGTCATGTAACAAGTTATTTGTAAATATTAACAGTAAAAAAAATTATATGTTGTACAAAAAGTCACAAAATTCTAAGAAATTGTGTCATTATATACATCATTGTTCTTCCAATTGAAATTAAAAGCAGTCAAAATGACATCCTTAGGCAATCTAGAGTTAACTATATTAATTAATTTTTTGAATTACTATATTAGCTAAGGAGAGATACATTAATTAACTAAGAAGAAGATTATTTAACTATATTAACTAATCTTCTAATTAAATTTATATTAGTAAATCATAATTAAATATTATTCCACTTGAAAAATTCAACTTAGAATTTATTAAAAGAATCAATATTTATCATAGCGCTCCCTTTATTATTTTAGCTCCTCCAATTCGAAGCCCACTTAAAAAATTAACAGTGGTGTTTTAATTTTTCAAACAATAAAAAAGTTCATTAACATTGAATGAATTAATTTTTGAGCCATCCATAATAGGATTTCAAATGGATTACTATTACAATTGCAACCAGTATTAAATATTGCAGCAAAAACCATTAAAAAAAGTTTTCTATTCTACCATAACATTTTATTTCCAAAAGGAATATCACAACCACGTATTAAAAATATAAAAATGTATTTATTCGATATGCATACATTAATCATGAAACACATAACAATTACATCATGTCTTTGTGTTGCCGTTTGGTAGACAAAGTTCTGAAATGTGAATGAGACCTCTTATGTCGTAAGCAGCTAAATGAATTTTCCAGACAAAAGCAGACTATAAAGAAATTCTAAAACAATAACATAACAAGCTGTTGAAAGATTTACAGCAACTTCAATATTCTTTTGTGTCTGTTGTATGTGGAAGAATTAAGTGACAATCATTGTAAATTAGAAAACAATGCCTTCAAACATTTAATTTGATAAATTTCGCAGCATTCCTTTGAAATGAATTTTTTTTAAATGTCTCTGAAATTATTAATTTTCATTCAAATGCATATTTTTTCTGAATATCTGTAGTTAATAAATTTTATTTATTTAAACATAAAATACGTTGGAATAAGAAATATTTGTGCAAAAGATTTAACTGTGTGCTAAATTTTAATGAGATATCAGCTTATGTATGCGTATATATATGATAATTCATGCACGTAGTTCATTCTTGGGATAGCCTGGTCAGTAAGGCGCTGGACCCATGTCCGAGAGTTCATGGGTTCGAACCCCACCGGCCAAAGACTCCCCGTGTAGTAAAGTGATTGATGCACGTTAAATCTGTCGAGTCGCAAAAGTCCTCCATGTTCCCATAACAAATCAAAACCTCTGGGGGTACTGGAATAGAGATCGATCGTTCTCTGATTCAGGTCAAAATTACGAACTGTGGATGTATGAATTTGTCCGCCATAAAAACGGGTGCTACGTATGGTCGATGAAGTCGATTTCTTGGCCATAGATGGCGCCACTGGAAAACAAGAACAATTGCAGCTCTCTGCCTAAACAGGCATACGTCAACAATTCATGCACTTAATTGCACATGAGAACAAACTTTTTTCTGCTTTCTGTTCTATGAGATTTTTTAACGAATCTTGGATATTTTTAGATTGTCAAATCTGCAATTGGTTTCTCTCTCCAATCTACAGTTTTTTTAAGTGGTCTTTTTAGTTAATTTTTTATGGCAATGTACAAGTTTAAAAACGCTATATACAAGAGATCGTCGTATAAATGTTGCGACAAACTTCTAAAGGAGTTAGGACAAGTCATCAGAAGTAAAATCGCATAGGAACCCATGCCCGGAAATGTCATCATACGCCATTAGAGGAGCTGACCCATTAAGAATTGCTTCTTTTTGTACTTCTGAACATATCACAATAGTGAAGCACTCCTAGTCGCACGCGATGGTGTTTCTGAGCATGTGTTTCTATGCAATTTTAATCTTGATTATGTGCCCTAACTCACCTAGAAGTTTGTCACATTTAGATTGCTACCATCGATTTATTAACTATATTAACTAATTTTTTGAATTACTATATTAGCTAAAAAGATAAATGTTAGTTAACTAAAAGTATTACGCTATTCCTTGTTATATATAACGTTTTTAAACTTGTACATTTTTACAAAAAACAGACGAAAAAGGGCATTTTAAAAATTCTGTAGCTTTAGGTGAAAAACTAATTTCAAATTTGTAATACGCACAGGAATTAGGTAAGAACAAGTATTTGTATACATGCAACAAAAAAATTTGTTCCTCAATGTTATTTTCATTTATTTTAAATGAATGAAAATGGAATGATATAATACAATGTGTGTGTAAAACTCTAAACCAAAAATGTGCTGATTTTTATTAGTCTCTTTTAATTAACTTAGCCCATCAATAGGCAACACCAAATATTATAATGATATATAAAAAGTGGTTTTATGAAAAAGGAGATAACATATATATGCTTAAAATGAATGAAACAGGAATAATATAATTCAATATGGTGCGTAAAAACTGTAAACCAAAAATGTGCTGATTTTTATTAGTCTCTTTTAATTAACTTATCCATCAATGGGCAACAGCAAATATTATAATGATATATAAAAAGTTGTTTATGAAAAAGGAGATAACATATATATGCTTAAAATGAATGAAGGAGGAATAATATAATACAATATGGTGTGTAAAAACTGTAAACCAAAAATATGCTGATTTTTATGAGTCTTTCTTAAAAAAAAAAACTTGTTTTTGCAAAAAAAATGCTAACAATGGAAAATTAGTGTCTTCATGACAGATATAGACAAAAATTGCTAATAAAAACACATTATTAAGATATTCAAACTAATTTTAAATTTGAGAAAGCTGAAGGAAATATTCCTTCTTGATTTGATTAAATTCTAAGACATAAGAAAAATATTCAAATAAGAATGAAGTTTTCAGGAATACTTTCAGAAAATAGTATCAAAAGAATTTTTAAATACGTAATCAGTTCCCCATTAATCTCATTAAAATAAAATGCGTATGTCACATTTTTCACTATCATTTCTTATCAAATAAAGATCAGAAAAAGAACAGCATTGCAAAAAATGCGAAAAAAATACAACAAAAAAATAAATAAATCTAGGAAAATAACGAAATTGAAGCAAAATGCAATCACACTGACATATTTGTAAATGAAGAAAAATGAAATATTGGGAAAAAGTGACATTTTAAATTATGATTTTTAATGACAAAAAACAGAAAAATGTCAGTTTTTTTCTTTGATCTGACTGTTTTTAAAAGAAAAGATATTTAAAGTAAAAAGTGTTAATTATTATTAAAAAAATTGATAATGACAATAGTATTTACACTTCTTAATAATGATGAATTACAATTTATTTAAAAGAATATGTTGCAATTTAATTTTTATATACGTATAAATCAAACAAATTTTATTTAAACCGCGTGTTTTTTAATCACCGGTTAATATTTAGAGCCATATTAGGTTTTTACATTTTATTAACAATGAATTATAACCAATGACTTCGATACTTAATTCAAAGAATGCCCTGCTACTTTATTATTTTTGCTATTATAAGAAACTTTGTTAGTTTATTGATAATATTATTCAGATTGCATCAATCAATAACGATAATAAATTCAATAATTCCATACCTTTTAGTATTTAGAATTTGCTACTTGGAGCAATAAAATACAACAATAGGAGGATTATGTTTTACTGCGCGCTGCTTAAAAAACAAGAAATTTATTCTCATAAAAGTTTAAAAATAGTTACAAATTTCATCAAAAGATGGCATTACGAACTGATAAAAACAATGACGTAGTCTAAGAACAAAGTTTACAGATACAAATATATCATTCTAAATTATCTAACATGCAACAGAACCAGCTGTTTAAATAATTAAACAACGTACTCAAATTTTTTGAAAACGTTGTTCGAAGAAACAACGTGACTCAGTCAGAGGAAAAGTAACCCTATGCAATCATTTCTATCCGGAATAGTTTTGCATTCAACCGAACTGGTTGTTAAAACAATAAAACAATGTTTGAAATAAAACATTGCTTGCAGCAACAACATGGAGCAGTCTGAAGACAAAGTAACCGAAGAAAATATTGCAATTTTAAAATGGTCTGACCTGCAACATAACTGTTTTTATAATCATTTTTAGTCGGAAGCGCCATTTATTGTTGCACTTTGCAACTAATTTCGAAACTTTGTAAAAAAAAGAAAGTAGATGCGCTTCAATGCAAAACGCAGCACATCGTACATTTCCGTCTCCTGTTTTTCTTTAATTTTTAAAATCTTCAATCATTTTATGAGGCACATGGTCCTGTATTGCGCTAATATTTTAGACAACCATCATTTGCACTTTCGTATTGTATTATATATTTCCATAACCCAAGATGTTTCACTCATTTGGGCTTGGACCAGGTATTCTGTAATTTTATTAAAATAATGGTAAGATGAGAGTAAAGATTATTATTTTTTTCGGGGTTAGTGCACTCCTAAAAACTTCAAAGACGAAATATTAAAACATATCACCTCTACTCGAAATACAATCGTCTCGGAATGGTACTTTTGTAACCAAGACTGAAGAGTAAAAAGAAAAACTATTTTTTATTCTATTTTACACGGCTTTTCCTTCTAAGAAACTTTATAGACAAGGAAAAGAAAACACAGTTATAAGACAAAGATAAAAACTACATTTTTAAAATACCTGCTTCTTCTTTTCAATCTTCTTTAACTCTTGTCTAATTTTGTACTTTTCCTGTTTATCTTTTTCAGTTTCTTTCATTTCTTTTTCTAACTGTTTTCTCTTGTTGTCGTGCTGGAAAGTGATTATAATTTATTATCATAATCGTGTCTTTTAAAACATATTATAAATGAATAACTTTGTAACACTAGAAAATATTGGAAATCTTGTGAGCAATTTACTTTGTCTCCTTCTCACTGTTAATTTATTTTTATTACTTCTCTTTCGTATAAGACACAGTTTCCAGCAACTTTTAATTTTCTTACCTTAATTAATTATAATCGTAAATTTTCATTACCTGTGATTATTATTAAGGTACTAATTTTGGAACTAAATTAATTAATAACTCGCTAACATTGTAACACTGGAAAATATTTAAAATCTTATGAGTGATTTAATTCATCTTTTTCTCGCTGTTAATTTACTTTTATTACTTCCCTTTTTATATAAGACATAATTTTAAGCACCCTTTTTTATCTTAATTAATTATAATCGTATATTTTTATCCCCTACGATTATAATTAATAAAGGTACTATCTTTGAAACTAACTTAATTAACTACGTACTAACTTTGTACCCCTTAGTATTGGTATGGAGCTAAATTAACTACTCACTAACTACTTAGTATCACTGAAAAATATTTAAAAACTTGTGGACGATTTATTTTGTATTCGTCCTTTCTCGCTATTTATTAAGTTTTGTTGCATTCATTTTTGTAACAGCGCAGTTTTATTTTGTTACGTTAATTAATTATGATCCTATGTTTTAGTCTTGAATTGGGCTCTGTATAATCGCATGAAACGTTTTTACTAATAAATGGTAATTTATTGTAATAGTGGTATGTACAAGGTCAAATGTTGCCGTTTTACATCCTGCAATACTCTGTTTTTTGTTTTTATACTCCAAAATGACTAACTTACAAAGATGTGATTGCAAACAGCAATGTACCTTTTACTATCATATGCCGTTTGCTATAGTATTGCTACTAAATACAATACAATTTATCTTTACTATGTAATTTTTAGAGTTTTTTTCATTTTTGAAATATTATACATAATTGTACAAAGAGCATCGACTAATTTCCAGGACTGGTTTCATAACTCCTGAAATTATTCCGTGGATTACATACCCATTAAAGCACTCATGTAACAATGACTATCGAGTTTCAAAAGTAAAACTAAATTTGAAAGATTTGTATTTGAACTAAAGTTTCTCAGTTGTAAATATACTTTCAGAATCATTCAATATAGTGACTAACGATATGTTTTTAGTTTTTTCGATACGTTTAGTTATTAAAATGTCAACAAATAAAAAGCAATTTTGCCTCACTCTTGATATTCTTATGATAAATTACATAATGATAAACTAATGATAAATTAATAAAAGATTAATTACTAATTAATGATAAAAAAAATTTAATTCCTACTAAAATAAGGAAAATGTGTTAATAGCTTGTGCATTTTGTTATAGTTTCAGTTAGTAATAATTAAATCTCAAAAATTGGTATTGTGACTAGCGAAACATTTAGAAAATCTTTCTTTTTTATTTCAATAAAGAAGCATGTCAAAAAAAATTTGAACATATTTCGTAAATCGCTATAAAAAGGCCCTGTAAATTATGTTTGAAAAGTTCGATTTGATGTTTAAAACCCTAATTCTTAATGATTTTTGTTTTATTATTCTACAAATATTTATAAATTACACTTTTAAAAGTGGCTCGGTTCAAAGTTGATAAATCAGTACCATGATCCCTAATAAAGTGGTACAAATTAAGAGCAAATTCAAAAAAGTATTGAATTGAAGCTAAATTGAACCGTAGTATTGTTTAATCAAGTTTGGAAAGCATGATATAAGCTTATATCAAGGCTCAAATTAGGATCATATTGAAGTTACAACTGACTTGAATAATATTTATGGTTCAAGGTGTTCCAAACATTTTAACAGTGAATAATAAAAACTTACATCATATTTTGCTTCCAAATGATTTGCGTAAATTCTTTCATATCTCTGCTTGTTGTTAGCAGTACGTTGGGCATAATGAAATTTTTTTCGCAACTGAGCATTAAGAATTTTTCGTTCTCGCTCTCTTTGTTTAGACATTGACCTGCAAAAAAAGTTATTTAGACATTGACCCGCAATAAAAGTTATAGAGAAACTTTTAATACAAATAAAAATGATCAAATGCTTTTACACTAAGATGATACTTTATTATGACCGCCCATAAGTATTCCGTTTCGCCACTTTTTGGCATTTAATACAGTCATGATTCTTCTTCGTATGGAGTCAACAAGATGTTGTTGCGTCCTTCATGACACGTTCATATTTCTTTCCTGTTGTGTAACATTTGATTTTTCTAGGCATTTAGTCATATTGATTCGTGTTACGTCCATATAACTTTCCAATGTTCTGAGACTAGATTCTTCTGTACATGGACTCAACGAGATGTTGATAGGTCGTTAATGGCATGTCCATATCACTTTCCTGCAGGGTGAGATTCAATTCTTCTAGGCACTTAGTCAACAAGTTGTTGATAGGTCATTTTTGACCCGTCCTAATGGTGTGGAACTAGTTTTTTCTAGGCATCAATTCAACCAGATGTTGATAGGTACTTTGAGGCAAGTTCATGTCACTCTGAAACGGTAAGACTACATTCTTCTAGGCATGAAGTCAAATGTGGTGCAGATAAGTAGTTTATGGCAAGGTCATATCACTTTCCAATAGTGTGAGACTAGATTCTTTTGGGCATGAAGTCAAATGTGGTGCAGATAAGTAGTTTATGGCAAGGTCATATCACTTTCCAATAGTGTGAGACTAGATTCTTTTAGACATGAAGTCAAATGTGGTGCAGATAAGTAGTTTATGGGAAGTTCATATCACTTTCCAATAGTGTGAGACTAGATTCTTTTAGACATGAAGTCAGCTTTGATGCTGATAGGTTGTTTGAGTGCACGTTTGTATCATACTCCGATAGTGTGAGGATAGATTCGTCTATAAATGGTGTAAGCGAAATGTTGAAAATCATTTGTGAGACGTTCACATTCCATTTTTGATAATGGATGACATGATTCTTCAGTTTGAGTCAACAAAGTATTTGTAGCACGTTTGCGGCATGTTCATATTATTTTGCAATAGTGTGAAATTGCATTGTCGTTGACGTGGATGACAGATGTTAATTTTAACTTACCCAAAAATTATGCATCCTCGGGAGTATGGGGGCCAAGGTGAAGTTGCGGCTCAATTATGCTCGCTCCTCAAACTACTCCTGTACAATTGACTTCCATGTGACAATGACGTTTTACCCTTACCATTACCTTACCTGTTGAAAGTAGCTATTTGGTAAAACCATTAGGATTGCAGGATATGATAGGTCAACAACGGTGTTTGGATACGTTGTTTTATTTAGACTACCATGAAACGGAATTAATCTCCGTTATCCGTAGCTCTCTAGCAAATAGAGAAAACCAGAAAATATTGAGAGATGTTATAGTACAATTGCATAAAAAGTGATCCTAATAAGTGGTAGCTCAATATAAAGGGAAACGTATCAGCAGTAAGTAACAGAAATACCAGAAAAAATTTTCTGGTTAAAAACTTTCATCAGCTCTAAAAAATTATTTCGCTGCTAGTATTCTTTTTAAATACAGTTACAAAATGTTTTAATGCTAGTACGGTATAAAATTAAATCGTATCTTGAAAGTATTACTTGTAAATGTGTTACTTAAATGTGTTACTAAAACTAATGCTTTTGAGACAAATTTCTATTGAATTAATTGCTTATATAATTTACAAAATTGAAGCTTCTACTATTTTCTATCTCAATCTTTTTTTTACAATTTTGCAGTATTTTTCTTTGAATGACGATAAAGTACAGTAATATTCAGAAAATAAAAGATTTTCTAAAGAAATTAATCATTATTCATAAAATTATCCTACATTTTCTAGAATTAAAATGGCTGAATTTTGTAATGTTGCATTTAAAAGATATTTTACAAAATTTTATAAGCAATTACATATGTCTTATTGAAAAAATAAGCTTAAATTTAAACAACCTTTTACAAATTTTGCTACCTAAAAAGTTGAAATTGGTATCCTATTTAAGATATATAATGGAAGTTGTATGATTAAACAGTAAAATACAATTCTTGATATTTCATAAATTTAGAACAGATAAGAACTTCTTACACATTACTTTCTAATTTGATTAAGGCACATAGCTGTCGTAATGTAGAGATGGGGTTCGATCCTGTGGCTTGAAGCGCAACCAGCTTTCGATCAATGGGTACCAGCTTATCTGGGAAGTAAGGACAGCCTGTGCCCAATGCTGACCACTTTGTTATAACCATGCCGTTGTTCACGAAATTCAGGAGCTTTAAATTCCGAAACTCCCCTGGCCCCCAACAAGCTGAAGCGGAATGCTTTACTTCCTAATTTAATTTATATAAATTGTATTCATATACTCGGTATTCCCTAATCATCACCCTTGATAAATATTTTTAAATTTCAAACCAGAAATAAAATCAAAAAGCATACACAGTGGTATTTAAGCGAGGGAGAAACAAGAAAACTATCGAAATCAAATGATTCATGAAGAAGGAGAGATAAATGCAAACAGCAAAACCTGTTTGTTTATCGGATAAAACGGAAAAGAAATGAAAAATCGTGATTAGAAACCACCTCCAAGTTTCAACGGGAAATCAAACTTATTTTGACACTTTTTTACCCTGCCTTCCTCATTAGTGTTTCGTAGGATTCCGATAGTATTTTTATTTAATTTATATAAATTGTATTCATATACTCGGTATTCCCTAATCATCACCCTTGATAAATATTTTTAAATTTCATACCAGAAATAAAATCAAAAAGCATACACATTGGTATTTAAGCGAGGGAGAAACAAGAAAACCATCGAAATCAAATGAATCATCAAAAGGGAGGGATAGATGAAAACAGCAAAGCCTGTTTGTTTACCGGATAAAATGGAAAAGAAATGAAAAATCATAATTAGAAACCACCTCCAGGTTTCATCGGGAAAACAAACTTGTTTTGACTTTTTTTTTACCCTGCCCTCCTCACTAGTGTTTCGTTGGATTCCGATAGTATTTTTATTTCTTTTTCTGTATAATATGAACTTTTTTTTCTTTCAATAAGCATGCAATTTGGATTTCAATTTTGTCAAGAATTTTTAAAATATATATAAAGGGTGAGGATTACGGACTATCTTTCATAAAATTTCATTTTAGTTGATATTTATGACACTTTCTTTGTTAGAAATAAAATATCCGAAGAAACTGTAGTGAAAAGATCTACTTATTATTAGAAAAACATCATTGGACTCAAAAATTAAATTGGAAAAAGTCAACGCGTTTTGAACTCCCAATATCAGGACCCACCAAAACAAGAATCCTGTATGCAACAGCACTTTTATCCTCGTTTTAGTTTGTCTTGATAATGGGTGCCGTGTTTTGAGCACTCTAAATTTTTTTCTTAATAATTATTAAAGCTAATAAATTTTTTTTCATTGGCGCGTTAACCTTCCTTGTTAATCACATCTACGGGAAAACAGTGCTGACTTAAAATATTCTCAGAGATTTACGAATCATGAATTTAATTCCCCCTTTAATCGGGCTAAGAATGTGAGGATTTCATGGTTTTCCTCTCCGTGTAACGCAAAAGGGCGTTAGTTCCATAAAAAAGTCCTCCACGAATTGTAGTTTGTCTCAATGCTTAATACAAGTGTTCCCTTGTCTTCAGAGTTGTGTTCAAAATAACAAGTCTACGTAGTTGAATTTTGATAGTAGTATGGGTCAGCTGCTTATCACCGGTTATAAAATAAAAATCACATCAATGCCTAATTGTTTTCTTTTCCTCACAAACATATTCCTCGTCAAGCTTTTGTCAACGAATTATTGACTCCTATTGGTTAAGCGCTATGATTTATTGCTTACTAGTATAACGGAAAAATTAGCTTGAAGCACATCGGATTTATATAAGTATAAGAAAACGGAAAGCAGAAAAATTAGTATCATTTATTACCCTTCTCTTATTGTTGAGACTGCATTTTTCAAGTAAGTCCGCATCTGAACTTGAGTTCTCACGTTCTTTTCTTTCTCTCTTTCATCCTGCAATTCTCTCTGCTTCTTATAATGCTTTTCTCTCTTTCTTTTATCTTCAACATCCTAGTAATAAAAAAAAACATTAAAGCAGATAAGTTCAAAATGAAGAATAAAACAAAGGAAAATGAAAGACATATGAAAAAGGGGGAAATAATAAGTAAAAAAACAAAAAAAACAACAGTTTTAAATAAAATAAAAAAAAGGATGAAATTTTATTTAAAAAACCGGGGAAAAAAAGATATAATCTTTTCATCATTCTTTTCACACTTATATATATATTGAGCTGTCATAAGGAATAAATGGGGTTCGATCCCCAGTGGTGGCTTGAAGCACAACCAGCTTCAGATTGATGGGGGCCAGCTGATCTTGGAAGTAAGGACGGCCAGTGCCCAATGCTGACCACTTTGTTACAATCATATCGTTGGTCACGAAATTCAGGAAACTCCGAGACACNATATATATGTATATATATACATATATATGTATATATATGTATATATATATATTTTTTTTAAGGCAATCAAACTGGTTTCAAAGTTTTCTGTCTCACTATTCTCAGTAGTGATCCGTTAGGTTAATAGAATATTTTTACTGAAATCATCAAGACTGTATCAATACCGGAAATAACAAGGAGGAGATAAAAGATGATTGTTGACATCCAAAAATCCATTTTTTTCTTTTTTGCATTTATTTTCTTTATCAGGGATTTTGATGAGGTTCTAGATTCTTTCTATACTTATTTGCATACGTTTTTTTTTTACTTAAATTTTTCGAAAGATGTAAAAGGCAGTCTTTACGAAAATGCATTCCTTCTCGTTTCCTTTTTTCTTTTAAATGACATTAATATTTCTAAGTTATATTGAGACACAATTAGATATTGTTAACAGCATAAAAGTATCGTAAAGGTTAAAATCTGGAAGAAAAAGCTTTTTAATGCATCGAGCACAGCATTTTTGCTGTTGTCTACTTTTTTTCATTATTTTTTTACCTCAACTGCTGATAAACTCATTTTTTTGAAATTTTGTCGAATAGAAGTTGGTTATAAACAGAAGATAAGTTTTTTCAATTCATCTAGTCATGTGACTGAGTCTTTTTTTTTAACATTAATAAAGATCAAATCATTCCAATATTAAATAAAATTAGATTCCAAAATAAAAACAAAATTCCATGCCGCATTTTATTTTCTCTTTGTCATATTTATGAAGAAAAATAGTAAATCATTCCAATATTAAATTAGAAATATTTTAAAGCATAAGCAATTGTATTCATTTCCCATTGCGTTTTTAACACAGCAAGAAGACAAGTACTCTTAATTCGTTAACATTATTAACCCTATTAAAAATGAATCCCCATTATTATGAAAAATACTTCTAAAATAGCCGTTATTCCACTTTTCAAAGATTGCTAACAGAGCTAGAGTTAAAATAAAACAGCATATCTTAATTATTTGCTTAGTTCATATTTTTTTAAGAAATGGAAAAGCATAACAGCTGCATGTAACTTTTTAGAATTAAACTTTACACACAGAAATTAATTTTTGAAGTTTCGAGCTTCTATTATTCGCATGTTAATTTCTTTCACTTCTTTTTAAATTGTATTTACAAAATACAGCTTTTCAATTACTCGTTTTGAAAACGCACAAACAAGCGATGCGTCGAATTTTGTTTTACAAACATTTAGCTAAAAAATTTTCTTTTGAAAATTAAAAAGAAGAAAAATGAATTAAGATTTCCCGCCGAATAAACAGAAAAATATTTCTTTGAGGTTAGTATAAACTACTCTAGCTCTTAAAATTAAACTAAAATTCCAACTTCTCAAAGGATTTTCTGCTAGACATAACTTAAATATTAACAGTCAAATGAATAAACATTTTATAAAAATGATTTTTTCGTTTTGAATTTGTTATAAACGGTAGTTTTCTATTTTAATAACTTTCAAAATCCAGCTATCTTATTTACGAAACTTGCTTGCTTTGTTACATCAAAATGAATATCAAAACTCAATTTTTTTTTTGAATTTGTAAGCGTGGAAATTGTTATTGTGTAGTTTAAAGAAAATTTTAATGGATTTGAACATTTTCTAAAATCGGAGTGAAATATTTTTTTTTAATTTTTTAAATTATTTCTGATAGATTATTCATGAAAGTATGTCATGAATATTTTTGTGGGATAAATGGAAAACGTTCGTTATCATAATTGTGATAATATGAACTTAAATTTGAAATTATTTTTACAAAAATAATAATTAATAACATTAGGTAAAAAAAATATAGTTAAGGTATTTTTAAAAAACATTTTATATAAAAAAAATTGTAATTGTTTATTTATATCTTAATGTTTTTTTTTTTTAATTATTTCTGGTAGATTATTCATGAAAATATATCATGAATATTTTTGTGGGATAAATGGAAAAAGTTCGTTATATCATAATTATGATAATATGAACTTAAATTTGAAATTATTTTTACAAAAATAATAATTAATGACATTAGGTAAAAAAATATAGAAATAAGACATAAATAAAATCTTAATAATTAAAATAAAAATTAAAATGTGTGTTTGCAGAACAGCACTTCATCAGGGGACACAGGCCTGCAAACACACAGGAGCCTTTCTGTTGTTAGTGGATTAAACCAAAACTAACAGTGCCCCCAGGCCCCTTAATGAAAAGACAAAAATATAACTTTTACAGCAATTTAAAAGCACTAAAAATCTGAAAATGAATCACGCCTAAAAGGTATAAAATTTAAACCAATTAATGAAACGCCTTCTTCAAAACACAATATAAATAAAAGTAAGTAAATGAAAGTTACAGTTAATAAAAGTAATAATATAAAAATATTCCGAATCAGTAAAAAAATATAGTTAAGGTATTTTTAAAAAACATTTTATACAAAAAAAATTTATATTTGAGAAAAATCATTGCTAATTGATATCATAAAAATAGATAAAGAAAGATCAGGTATATTTATTGGAAGTAGTGTTAAACTAGTTTCATAAATTTCAAAAATAATATTAGTTATTGATCCAAAAAATAATTTCAAATATACTGTTTTTAATATGGATCGAAATGAATTGTGATCCACCAATTAGTCTTAATTAATTCATTAACACTTTCTCTCATAGTGTCACAAATGCTTGAGGGTGCAAATTCAGAACTGACTGCTGATTTTAAAATTCTTAAGGCCATGGATTTCAATGGTGGTGATAAAAGTGAGGTAATCCTACTGGATGTTTTGAAATGAAAAGATCATTTTAACCCCTTAACGATCGGTTAATTTTCAAGAAAACGGTCATAAAAGTGCCTTTTGTATTTGTATTACGTATTTGATTAGTGCTGATATCTAGTTTAAAATAAACCAGCTATCTACAATTACCTTAAAAATATCCTGGTACTGCCATCTGGTGTGTAAAATGAGAAATGAAATGTTTTCCGGTCAAGAAAAAGGAATTAGTTTTATTCTTATTGGCGCGTTACTACTGAACACTCCAGCCCATCAATATCACGGGAGCGAGAAATAGAGGGCGAAACCTCCTCGCACCGTCATTTTCACGGGAGCGAGAAGGAAGGGGTTAAAGTCTACCTGGAAAGCATGTAACCTTACGACAACCTTGTGTCGGAATTTTCTTTCTATTGTCACGAAAATATTTGAACTAAAAACCTTTTTTCAATAAAGCAAAAATATTGCAGTTTCAAACCTTTTATCCTAAAAGGATTAAAAATTATTTCTTAAGGCTTTTTTTAAAAACGTGTTGTCACTTAGGTAAAATGGTCACTTAGGTCCATAATGACGTTTTAGCTGACGTCACACCAGCTATAGGATCAAATTGCATTGTCCATTAAAATTTCATGACAAGGTGGATTTTAGCTGAGCATACAAGACGTTGCGAAAAGAAACCTTACAATTACCTAGATTTAAGATTATTTTCCTTGAGACTAGCTTTATTAAAGGATTTTTTCACTCTTGAAAACCCTAAGTTAACCTCGATTTAAGGTTTTTTTTATGGAAGGTTGCTTTCCAAGGTTTTGGATTAGGTAATGTACGTAGAATAGAGCAGATTGTCACAGATCTCGTTTTAAGGTTAGAAGGTTTACGCGCAAACCGCATAACAAATCTCTTTAGGTTTACATTAAAAGGTTTTGGCTGAGTGAAAATAAGCCTTATTTTGCAATCTGGGTACGCTGTTTACAATCCACCTTTCACGATGCCTATCAACCTTATGGGGCTACCATAATGTTAAAGCCACTTGCTCGGCTGTTCTAGATTTTATGAATTCTGGCCCTTCAAAGTTTGTTAATGATGGCGCTAATCCTTCCANACAGTTAATAAAAGTAATAATATAAAAATATTCCGAATCAGTAAAAAAATATAGTTAAGGTATTTTTAAAAAACATTTTATACAAAAAAAATTTATATTTGAGAAAAATCATTGCTAATTGATATCATAAAAATAGATAAAGAAAGATCAGGTATATTTATTGGAAGTAGTGTTAAACTAGTTTCATAAATTTCAAAAATAATATTAGTTATTGATCCAAAAAATAATTTCAAATATACTGTTTTTAATATGGATCGAAATGAATTGTGATCCACCAATTAGTCTTAATTAATTCATTAACACTTTCTCTCATAGTGTCACAAATGCTTGAGGGTGCAAATTCAGAACTGACTGCTGATTTTAAAATTCTTAAGGCCATGGATTTCAATGGTGGTGATAAAAGTGAGGTAATCCTACTGGATGTTTTGAAATGAAAAGATCATTTTAACCCCTTAACGATCGGTTAATTTTCAAGAAAACGGTCATAAATGTGCAATTTTTTTTTGGATTTTGTATTTGTATTACGTATTTGATTAGTGCTGATATCTAGTTTAAAATAAACTAACTATCTACAATTACCTTAAAAATATTCTGGTACTGCCATCTGGTGTGTAAAATGAGAAATAAAATGTTTTCTGGGCAAGAGAAATGAATTAGTTTTATTCTTATTGGCGCGTTACTACTGAACACTCCAGCCCGTCAATATCACGGGAGCGAGAAATAGAGGGTGAAACCTCAACCCGTCTTTTTCACGGGTGCGAGAAGGAAGGGGTTAAAGTCTACCCAGAAAACATGTAACCTTACGACAACCTTGTGGCGGAGTTTTCTTTTTATTGTCACGAAAATATTTACACTAAAAACCTTTTTTCAATAAAGCAAAAATATTGCAGTTTCAAACCTTTCATCCTAAAAGGATTAAAAATTATTTCTTAAAGCTTTTTTTAAAAAAGTGTTGTCACTTAGGTAAAATGGTCACTTAGGTCCATAATGACGTCTTAGATGACGTCACATTAGCGATAGGATCAAATTGCATTGTCCATTAAAATTTCATGGCAAGGTGGATTTTAGCTGAGCATACAAGACTTGGCGAAAAGAAACCTTATAATTACCTAGATTTAAGATTATTTTCCTTGAGACTAGCTTTATTAAAGGATTTTTTTCACGCTTGAAAACCCTAAGTTAACCTCGATTTAAGGTTTTTATATAGAAGGTTACTTTCCATAGTTTTGGATTAGGGTAATTGGAGTAGAATATAGCAGATTGTACCAGATCTCGTTTTGAGGTTAGAAGGTTTACACGCAAACCGCATAACAAACCTTTTTAGGTTTACATTAAAAGGTTTTTGCTGAGTGAAAATGAACCTTATTTTGATACCTGGCTACGCTGTTTACAATCCACCTTTCACATTGCCTATCAACCTTATGGGGCTACCATAATGTTAAAGCCACTTGCTCATCTGTTCTAGATCTTATGAATTCTGGCCCTTCAAAGTTTGTTTATGATGGCGCTAATCCTTCCACACATTTGAATTACAATTGTTCCAGCACTAAAGTTGACCTCGTCCTAGTCACATCTGATATCAGACAAGTAACTTTAAGTACAGTACTTGATGACCCTGGTTCTAAACATCGACAGATCATGACAAATGACAAATTTAAGGTCCCTGAGAACAAATCGTAGTTCAGAACTTCTAAGAAATTGAAAAATGCAATCTGGTGTCGTTTTAAAACAATGCTTGATTTCAAACTATGGCAAGATATCTTTAATTTTGATTCACACCCGTATAAAGTTATTAAGATAAGACAGATAATAGTTATTAAAGATAAGTTTTTATACTTTGCAAAAAAAACTATCCTTCGGGGTAAGTTAAAAAAATTTGGATCATTTCGAGAGCATGAACTTAACACACAATGGACTGAGAAGAAAAACCGAACTGACTAACAGAACCCCACACGTTATTGCTTTGAGAAAGCAATCTGTCATCTTCAAAAGTGAGATAGTAGGCCAGAAGCGTGCTTCTCTTAAAAATTACATTTCTAATGCTGACAATCAAAAGATCGTAAGAAGGCTTCTAAATGCGCTACTATTGTTAAAAATGAAAATGCTGAGACTCAGAAGGCTTCTTTCAAAGTAAATAACAAAGACCGACCATACTATAGCAGTCGCCTTTTGCAATATTTTACTCGCGAAAAGTTTTTATGCGCCATTGTTTGAAAATCGACGAAAATAGTAAAATGTAAACTGAAATAATCTCGAGAGGTTTCGACTGAACCTACGGATGTCCATCCTATTTTCTTATAATGAATTTTTTAAAGTCCCTAGAGCTAATGATATTCTCGGTCACTTGGTGTCGAATACAGGTTTAGATATTTTAACCTTAAACCTGGGTTGGAGGACTGGTTTTATCCCCTCGCATACCGCAGATATATTAGTATTTCGATTCCAAAGAAAGGCAAAGATTCTCAAGCTATTGATAGCTATATTACCATGCAATTGGAAAATCAACGTAAGCGACAAAAAAAATTTAAAATTGAGATTTTATGTATTTTGCATCTTCGAAAATTAAGCTATTTGCAACAAAAAAATGTTTCAAAAATAAATTTCGCTGTTTTTCTGTTTTCTGTATTGATTTGTTATGAGAGCTTGGAGGACTTTGTGACCCCAACACATTTAGTGTGTACCAATCATAATTTTGTACATTGGTCTCCGAAAGGCGAGGATTGAACTCACGTCCTCTCGGACATAGGCCCAACGCATTACCAAAAATGTTATCCCGGCAGCGAGTAAAATTAGTGGGCGAATTAGTGAACAGATTACGAAACTACCTGAAAAGAACGGAACAGGCGATTCCATGAATTTGAAACGAAGTATGACGTAAAGGGTGAGCGAAACTAGAAACTAAAAAAAGGACCTAAAATGAGATCTAATTGTCAGCGAATGATAGTGAACAAGGATTTGAGGCAATCCCTTCCCCAATTTCTTTGGAAAAGGAAAGAAAAAATTAAGGGCATTATTTTTCGTGCAATATGTTATTAATTGGGCACTCCATTATACCCATATTAATTCCTTCGTATCAGAAACCTAAATACTTATTACACTCAAACTATTGTAATTTTCGGTTTGAATCACAAATCAAAGAGCATCATTTTAACTCACCAACAGGTGAGAACCAACATGGTAAAGCCAGAAAGTGATAAGGAACTTACTTCATCATGATATTTCTGCAAAGCTTCTGCAGCGAGCACTCGCCTGCTATATATTCGATAATCGTTGATATCTCTCAGAGTGCAGATCACTTTTCCCGATTCGGAAACAAATCCTTCTTTCTCCAAGTGCTCTCTCATGGTTTTTCTTTTAAAATAAGATTTTAAATATGGATCGTAGAGACTATTGTATGTGTAATGTGGTTTTTGCAAATTGTATTCGTCATACAGATCCATATCCTTGCTAGGAGGTGGTAGAAACAGCTGCAAAATATTAGAGAGTTTTAGTACTTTGCACACAGTCATATACGTATTTCCTGTGTAGTGTAGATTGCTACAGAGAAGTTTCGGTACTTTACAGAGGCTCTGCTGAATCTCCTGGATAAACCTTTGATCTATTGAGAGGATTTTCGGGCATTGCAACTCAATCTTAATGATTCGGGGGCCTTCCCTTTAAATACGCTTACTGATGAATGCAGACGATATTTTAAGTTACGAAATCACTCATAAAATCTCACTTTCTCTGACTAAACACATGCAATTTTTTTTAATTATTTGAATTTTTAATCATCAAAATATGGAGAATGGACTATCTGGAAATACGGACTATCTGCAAAATATGGTCCTAGTAGTTTAGGACCCCATAATGTTAAATTTCCATACCATACCTAGAGAACTTTTAAGGTTAGTCAAAAAGTTTTGTGCGCAATTATAAAAATCGTTTATCCAAAGATAATTCGAAGGGAAAAAAAATTTTTAACAATTATTTATTATTTTTTTTTTTATTATTTTATTTCATTTAATTAACTATGGGGGAAAAAAGGAGTTAAAACGCATACAGGTCTTCACATCTTAAAGTATGCAATTTTAAATAATAAAATACGAAATTCGGATGAAATAGGTAGAATAGTGTTTGAGTTAATTCTTTTTTAAAAAAACGTATTGTTAAAATTTCATTTCTCGAAAACTATTCGATTGATTACATTCAAATTTTGTATATTACCATTTAATATCAGTTTATCATTTTTATTTGCGAAGTAAAATTGTTGATTTAAGATGTGGCGAAGCACGAAAAAAGGGAAATTAACATTAAGGGTTAAAAAAAAACTCTCAACCGCTCTCTCTTACCATTGGAACCATATTTTCGATATTACGGCTGTATTTTGTGAACCAAAAATTCAAATCCATCTAGAAAATTATGTTTATTCAGAGAAAAAGCGCTTTTGTTTTTAATTTCGTAACTTGAAAAATCGTTTGTGCAAAATAACTAGCATATTAGATTCGCGGACCGCGAATGATTAAGATTGTGCCTTAATACGTGGAAATCTAATCATTAGGTCAAAAGTTATTCGTAATACTCATTTGTGTTTTTTTTTTTTTTTTTTTTTTTTTTTTTTTTTTTTTTTTTTACATGAAAGTGTTAGATGTTAAGTGAAAGTACAATTTTTCGTTATTAAGTCAGTATCACACTGTTATTCAAATAAATTAGTTGTTTGTCATTACAAAAGTATAAAAAATATGCCCAATTTCTTAAATTTACTTTTTATTTTGCACTGAAAAAAATATGGTCAAAACTATGAGAATTTGGAAAAATTACCGCGTTTCTTACTCTATGATGGGAACACCAAAAAGCTGGGTAATTTTCACCGAAGTGCTTTGGTATTGATTCTGGCAAAATCAACAAGAAAATATTGTTTTATAATATGTGATAAAATTTAGTAATTTTATCACACCATAGAGCATGGCATAGAAACCATCTATTCAGTTTTGAAAATTCTCAGTCAGATTTTTTTGAATTTCCTACTCAAAAAAAACATTTTATTATTGCTGAACACACTATACACTGAGTGGCCAAATTATTATGACCACCTCAGAGTTTTATGCAAATGAGTTATTGCGTCGCAGCGTTGCCGCTAGAGGGCAAAGATAACCATAACACGGGAATGCTGGACAAGTGAGTCATCAGTTATACTGTGTTGCTTGCTCAGATATGGGAAAGAAAAGTGATTTAACTGAANACGGAGGGGAGCAACATTGCCCACGCCACACTGCCACAAACCCGTTTATAGGGTGGGCCACATTCACACATCATACACACACACAACAGAGGACAGCACAAGGAGAGAGAGAGAAACATCCATGCCCAGAGCGGGATTCGAACCCGCACCCTATGGCTTCGCAGTCAGGCACGCTAACCGCTCGGCCACCTGGCCGGCGCTGAAAACAATATAAATAATATGTTCGATCCTAAATTCTAAAATACAAAATATTTTTCTCCGCGAACAGTTTTTTGATTGACCTATTGGTGGCAAAATATGTGATGCCCCGTCCACTGATCTCCAGTTTTATCTTAAAAAATCCACTGTAATAATATATTTATTAACTCTATTTCTTTAAGATGTTCAAGATAAATATACGCAAGAAATAATTATTAAAATTAAGCGAAAAATACTTTCGAAAATAACTTGGCAACCTTACTATTTAAACAGGTTTATAATCAGTCCTAGGCATCAGAGCGTGAAAATCGCATTTATCACAAAACTGAAATAATTTATTGTAGATTATTTTTTCGCTTATTTTGTCATAAAGATTCAAAATGATTTTGATTTCTATTCAAGGCGGGAAATCTCACTGCAAAAATTGTTAAGAAAATGGGACTAGTTGCGCCAATATTCAGAAAAACAAAAATAATCGCGGAATTTAAAGTGACATGTCAGTAGCGATGAATTCTATTTCAATTATGCAATTATACTTTTCGTCACATGGCATGCGACGTCGACCAGGCGGGCGTAAAAACCTATGAGATGCGACGTCGATGGAGAAGGGATTAATTTACTTTTCTGTTTTGTACCTTTTAATAAATGCGTGGTATTAAGAGTTAGCCAGAATTTCTAATAAACCATTACCAGAATTTCCAGTAAACCATTACGATATGAACGGAAAAATGACCAAATGAATGGTTTATATAATACCGTATTTTTTGGTTTCATTAACCAGATTTTTGGTATTTTTACCAGAAATGTCATTACCATCCAGTGCGGTAATTTTACCAGATTTTTTTTTCCTTATGTGTGAGTGTTTCGTAAGAATAGCTTTTAATTTTTAAAATCCTTGTCAAATTGAAGTACGAAAAATATACATAGAATAATAGCTCAAAAAAGAAAAAAATACAAAATATTATCGAAACCTGGTGAATTATTAATTAGGAAGATTGAGATACAGCCATCAAACATGTTTGATTGCAGAAGGAAACCAAAAGGTTATAAAAAGCTACTATTAGAAACGCTTTCTAATATTGTGTTTGCTTTGTCTCGACTAAAAATTACTTTACATCCTCTATGTGAATGCACACTTTTTTTTATATTAGTTTTAAATACATTGGTGTCCAATGGTAAAGCACAAGTTTACACTGGACGTATGAGTAAAATTATGCTTTAAGTTTTGGTCACCAATGTAAATATAGCAAGCATATTTTTTAAGTACTTATTTTTTTCTTAAAAATTAAATTACGTTTGGTTCGATTATGTCGCCCTTTCTCTTTTCTATTCAACTTTCGAATTTTTTTATGTTAGTTTTATTTATTTTTTTTATATTAGTTTTAAATACATTGGTGTCCAATGGTAAAGTACAATTTTACACTGGACATATGAGTAAAATTATGCTTTAAGTTTTGGTCACCAATGTAAATTTAGCAAGCATATTTTTTAAGTACTTATTTTTTTCTTAAAAATTAAATTACGTTTGGTTCGATTATATCGCCCTTTCTCTTTTCTATTCAACTTTCTTATTTTTTTATATTAGTTTTATTTATTTATTTTTATATTTGTTTTAAATACATTGTTGTCCAATGGTAAAGCACAATTTTACACTGGACATATGAGTAAAATTATGCTTTACGTTTTGGTCACCAATGTAAATTAAGCAAGCATATTTTTTAAGCACTTAATTTCTTTTAAGAAATAAATGACGTTTGGTTTGATAATGTCACCCTTTCTCTTTTCTATTCAACTTTCTTTTACAACACCAAGAAAAAAATTCGGCTGTATATTTCTTTCCCTACAATATTGTTCATTCAAAATTCGGAATTTTCCATGCATTTCATTTGCAATTTGCATGTATCAACTAATCAATAAGTCATACAAATATTGGCAGATTTTATTACTGCACAAGAATTATGGTAATTTTGTAAACACTTGAAGTTGAAGTTGCTTGCTTACAAGTGTGTAAGTCATTTTCTTTAACGAGAAAATTTGAGATTAAGTGCCGAAAAAGTTTATACTTAATAGCTTCTGAATTTACTTTTTAGAAAATTGAATTTCTTTCAGTTATGTAATGAAATATTTCTAAATCAAGATCCGTAAGGACAAGTTATGGCTTTGAGAAAAGAACTGAAATTAGTTAATAGCATATTTTTAGGGATGAAATATAAAATTTATTGAACATAAAAACTGAAGTAAACTTTTAATGTTTTAATGGAATGTTAATTAGTTAACCTTTTTTGCAAAAAGAATCTCTTTAACCCTTTGACGCTAGTGGGACACAGGTGCCCCTTTTATCAATTTTTTCCGACGCCTTAATTACAAGGAAAAATAGATTTTTTTGTATTTTTTAATTATGAAAAACAGTTCCAATAATTACTAAAACAAATCTGTTAGATTAATGGAAATATATTTGTGCTAAACTTTAAATTCCAAAAAAAGCAGTTTTTGAATTTTTATTCATATCAATAATTAACTTTGTAAATTAAAAAAAATTCAATTATGAATTATTGTTTATCTTAGAAATAAGTGCAAATAAGTACAAATTTGAAAAATTGTTGTTTGGAAGTGAGCCATGTTGAGAAAATTTTACTTTGAACGTAACAATAGACACCGGTGCCTTATGCTGTATTTCACAACCGAAAACTATTAGAATAGAGAATCAATGGGTTTAAAAAAAATAGTTTCTTTTTTTTAAATCTCCAAACCAAATCTCCATATGTACAATCTATTTGTGTTTTTCAACCTACCAACAAATAAAAAAGTTCCATTTTTTAAACGGAAAATATCGCCATATAGTTGAAACTCTTATAAAAACAAATTCTACTGCATAACTTACTTCTTTATTTACTGGGGTCATTGTCATTCCATAGGGGTATTCTCCAACAGGTAGTTTAGTGGAGAGAGGTAAAATACTCCAAGAAGGCAGTGAGTTTTCTGGGACAGTTCCATCCAGACGTTTATAACCTAAGCAATCGAGAACATCTTTCTTTGGCCTAGCCAAATATTCCATTCTGTCAGACAACTTGGGCTTCCCTTTAAGTTTAATCTTTTGCACTTGAGCTTCAACTGAATACGGTTCTGTCGGCCCTGTATCTTCTGTATCTACTTTATACACTCTTCTCTGTTCTATTGATCTAACTGGTGGTTCTGGCTCGAAATCATCATCTTCAGTTGGTCCTATTGCTGCAGTCAGATCGTAAAGTTTATCTTTTCCTTCTTCTATCTCTTTTTCTTCGTAAATAACACCAACATCGTATACCTTCTGTCTCTTTGCTTCCTCTGATTCAACTGTTGGTTCTACATCTGGTGGCTCAGTAAGTCCAACTCCTTCTTTACCGGCGAATACTCTTGTATGTTTGATAGCTGTTTCCTGTGGTCTGGGTTCTGTGCCTATAGGTTCTGTTGGACCTCTAAGGCCTACGAGATCTTCTTTCCGTGGTCGACCAACTAGTATTTTAGTTTTAGGTTTTGGACTACTTTCTGAAATTTTCTGCTCATATTTTCTTTCTTTTTCTGCCTCTATAGTTTTTTCTTTGTGAACAACTCCAAAGTCATAAATCTTTTGCCTCTTTGCTTCCTCAGATTCAACTGTTGGTTCTACATTTGATGGTTCTGTAAGTCCAACACCTTCTTTACCGGCAAATACCCTCGTATGTTTGATAGTTGTTTCGTGTGGTCTAGGTTCGGTAGCTAATGGTTCTGTCGGACCCTTAAGACCTTCTATATCTTCTATTTGAGGCCGTACAGCTAGTATTTTAGTTTCAGACCCTATTTTACTTTCTAAAGGTGGAGTTTCTTCAGGGTGAGTGACACCAATGTCGTATACCATCTGCCTTTTTGCCTCTTCTAATTGAGCGCTTGGTACCACATTTAGTGATTCAGTGAGTTCGGCTCCTTCTTTTAGTGTTAATACTCTCGGATGTTTGATTATTGTTTTTTGTGGCTCATCTGTACTTAATGGTTCTGTTGGACCCCTAAGTCCCTCCGAATCTTCTTTCCGTGGGGTGAAAAGCACTTCAATGTTTTGCTCGATTTTTGGAATATCAGTTTTTTCTTCGATTTCTTTTGTTTGATGTTTATAAAGTGTGGACTCTAGTTGTAAGGATTCATCATCATCGAATATTTTAGTGGAACCCCCTTCAGATGTTCCCTCATAAACTTCTTCATGTTTCATTTCTTCTCTTTGTGGTTCTGGCTCAGCACTATACGGTTCAGTAAGTTTAGAAGATTCAATATAATCCTCTGCATCTTCCGAAGTAGTTTCATTATATTTAGACTCATCAATAGGTATGTTTAAACGAATTTTTTCAGCTTTAGCTAAAAACTTTGCTGTAAACGGTTGTAACGATTCATCATCATCGAATGTTTCAGAGGAACTACTTTTACCTGTTTCCGTATGAACTTTTTCATGTTCCATTTTCTTTATTTGTGGTTCTGGCTCAACATTATATGGTTCAGTAAATCCAGGAGTTTCCTTTATAACATCATCCAATGTATTAGTGGAACCCCCTTCAGATGTTCCCTCATAAACTTTTTCATGCTTCGTTTCTTCTCTTTGTGGTTCTGGCTCAGCGCTAGACGGTTCAGTAAGTTTAGAAGATTCAATATTATCATCTGTATCTTCCGAAGTAGTTTCGTTATATTTAGACTCATCAATAGGTTTGTTTAAACGAACCTTTTCAGCTTTAGCTAAAAACTTTGCGGTATACGGCTGTAACGATTCATCATCATCGAATGTTTCAGAGAAACCACTCTTACCTGTTTCCTTAGAAACTTTTTCATGTTCCGTTTCCTTTATTTGGGGATCTGGCTCAAAACTATAGGGTTCAGTTAATCCAGAAGTTTCAACGTAATCATCCGTGTCATCTGAAGTAGTTTCTCCATATTTAAGTTCATTCGTAGGTAATTTAAACCGAACTTTTCCAGTTTTGGCTGAAAACCAAGCAGATTCTGGTTGTAACGATTCAGCAGGAGCAGCTTCAGACGATCCCTCATAATTTTTTTCCTGTTCTATTTTTTCTTTTTCCAGTTCTGACCCAACACTGTGCGGATCAGTATGCTCTGATGTTTCATAGTAATCATCCGATTCTTCTGAAGAAGTTCCGTCACATTCAGTCTCATTCGTACCTAATTTTAACCGAACTTTTTCGTTTTGGGCTCGAAACCATGCGGTGTGTGGTTGCTGGGTTTGTGTTTGAGGCTTCGTTTTTTCTGCAGGTTTTGTTTCTCTTTCAGATTGATCCTCCAGCTGAGATACATCTCTTGAAACATTCTCTTCTTCATTTTCTTCATCATTTCTATCATTTGAATTTTTATCTCTGGAGTTGTTTTCGGATGTCATATAAAAATTTGGAAGGGTAAAAATTTATAAGCCAGAATTTATCTCAATTATGCGTACACTACAATTTAAGCGTTAATATTGTTAAGTTAGCCCTATTGTTAAAACATATCGAAACCAAAGAATGTTTGTTTTTAAAATTTTGTGAAGATAAACAATTGAAATTTTGAAATTCATTGTTAACAGTATATAGCTTTTGGAAATATATTGCTTTCATGTTATGAAATTAAGTCAGAAAAATCGCCTTATATATCTAATTTAAATCAATTACTAGTACAAGATATAACAATTAAACAACTTATCCAAAAAATTGACATTTCGAAATGAGCTGTTTTTTCAAATTGGACACCAAAGTAATAGAATATTGATATTTGGTTTTTAAAAGGAGAAACGCAGCAAACATATTTTTCAAATTATAAAACTGAGGGATTATATTTATCAGAAAAACATAATGAAAAGTTTCGTTTATACATTTATTTTGATGTCATCAAAAAAAAACTATTAGTTCATAATATTTTTTTAACGGTTGGCACTGAACTTTCACTCTTCACCTGAGAGGATGTCGGAACTGTTGCTCACTTAACGTTACCCAGTGGGTACCTATAGGTACCCACTGGGTTCATGTATGGTTCATATATTCATATAGGTTCATATATGAACCTAAGTCACGGAGGCGAGCAACATTATCCACACCACACTGCCACAGATACCCGTTCATAAGGTGGGCCACATTCCCACACCACACAACAAAGAAAACAACACACAGAGAGGGAAACATCCATGCATTGAGCGAGATTCGAACCCGTAGCCACTGTCGCACTAGAGCTGCACAATGGGCTATTGGCGACGGTTTGAGAAACATACCTGAGGATGATCCGAAGACATGCCATAACGATTCTGATCCTCTGCAGAGGGGATAGCACCCCCGCTTCGGTAACCCAACGACCTGCACGCAAAGTCGAGCACTTTACGGTAGCACAGTTTAACGAGAGCCAATACCGCACACCCTCGGTCCCTACACAGACTGATCCAAGTGGTCACCCACCCGCACACTGACCGCAGCCAATGATGCTTGACTTCGGTGATCTGCTGGGAACTCAAGCAGGCGTATACCAAGTAACTTTTCAGTTTCATCCTCTTCGTTATTCTCCAATTTTACATATACAGAGGGTCATTCCTGATTTTATAAAGCTATAATAAACAACTATAACAAATAGAACATAACTGCAGGAACACTTCACTAAATACATACCTATTCAAAATTTTTGCAAACCTCCGTTTCATGTTTGAATTTTTGGTGCCCAGCAAATATTTATTTAAATTCCAACATGCCACCATTGACGATATTAAGAGCTTTTAAATCATCCTCTTTCCATTATGGTTTAGCCATATTTCGATTTTCAGAAATCTTGTTTTGATTTTTGTTCTTATCCTCTAAGCTATGAATGAATTTGTTGACAGTTGAGGACTCAATTTGATATTTCCAATGTCCCTCTGACTGCAATTTTGCGTCTTGCAGCTTCAAAAGCAGGGAATCCCTTCCCTTCACTTTTATATCAATGACTTATTTCGGTCCAGTTGACTGCATACTGCCATCTAACGGTTTTTTGCGTCGTTAGAAACTTAATTACTTAATTTCTTTCTCTTTTATAGATAGTTTGGCTTCCCTTATATTTGCTTATACTCATTCGTCATTTCACTGATTCACGCATTCAATAGCTATTCAAATCAATAGTACTCTGATTCACTGATTCATTGATTTCCTTTGTGGCATCTAAACCAAAGATTGACATGTTACAAACCTATAGGTTTTACAAAACAATCAATTGCATTGTTTTTCTATTTTATGAAAGGTTTTTTTCAGCTTTATTTGTATTGTTCATTTAATACTGGTTTTCGGAATCCAGAGAATAAATTATGAACCAGTCTGTACTATTTACACATCACTATTTAGATAATCATAAAAATAAATAATAAAGAGTATTTTTAAAAAAATTATAGATTTTTTTAAAAAGTACTTTTTAAAAATATATTCTTGGCCTACAGCATGTAACTTTCCCGTAATTATTCTATTCGCACCACTTTTCAAAATTTTACACATTATATTTTTTAAAACTTCTAACATCAAGATTATTAAAGAATGAAAAATATGAGTCCTTATATTTTGCGCCTAACCATTAGCATAAAGTTAAAAAATTATATATTTAATCACATTGCTTATCAAGAAATTAAATATTTTATCACACACACATATTACGCATTTCAATAGATTTTGAATATTAAAATATAACGCGTAGCTAGTTCCCTACACTGAAAATTATTCAAACCATTTTTTTGTTTCTTTTTTGCTTATTACAACTTATATAATAATCATAAATAATTCATTTTTCAATTTATATATCTTCCTATGTTCCGCACTAATTAAAAAATAAGAATTAAAAAAAAACTGAAATATGTGCTTACAGAACATACAATTAATTTAAATGCATAAAAACCAATTTCTTGTTACACGACATCCTATGAAACATTTATACTTTCATGCTTTTAATTTGTAATTTCTTAATTATCTATGTTTGTTATAATTGTCAAATTAAAACCATCATAGAGAGTAAAATATTTAATTTGTATAAATTCTAATTTACTAAAACCTTCAAGATAAACATTTTAATTAAAAGCTTTATTTGTTTATAAATTCCCTCATGAATAATGTGCAAAAAATATCTTTTTGTATATTTTTTAACCAAAACATATCTTAATCAGACATATTTTTTGCCAAATCTTAAAAGACGTATTTGCACAACTAATTAAAAAATGTCTATATATATGGTCAATAAAATTATATAAAAACTATTCCTCACTCAATTAAGAAAATTTTCTCATTGAAATATTTGAGACTTAAAACAAATAGGAAAGTTCCAAATAAATTTTAAATAGAAGCTATTATAAAGTTATTTAAATAATTAGTAATATCCTAAGTTTTCTAATAGAAGCCTCATGCTTACTAAGTAGTTTTGTTGAAAATAAAACTCATTAAATGTTATTAGGCTGTTAAAAAAGTTCTGCAACACTTGCGAAAATTTCAACTTTCATGAATTTTTATTTCGCGTTGTTGTTTCCAAGTGTTCTTAGTTTATACTTTCATCAATAAATTCTAAATGACTTTAGATAAAACTGAACTTCGGGTTCAGATTCGTTATTGCTATGTACGATATCTTAGAGCAAGGGATGCTGCAAAGGTGTAGCAGAATTTTTTTAACAACCCAATGTTGTTTTGTCGAATCCCTAAGTTGCCGACGCAACTAGACCAATTCCGTAAGTCTAAAAACAGAAAAAGTTTTTAAAAAAACCTTGACAACTTTAAAATCAATACAGTTTAAAATATGCTCGGGATATGCTAGAGCAGTCCTACTCCTTTTGAAAATACTAAAAATCTTCTGTTCTTGTACATGTGAGGTAAACTTCTAGTGACCTCTGGCAAAGCTTGATATGCAAGTCTGCTGACTTCGAAGATCCTGAAAAAGTCGGGCTCCTCTGTACTTTCTCTGGACCAGAGCGTTTTAAGTAATACCAATCACGTGGGCCTGGATAGCCTGGTTGGTAGGGCGCTGGGATCAGATCCAAGAGTTCGTGGGTTCGGTCCCAGCCGACCAAAGACTCCCCGTGTAGTAAATGGTAACTGATGCACGTTAAATTTGTCGAGTCGCAAAGTCCTCCATGTTCCCTTAACAAATCAATACCTCTGGGGTACTGATTCTGGAGTTACCTTGTCTTCTGGATTGGTTCAAAATTACAAGGCTATGGAGTTGAACATTAATATCGTAAACCCCAAAATTGGATCGGCTGTTCAACGACGGATATTAAAAAAAAATACCAATCACGTGGTGGCTCAAGGAACAGAGCGTTCGTCCTCAAATTAGGTGAAGTTTCCTCCCCTTGTAAGTGACAAACAAATCACAAAACCTTTCTCTCCTAAGTACTTTCATAATTTTTGAAGTGCCTCAAATTAAATATCTAGCAATAAAACTTCAATTCAATCAAATTAAATATCTAGCAATGAAAGAGTTTAATCTTCGTAAATCTACTTGATTCATCGAAACCACAAGAATCACGAGTTGTCGCGAGAGGAATTGTTTCCGCGACGAAATGTGCTGACGATGAACTGTCTCCCCCCAACGAAGCGTGTGCGATGGATTGTCCCACGTGGAATACACCATGATGATGCACGACGAATTGAAGTGACACCAGTTTTTAAATAATTGGTGGTAGTGGTAGTAGTAATACTTTGTTTACGTTGCACTAGAGCTGCAGAATGGGATATTGGGGGCGGTCAAGGAAACATAACTGAGAATGATCCGAAGGACATGCCATCATAATTTTAATCCTCTGCAATACACTTAATATTTTGATTTTCAAACACTTTGTTAAAATAACTGTCTCAAAAGTAGAAGTAGTAGTAGCAGTAGTTAATTTAGGTCGCACTAGATCTGCACAATGGGCTATTGGCGACAATCTAGGAAATATCCCTGAGGATGATCCGAAGGCATACCATCACAATTTTGATCCTCTGCAGAGGGGATGGCACCCCTGCTTCGGTAGCCCAACGACCTGCACGCGAAGTCGAGCACTTTACGGTAGAACAGTTTAACGAGGACCAATACCGCACACCCTCGGTCCCTACGCAGACTGATCCAAGTGGTCACCCACCCGCACACTGACCGTAGCCAGTGATGCTTGACTTCGGTGATCTGCTGGGAACCGTGTCTTATCGATCAGCCCACTGCGGGACGCTAATTGGTGCATTTTAGCTCTTATGCTTAAACTTCTTTTTTTCATTTATCAAAGTCATGATAAAATATATATTTTTAACAAGTTACTTATTTCCTGTTTTTAATTACATCGCATGAATATGTCTTTTGTTCACATTTTCTTGTTGCCTTTAAAATTCAAAAATTTCTTGTTGTGCTTAAACATTTGAAACGATGTGTTTTGCAAATTATTTGAGAGGGTCGCTGAGCAGTACCATGGGTACCGAGATCTGAAGGAAAATTTCCTTCCCCTACAGATCTATGTCTACATTGGTAAAATGGTCATCTATCGGTGGGGTTCTGAGCTAAGACGTACTTCCAACCCTTCGGCGATATCTTGAAAAATGGAAGAAGTCCTTTACTGACCTAATTTGCAAAAGCCCAATGGCTGGTGAGTTGGGCTTGTCTAAGTGACATTTAAAACAACAAGAATAATGAAGGCTCAATATCCAAAAAAGATTATTCTGAGACTGCTAATTTGTGATATTATAGATCTTCTGCTTAAAGTTTTGACACAGCCTATATTTTTTTTCTATTTATCAAAGTCATGATAAAATAAATATTTTTCTGTAAATTTCTTATTTCCTGTTTTTAATTACATTGCATGAAATTTTCTTTTTGTTTACATTCTCTTGCTGTTTTTAATTTTTTTTTTTTTTTTTTTTTTTTTTTTTTTTTTTTTTTTTTTTTTTTTTTTTTTTTTTTGAGATGAAGTGTTTTTTGAGACGGAAGTGTTTTTCGGGATGAAGCGTTTTTTGAGACGGAAGTGTTTTTTTGAGATGAAGTATTTTTTGAGATGAAGTGTTTTTTGAGACGGAAGTGTTTTATAAATTATTTGAAATAATCCATCGAACTAGCAAATGTATGTTTCTTTTCCTGAACTGTCGAAATTATTATCTCATCATCAACGTGTAGTGCGTTAGAAGATTGAAAAAAAGAAACCCCCAAAACACTTTCAATAATAATTTATTTCTCATTCAAAATAAATACATATTTTTATAAAATTAATACATTCACGATTATATTCACACAAAAATTTAAGTTATCCTAATTTGTTCTTTTTTAATCATTTCACTATAGTACCTTTTCAATCATTTCACTATAGAACCTTTTTATTGAATCTACGCATTGAATAATATCTACAAAGGCACATATAATTGATGCTTAGATGATATTCAAATATTTTTCACTTTCCGTTGAGAAATATAACGATTTCAATTATCTACATAAAAATTACGCTAGCATGCAAAAGCATTTTTTAATCTATGTATTATTTTTTTAGCAGAAAGTATTTCATAAATTAATTTCATGCATGTTTTTCATAACAATTCTTCATATATTAACAACTTTTTCCTTAGAGAAATTATTTTCGACTGACTTAGTTTAAACTAATAATCGTTTTTATGTAATTACTTTCACTTAGGTATAAAAAAAAATTCAATTCATAAAATTTCCAAATAACAGATATTCGAACAATATTTCATTATAATACATTTTTATTTCTTATAATTGGCAATTAAATAGAAGATAAAAATGTAAAACTAAATGAATTCATGAAATTTCCAATCAAACCACATTTAATAATCATTAAATTTATTTAGTTTTCCATTATTGGCAATTTAATAAAATATTAAAATGTGAAATTAAATGAATTCTTATAATTCTATTCATAAAATTTCTAAACACCACATGTTCAAACCGTATTTAATAATTTTGGAACTAAATTTATTCTATTTCTTATTTTTGGCAATAAAATAAAAAAAATTAAAATGTGAAATTAAATGAATTCATTAAATTTAATTCATATTTAATAGTTTTAGAACTAAATTTATATTATTTCCTATAATTGGTAATTAAAAAAAAGTACAAATGTGAAAAATTGTTTCATATAATAGGATAATTAATGAGAAAAAAAATTTTTGAAATATTTAATTTCTTTTTTCTGGTTTCATCTGCTAAAGAAAAAACGAAAAACTTCATTCTTATACAAGTTGCTTCGTATTGGCCGGCCTTAATAAATATTTATATAAACCATTTTTAAGATCAACAAGAATATACACTTTAAGATATGGGTCTTAAATTAATGTTCAACCTATGAAATAAGAAAAACTGCGTAATTAAATTATGAAATTTTGATGAAGAACGTAAAAACCCAATTTGGTTGCTGGATGAAATTTCAATTTGTATCTAATAGTCAGCAATAAAGCAAGATTTATTTTTTCTGACTCGCTTTCCTCAGTAGTGATGAGTTAGACTTTTTTTCTCATTGAAATATCAATTTGAGACTCCTCCTCATTTATATGATTCTTTGACGTCATTCTTAATGAAAGTTCTAAAAAATTTTGTTAAGGGAAGACATTACGATATTCCTTGTACATTTTTTAAATGATTTTTATTATAACCAATGAATGAAACACAAGACTTTATAAGAGATTCCTTCGTCTTTTATCATTGTAAGCCATCTTGCAGCGTTAAATAATGACAGTTACACAGCTCTAAATGAATAATTAGTCTATGTTTTCATTTAGTCTATGCTTTTATTTAGTCGATATTTTAATCAAAATGATTAATTAGTCTATTTTTCGTGCGGTATTTTAAAAGGTCTTAAAACTAAACAGAATTTCCTCTGAAATTTTAAGCCTAAGACACTTTTTTTTTAAAAAAAAACTTAACATCATAATAAATCATCCTTTGATATGAACACTTAGTTTCGAAAACAATTTAACTTTACTTTTTCTTAGAACTATTTCAGATTTTTGACACGCTTATTCATGATTCTTAACTAGAAATGTACGGAATTATTTTGTTTCTTGCTGTCCTATAGAGAAAACTGAGTGTTAATTTTGATGCTATTTTTAACTTAATTATTATCCTAAATCTAATAATACTAGGCTGTTTTATAATATTTTAAAAAAAGATTTAAACTATGTAATTACAAAAAAAAAATTAAGTTCAATAAAATTTCTGTGTATATAATATAGTACATAGAGTTTAAATACCGTATAGGACTAATAATTTCGTTAAATCAAAGATTACAAATATTTTGAAAAAATAACGTTTTAAAAATAATAATAAATTTCAAAAGTGTTTTTTGTTAAAGTTCAAATTAGCAAACAAAGTGTTGTTTTTCAAAATATTTGTAAAATCCAGAGTTAACTTTGGAATTTTATAACAAAACAACGTTAATTCCAATTTTGAAATTTTCAGCTTTTACCGTTTAAAACGCAAATAATAAAGTTTCGGTAGAAAAGTTTTAAATTAAAGCAACCTTTAACAACCAGCAGCGATATATTTAAAACTAAAAATTTTAATTTTTGATAACTTATAACTCAATAGATTGCTTCGAAATGGACGAAATATACAGCGTTATTCATAATTCCCTCTGTTTACTACAACCTTATGTTTACTACAACAGGCTTCAGTGGAACATGTTACTGCCATCTACCGGCAACTGCTTAAATTAAAACTTGAATACTTTCGGAATAATTTCATATGCTCTTTTTTGCCATATTCGTCTTCGTTTTTTTACTAAAACGCTTCGAAACCCCGGAGGGAATTATGAATAACCCTGTATATTATATGCATGATTTTTTAACATTAAAGGTTAAATTATGTACTCAAAACATAACAAAAAACATTTTAGTTTCATTTTCGAGAGTTTTCTTTCGGTTTTGTCTGACAGCTCACGAAGAAACTACTATAACTTAATTTCTATAAATCGGAAATCAAAATTTAAAGGGTTTTGAAAAACTAATGAAATAAATTTGAATATGGATATTAAAAAAATTCAAATTTTCGTCAAAATCACCCATTTTCTCTCAGTCAGATACCTGAGAAAATCACTCCCCGATAAATTATAAAGTTAACCATTACCAATTAAACCATTACCATTTACTCCAAAAAATAAAATTATTTCCTCAACATGGAACAAAATATTTGCTTAAAAGAAAACAAACTTAATTTTTGTACAGTGTAAATTTTACAAGGGATGTTAAACTATCTTCAAAAGATGTTGAAATATGTCATAACGAAGCAGTGAAGAAGGTATCCACTTCCTTGATGGTTAAACCATGTTACGAGCTGGCATTATCTGTAATGAAAACAATTATGGTAGTTATAAAATTATTTGAATTATTTTTGAAGCGGATCTTAGTAAAAGCATTAATTAGAATACCGAATGTATACCACTCTTAAAAATGAAACTCCCACTTTTGATGATTCAGCAATCCTTGAGCTATGTCACATTAATTTTGAAAATAATTTCTTCACGTGATTTGTGACAAGACACGAACTTTCAAATATATGACGAAAATGTTTCCTCAACTCGAAACCTCATCGTAGTGCATTGTGGGAGGTTGTTAACTACTCTAGAATAACGAAATTAAAATGAAGACTAGACAGTCGAAAATAGTGCCCAAGTAAGCCCACTGATGTGTATGGAAGTCAAAGGATTGGCCTCGAGCCCGGAAGATCCCGGGATCGAATCTCGCTCCGGGCATAGGTGTTATTTATCTCTATAATTCTTCTGTTGTTATGGTAACATTGATCCACACGTATGGCGCTCACGATAAAGTGATCATTTATTAGGAAATTTAGATACTTAAGGTAGTGATCTTTATGACCGTCAAAGAGTCGGCCTCGTGCCAGGAAGGTCCCGGAGTCGAATCTCGCTCCGGGAAGTGGATTTTATTTGTCTCTCTATAATTCTTCTGTTGTTAGGGTGACATTGATCCACATGTATGGCGCTCACGATAACGTGATCATTTATTAGGTAATTTAAATACTTAAGGTAGTGATCTGTATGACCGTCAAAGAGTTGGCCTCGTGCCAGGAAGATCCAGGAGTCAAATCTCGCTCCGGGAAGCAGATTTTATTTGTCTCTCTATAATTCTTCTGTTGTTGGGGTGACTTTGATCCACATGTATGGCGCTCACGATAAAGTGATCATTTATTAGGAAATTTAAATACTTAAGGTAGTGATCTGTATGGCCGTCAAAGAGTTGGCCTCGTGCCAGGAAGATCCCGGAGTCGAATCTCGCTCCAGAAAATTGTTATTTATCTTTCTGTTCTATCTGTAATTCTTCTATTGTTAAGATGACATTGATCCCCATATATGGTGCTCACGATGAAGTGATTATTTAGTAGAAAAGTTAAATACTTTAGACACTATAAGTTTTTCTCTTTTTTNCTAAAATATCACTACTATTTTAATCAATAAAAAAAATATATCATTAATTTTGATTTCCTCAAAGAAGTAAAAACTGCTTCGTCGCAGACGAAACTTCGTGATATTTGAGTATCTATTTTTTACGGTATGGGTGCTTCAAAAATGATTTGTGACTGGAATTCAATTTAAAAAAAAAAACAGACGAAATCATGTAGAAATGTGCAATTCGCCACATTCTGCTGCGAAAACGTAATTTTTAAAAATTAGACCGAAAAAATTCTTGCCTTTAAGTTGTTGCTTGGGGCATTTTACGCGCAGAAGTACTTTGATTTCAATTTTAACAATTTTCAAGAAATGTCCGCAATATTGTTAAAGTTCTTTATCGATTGGAATTTTAGTAATAATTTAACTGTCCGGCAGCCATTAAATCACATAAACCATCTCTTGTTCGGGACATTTTTTCAGCACAGTCTGCATCAGAAGTATTAAAATTATATCTCTCTCATCCATCTCTTTCCTGAGATAAGACAAAAATTTTATCCATTGCATGATGTCCTACTTTCCCAACCACCTCCGCAGATATAACCTGAGTATCGTACACGCTATTACTCGAAAAAGGCTAACCCCATCACCAATAATTGATATGACATTATGTGCCACCACAGCACCGTTTAAGATTAAAGTTTCTACAACCATTATAGAAAGGATCGAAATTAAATCTAAGTAATTACTTCATAACTAAATTTTTATCTCGATAAAAGTGCAAAATTATTCTAAATAAATACTTAACTTATTACTAACTTTTCAAACCTTACAAAAGGAATCTAAATAAATATTTCACGTATAACTTATTTTTTAACGCTACTTAAAATATTACTAAAGACAACCTAACAAAAGGAATCTAAATAAATATTTCACGTATAGCTTATTTTTTTAACGCTACATAAAATATTACTAAAGACAACCTAGCAAAAGGAATCTAAAGAAATATTTCACGTATAGCTTATTTTTTAACGCTACGTAAAATATTACTAAAGACAACCTAACAAAAGGAATCTAAACAAATACTTCACGTATAGCTTATTTTTTAACGCTACTTAATTATTATTTAAGACAACCTAACAAAAGGTATCTAAATAAATATTTCACGCATAGTTTATTTTTTAACGCTACTTAAAATATTACTAAAGACAACCTAACAAGAGGAATCTAAATAAATATTTCACGTATAGCTTATTTTGTAACGCTACTTAAAATATTACTAAAGACAACCTAACAAAAGGAATCTAAAATATTTCATGTATAGCTTATTTTTTAACGCTACGTAAAATATTACTAAAGACAACCTAACAAACGGAATCTAAACAAATACTAAGTTATAACTAAGTTTTTAACACTACTTAAAATATTACTAAAGACAACCTAACAAAAGGAATCTAAATAAATATTTCACGTATAGCTTATTTTTTAACGCTACTTAAAATATTACTAAAGACAACCTAACAAGAGGAATCTAAACAAATACTAAGTTATAACTAATTTTTTAACGCTACTTAATTATTATTTAAGACAACCTAACAAAAAGAATAATGACTATAGTGTTGCCATTAGGTAGAGAAATACCCGAGTTTATGGTGCCACATAAGAGTTGTTGTTGTTGCTATTGTAGTTAATTTACGTCGCACTAGAGCTGCACAACGGGCTATTGGCGACGGTCTGGGAAACATCCCGGAGGATGATCCGAAGACATGCCATCACAATTTTGATCCTCTGCGGAGGGGATGGCACCCCCGCTTCGGTAGCCCGACGACCTGCGCGCGAAGTCGAGCACTTTACGGTAGAACAGTTTAACGAGGACCAATACCGCACACCCTCGGTCCCTACGCAGGCTGATCCAAGTGGTCACCCACCCGCACACTGACCGTAGCCAGTGATGCTTGACTTCGGTGATCTGCTGGGAACCGTGTCTTAACGATCAGTCCACTGCGGGACTGCCACATAAGAGAAATAATTATATATATTGTAGATTTTTTCAAGCTTCTTGACTTAAGTGTACAGTACTGCTCAGTAGTTAAATATCAAAATGATTCTTTGCTGTGATGAATGAAAAGAGACGTACAGTTCGCCAAAAAAAGCAGATCACCCTGCATAACTTTTGATCTAATGATCGGAACTTCACGCTCTAGGACTCAAACTTAATGATTCGAGGGAGTGACCTCAAATATGTTAATTAATTAGTGCAGACGATATTTTATTTTGCAAAATTAGAAACAAAAACGTTCTTTCTCTGAATAAACATACCTTTTTTTTCAACGGATTTGGATTTTTCACCCTCAAAATATAGATGGTAGCCGCAATCTGGGGAATATGGTCCCCTTAGTTTGATCAGGAGAGCGATACAAAGTTTGGAGCGATGCAAAGTTAATTTAACTTTTTGCGTATTATGCAATATCACGAGAACTCATTGAGCGAATTGGAAAAAAAAATTTTAGAGAATTATAAAATTCGTTCATCCAAAGACTCCATACCAAAAATTAATTTTGGAGAATATCTATTATTTTTTATTATTTATTTAATAGTAGTCAAAAGAATTTTGAACTTAAGGCCTACACCCTTTTAAAGTACGTAATTTTACCTAACAAAATATAAAATTTGAACAAATAAGATCGAATAGTTTCTGAGAAATGCAATTTTAAAAAAGTCGTAAATTTAAAATACGATTTCTTAGGAACTATTCAGAGGATTTCATTCAAACTTGGTATATTATCATCCAAAATTCCACCGCTTTAATATGATATAAAAAATTGTATACTGTTTTATTTTTTGGTACACTGTGTATAGGGGAGAGTGGGGTCAATTGTAACAGGGTACGATTGTAACAGAGCAAAAATTTCGAGTGTCGGGTTCCAGATTTGGTTCCAAGGTGGCACACAAGGTGTATTTAATAAATCTACATGTACACCCCTGCTGGCAACCATTTTTATGTACTTTTGAAAGAGTTACATCACAAAAGATATTTTCAATTATATGAATATACATATAG
>NC_092211.1:62076855-62106777 GCF_043381705.1 Parasteatoda tepidariorum | reverse complement strand
TTTTTAACCCCTTAAAGTTAAAAGTTTAACCCTTTAGGTCTCTGCTCATTATTATTTTTACTCCGAAAATATCACTACTATTTTGATCAATAAAAAAATATATCACAACTATGATAATATATATAATTAACTATGTTTTAGTTGAATTTATGAACTGTTACAATTGACCCCGTAAGTGGGGACAATTGTAACAACTGCACGACTGTCAAAAATTGTTAATAACTAATATAATAATATTTAAAATCAGGTATTTATTTTTTTTTCTAGTAGAGGATAGTCTACTTTATTCGTCTGTCAATTAATACTAATAATATATTGGATTTTTTGTTAGTTAAAAATAGTAAAGTAAAAAATTTTACAATTGACCCCACTCTCCCCTATAGAACGCTAAAAAAGTTTGGTTACTGAGAGCAGACATACGACTGGAACCTAGCGTTTGGTAGCTGGGCAAGACATGCGCCCGCAAAGGGTTAATTATTATTTTTCGATCTCCAATCAGTAAATTTTTATTTCGTTCTTGACAATGTCTCTAAAAAACTAATGAAGAGTGATAATTATGAAACTTCCTGAATAAATAATGTTTAAAATGCTACTATGCATTTTAACGAATTAATTAGTTGCATCTCCGCAAATGTATTTTAAAACTTTTTTTCATTTCCAGCACTTATACCATTAAACTATGTTAATTACCACCATCTTCTGAGTAAAAAATTAAAGCTACACTCCGAAATTCTAAAAGTAAGCAGCAAAATAAAATTTGAATCCATAATTTGTTAAAATCGAATCAGAAATTACTTCAGGCCTATGGCAGAGTCAAATAATTAAATTAAGCAATGCCAAATACTTCAAACTATAGTTACGACTAATTATGAAATATGAAAATGTGATTATTTCCGACAAAATGCTTACCAATTACTTCGCTTCTGAGTTTAGCTGCTAAACTTTTCCTAAAGGCTAATGTTTGGGGATCCACTTCTGTTGTTTCTTCTTTCAAAATTTGCCTTGCAGCGCGAGCAGATTTTGGTCTTGTTTGAGTAATAACTTCATCGGCATTGGAGAGTCTTCTGGCGCGTTCTTGTTTCTTCATGGCGAGGATTCTGTCTCTCTGTTGGCGCAAATAATTTTGCCGCTTCTCCAGTTCCAGTGGTGTAATCTCTACCTAAGAAAAATTATTTCTAATTAGTATTTCACAACGATTCGATGAGTATTTATGCTTGCAAAATGTATAAGAATAAAAACTCTGATAAGGAATCTGCTACACTGGTTTTTGGGAGAAGAAATTTTCCCAAAAATGCTGCAGAATATTCTCTTGTTAATGATCTCCTTCTTTCCTACTAATAACATATTAGTAAGAGAACATGTTTTTAATTTTGTAATGTTCAGAAATGTCAAAAATAATTTTTTTAATTGATTTTAATAAAACTATTTAAAGAGTGTTCATTGTTTTCAGATTTTATAAGATTAAAACCGGTTACTAAGGTTAACTCGGCGTTGTTTCGGGGTATATTTTGCTGACTACTGAGATGAGTTGGATTAAAATTCTTTGATTTTCTCCTCTAGTGCCAAGATTATTCCTACGGTCCTAAGCCCCGCTTCGCGGGTTGGCTGGCCACCTGCGGTGAATATACGGTTCTAAGCAACTGACTAGTCATTGAAGACATTTTGTCTAAACATCAAAGAATGACATAAAAACATAAAATTTTAATTTGTATGTAGTTTCTATGTTTTATTTCGTAAATTGCTTTGTATAGCCTGAGTGTTTAGGGGCGCAAATGAAGCTTCACTATTTTGAAATGCGTGTTTTCCCAAGTATTGCTGCACTCGTAGTAATTAAAAATAAAAGGGCGAGAATAGCCTTGTTGGTAGTGCTTTGAGCCCACGTCCAAGGGGTCGTGAGTTTGATCCTCGCCGGCCGAAGACTTCCCGTGTGACTGGTGCACGTTAAATCTGTCTGGTCACAAAGTCCTCCATGTTCCCACAACATATCTCTGGGGGTACTGAATTGGAGACTGATCATTCTATGGTTCAGGTCAAAATTACGATCTGTGGATAAATGAATGAATGTATGAATGAGTGCCCCCTATAAAAGGGCTGTAATGTGTGTTTGACTGAAGTCGTATTCTTGGTCATGGATGGCGCCAATGTAAAACAAGAAACATTCTATTCCCTGAAGCATCACGGCTCCACTATTTAACCCTTGTAGTTTTTCTACTAATGACAGGCAATGAACTTGAGCAGGATTCGAACCAGCAACCACATGCGTCACAGTCAGGCACGGTGGTAACCGCACGGCCACTTGGCCAATTTATCTATTGTAGTGGAAAATTTATTGGTGGAAGATTACGAGATCTTTATTTCTTCATAAGCTCGCACTCGTGTAAAAGTCAGTCAAAAATTGAAAAATTGAATTGCTTGAATTGAGTACTTGCAACTCACGAAGAAGTGAAATGATTAAGTCTAACCATGTGATTTAAATCAGGTTTAATTGAAAACCTTTAAGTAACGTCACGAGTGTGTGTCGAATCTGATAGACTTCTGAATCGACAAATATCCCGATTTACCAACCATGACGTCATTTACAGGTATCCAATTATTATAAATAGCGAATAAAATGCGAGTGTAGCAAAAATAGTGTAGCAAATTAAATAACTCCTTTTTTTGAGCAAGCAGTGAGAAGAGAGCGGAACCTCTTAGCTTTTTTTTAAAAAATAACCTTGAATATTAATAAATTATTTCATAAGCTATGTTTAAGCAATAAATATTTACGACTGGTTCGGTTACCCNCGGTCCCCCCCCCCCCTCATAAAATATCCCAATTATAAATATAATTGAAAAAATCGATATTTCAGCGAAGCAAATTAAAAGCGTTATCAAAATCTGGTGAATCATCATAAAATTAAAATAAAAAGCATTAGAACCAGTTCATTTGACTGTCAAAAGCAAATAGCGTCACCAATAAATTACGTAGGTTCAAGTAATCACGAAAGATTGCGCAATAATTGACGCTAATAAATTTAAAATCAATTAAATTCTGACAATTATAAAATTCAACTGAGATAATTTATTAATTTTGAATTAGGTGGTATGAAAACATACAGTAAAGGTGGTATTTAGAGAACACTTCATTTAAAAGAATAATGTGTACCTGAGGCTGCACGTATGGGTTCGAATCTCCCTCTGACCAAGGCCTTTCATTGGGAAGCTTCAAAGGTGGAAGCTCATTAGTAGATACTTTTACATCTCCTGCCAGAGAATCATCTTTTGCGGCATGTGCTATTCCTTCGTCCCTATTTCCTACAATTTCATCAGTTGCGTCACTGGAAGATTCGATGGTCTGTTCTACTGGTTCTTGCTCCACAGGAGAATTCTCTACAACAGAAACTGCTTCGAATTTTTCCTCGATAGTAGCGCCATCTTCCGTTTCGACTGGAGATACTTGCGGAGATGGCTCCACTGCTTTGTCTTCAGTTGGAGAATGAGAATCATTCGTTTCTTCTTTGTCCCTGACAGCGTGCTTGATAGCCTTTATAAAATATCAAACATGTTTAATCGAAAGGAGTACCAGTTTTGAATTGATATAATAAAAACTATTTGTGGGTATTTCCTTGCTGTTAGAGTGTAGTTTTAATCAATATGCAAATCTTAATTCAAAAATTCAGCAACTTAACTATTTTCTAAATGATATTTGATGCTGCGGTATCTAGCGCAAAAGCTGCTCTAATTTTTTATTATAAGCATAAAAACTACCTGCAATCCAAGGAAAAATTTGTTGTCGTTTTTTCATGTACAATACTTATTCAAATCTCATTTGACTAAAAACATGACAATCACTCATTTCTTCTCTGTCCCTGATAGCATATTTAATATCCCTTAAACAATATTAAACATATTAAGTCAAAAGAAGTAATCATTTTTGAAATTATATAATATTATTGATACTGTTAATTGATATTTTTGCTGTTAGGTAGTAGTTTTAATCAACACTCAAAGCTTAGTTCAACAGCTAAACCATTTTCCACAAAAATACTTGATGTTGCCGAATTAAGCATATAAGAGGTCTAATTATTTTATCAAAAGCCTACAAACTGTCTCCGTTACCCCAATAAGAGCCTGGATTTTTTCGCCACAATATTTTCTGAAGACTGGAAACGTGATCATAATTTTTACCCAAGCTGCAATCATATACAGAATCGTTCCTCAATCACTTTTTTTTACATCTTGACAAAGCTGAAGTTACTAGAACCTACAAGTTAGGAGTTAAAAAAGTATAAAGTTAAAGGGCATTGTCATTATCTGACAAAACCTTATCGAGTTCAATCAATTTCAGAACTAATTAATAGTAAAATTAACTAAATAGTTCCAATGGAGGGCTGTTATTCCGGAATTGTTACTCCAAAAGTTGCTTATTCCTAGTTACATTTAAAGATCGCAAGCATCTTGACGTCATGAATATATATCTAAAGATACCTACCTGTTCGAGAAGTTCTTTTTCCTTTTTTGCTTCAGTTTTCATCTTCTCGTGTAAAGCGATATCTGCTGGAGCCATGTCATTCTTCCGCATTGTTTCATCTCCATCCTGGGCTTCATTTATGGCCTTTCTGGAGAAATAGATGAAAGCAGGTAAAGTTAAGACAAAGGCATAATAAATATCGTATGTCTTTCATCTAGAAAAGAGCAACTTAGAAAAAAAGCTTAACAGTTATTATTAAAAGAAAAGTTGAAGTTTCTAGGGAAAGGTACCTGATATGAGACATGTGACCAGTGCAATACTGAAAAGTACCTCGCAGTGTTATTCTAAAAATATCAGAATGTTAACGAATTTACATATTTTTAAAAAGCTGCCCTAACACAGTATTTTACCAAAACGTATAAAATACCTAAGCTCTAATTGCTATAATCTTGAAACAAAGTTTAGTTTTTTGACAAAAAAGAATGTATAAAACGTAACTAAATTTGTAAAACGTAATGAATGTGTATAACGTAAATACAAATTCTAAAAAACGATTGCACTGTAATAAATAACCGTAAATTCTGCACAAAAAAAACATATTTTTTACAGAAAAAAAATTGTTTAAAGATATATATCTGTGCATTTTTTTTTATACGTTACCTCATGCGCGTCCAGCCTCTCTTTTTTTTTTTTTTTTTTTTTTTTNTTTTTTTTTTTTTTTTTTTTTTTTACAGACTTTTTCCGTATTTTTGACGATTTAAAGCTGTATTTCACGAAGCAGTCTTTCTCTGTAATCATAAACGGAATAATGATAATCACGGATCAAAACTATCGATTCAAATTCTAGTTTTTTGTCATGCAGTTTCGCTTACCGTATTCTTATTATTATTTTAACACTGTAAAAATAAAATTGAGATTCTACTTCATTGTCGAATGGATGCTCTACTTGATTATTATCTGTTTATATATGTATTTTTCTGTAAGTTAAATTGTCAGACATATTTATAAAGGTGGACCAATACAGTTTTATACGTTTTTACAGTTAAATATGATTTCAATAAGTAAGACTTTTAAGAAAAAAGACAGTTAAAGATTCTTCTTCAATTAACTAGAGCCGCTGTGGCTCAAGGGTCAGAGCGATCTCTTCGATTGAGGTGATCCGGGTTCGAATCGGGATGTTAACTGACCATGCGCATTGAGCTCAGTAAATTAGCCATTTTTTCGAGTTTTTTTTTTAAAAAATAAAAAAAAATTATTAAAATAATTGAGTTTTTTTTTTTCTTTTTCAAAATAATAGCACTTGTCTGCTTGAAATTCAGGAGTCCAGAATGCTCTCAAATATTTCAATATACTGTCTTTTGAAGTTACAATTTAAAATGAAGCCAAAAAATACACGCAAAATATAATAGATACAAAAATTTTGTGATAATGTTTTTTATTAGTATTATTAAAAATATTTTGTTTTTAGTTTCTTTCACGCCATTACTCGTTTCTTGCAAAATTTTGGCTCAGAATTTGATGCGAAAATCTTCCCTTCATTAGTTCTAAAATGTATTGACATACACTTGAACTGTGACTTTGTCAACACACAAAGAGAAGCTCACGCAATATAAACTGTTACGCTACATTCATGTGCTATATTATTCCGATTTGATTCACCAAAATGTTAATGCAAATATTCTTAATATAATGCAAATATAATGTAAATATTCAGTGCAAATATTCTTACAAAACGTTATAACTTCACTGAGAATTTAATTCAAATAAGTAAACATCTGGTTTACAAACCCCCCAAATAGAGACTCTCCAAATATAAGCTGCGTATTAGATAAATAAAGAAGCTTACTTTATGACTTCTTCAATCTGTGATTCATCTTCCTTCATTTGTGGTGTTGGTTCCATACAGTTAGGTATAGATCCTCTCTTTTGAGTCAAAAACTCTAGAGCCTGTAACTGTAACTCTAAATTCTTTTGAGTCATCATTCGTTTGAAAATTTCAAAATCGTCTGCAGCCCATACTTGTTGAAACAAACTCTGAAATAATTCGCGTTTATTAAATAAGTTAAGAGTTAAAAATAAGCAAAATTGGGATCAGATAGCGTATTTTGATTCTACTGCTTTATAAACTTTTTCTTATAAAGATTGTGCTAGAATTTACTTTAAAGGTCAAACTCAAAAGAATATCATATTATTACTGCTAAATAGAAGAAAATTCTTGTACAATAGAGTTGCCCAAATCAGAGGCTGAACTAGATCGGTGTTCCCCTATCATTCAATCAATCAATCAATTTCCATTTGCACTATTCTTGTTGAACGATTCGTATTCATAGCACAATAGAAATGAATTCCTATTTGTAGCATTTTTAAGTGATTGATCATTGATGTATTTCCAATTGACAGATAAGTGAAGTGACGTCAGCTTAGACATCTCTATATCGAGACTTGAGTGTTTTCTTAAACAATTGGGTATACTATACCCTACGTCACAGATCGTGTTATTCCTACTAAATTTAACTAGTAAACAGCATTTTCTGCGAACCTGATTTCTAGCAACAAGTAAAAGCATCAAACGAAGTGTCTTGTTATAAGTCGCTACTCGCCAGGTTGGAATTGTATTAGTCTAGTTCCTTTGGAAATAATTTATATTGTTGTTTTACCGAAGTTTATGAATTTAGTAAGCATATTTAAAACTCAGTTTATTAATTAAACTAAAAGGTAAATGTTATTCCTAGTAAGTGGAAGTAGTTGTGCCTTTTTTATATTATACCCAATTACTGTTTAACATTTATTAAAATAATAAAAGATCTTTTTAAATTTCAAAATTTTATGCTACATTTATTTAGTCAAACCAACAATATTAATTTGATTAATCAAAGTAATTTATCTACACCAGTCAAATGGTCGTTAATAAAAATGCGTGCCTAACTATAATGCCTATAACTCCCCCAAAACTAAATTTTACTGCATGAAATGATTCAGTTTTACGAATAATATGTTATCTTCATAACTGATCTAAGTTGGCAACAGTTACTCATTACTGTTAGGTCAAGTTTAGCCTATCTTTAGCCAGTGCCCTCTATGTTTATTCTGAAAATGGCATAAAACTTCAATCTAGAGAAAAGCCACAATTTTGTGAAAATATAAAATGCTTATGGTCTAATTTTTTAATATTTAAAAACTTACTCCAATGCTGCATTATCACGTCTCATAACAATTTTCAAAAACTGAAAATAACGCAGTAATCTTGATAATTTTCATCTCGGTGGGGAAAATGTCTCTAAATTGGAGGTTTATAAAAAAGTAAAATAACTTTTAAAATATTTAAGTTATTTGTCCGTTCTAAGTCCTAGATAATTCTTTACGGCAAGATGGCATATATAGTTTAAAATTATACTTTTCTTCAAGTTAAAGGCACTTAAATTGTGGTTTTTTTTATTTTCCTTCATGTTAAAATAAAGAATCAGGGGTCCAATAATTTGGCGATAATTTTGGCGATAACTGATGAGACCTTGTTTCTGGTTACCATGATATTCTTTGCTCTCACTGATATGACGTTCAGGTTACCGCAACTTTTATTTACCGTTATGTGATTGGTTCTTGGTTTATTGTCATATATGCTGGTTTATTTTCAAATCGCTAAGTAGTATTAGAGATGCCACCGATAGTAAACTATTACCATAACTAGTTATGAAAAATGGCATCTATATAACTAGTTGTGAAAATTCAGGGTAGGATGGGGTATCCTGATTCTACTGCTATGTAAAGCTACTTTTTAACATACATTGCGCTTTATTTTACTTTACAAGCAAAAAACAAAGAGCATTTGGCGCATTTGAGGGGGGGAATGGCATTTGAGGGGAAAAAATTATTCAATATTAAGTCTCTAATGTTCTTTTAAAAAGAAAAAAAACATTTCGATTTAACACTTATTAAAATAATATTTTTTTTTTAATTTTCAGAACGTTATACTAAATTCATTTATTTAAATATACCTACAATATTTAATTTAAATATTCAAAGTATCAATTTCATCTACACTTGAAATATAGACGCTGCTAAACATGCCTAAAAATCCCACGAAACTGAAAATTCTATACTTGATTGTAAAAGAAAATATATATAAGAACTTAATATCTTTTCCTTTCATAAAAGATATTCAATGGAGACTTTTTATATTTTTTATTATTATATTTATGGAGATATTTTATAGAAAAAGGGCATCTATATAACTAGTTATGAAATGGGATATTATGATTCCACTGCTGTGTAAAACTTCTTCCTGGCTTACTTTAGTTTAGTTTCGCACTTTAATTTACTTTGCTAGTCAAAAACAAAGTTGTATTTATCGTCTTATTATTGAGATTAAATGTACGGCATCTGCAAGAAAAAAATTTCTAATACAATATCAAGTCTCTAATGTTCTTCAATTTATCAGTTTTTAAAGAGTGAAAATTTTTGTTTAATTATTAAAACTGCATATGTTTTTTTTTTTCAAATATATCTGCAATATTTATTTAATTAATCAAAATAATCTATCTACACTTGCAAAATGTGCGTATCTAGATATGATTAAAAAGGCCACATAACTAAATATTCCATACTTTATTCCAAGAAGAAATGTATATATAAAAGCATAATTTCTTTTTCTTTCATAAAAGATATTTTATGGAGACTTTTTTATAACTAGTTATGAAAAATCGCATCACACAAATAGCCTCTACACTCTCAATAGTAACTGACGACTCTTTTGAAGGCATTTTCCATTACTCCACTCGAATTCTCAGGAGTCATGACTTCGATTTCAATCCGAATGATGTCTTTTAGTTACTCCATTACTCTCGGCACCCTCAAAGGTTCTCGTTTTTCGCGAGAAAAAACGAGACCCATCTAATTTGGTGAATGGCGGACTGAATATTTCTTGTTATTTCTTTTTCAGAAAAAACTCGCCCTAATAACATTTTATTACAAAAAGTGAAGAAGGTTTTGACTAGTTAGTGTATAATAAGATTTCGAGGATTTCCATTTTTTTTTCTTCACATTATCGAACAATTTATAATCGATTTAAACAAAATCTTAGTTTTAAAAAAAAAATTTCAAAGGTTTTGTTTTCCAAATTCATATTTGACTATTTTTAAACTGAAGTGTAAGTAATTGATGAAATAGCTTAAATTAAACATTTATTTCACAAACTTAATGAAATTATTAATATTATTATTATTATTATTATTTGCTGGATACCCGTTCTTGGTAAGGATGAAAAAAAAATGATTATAAATCAGTAATAATCAACACCATGAAATCTTGCATAAAACTAAAAGACAAATACCGATACAATGAAGTAGTTTTCTTTTTTTTTTTAATTTGGTGCCCTACCTTAACTTTTTGTTATCAGATTAAGCAAAACATGGTTTTAGAAGTTCATCAATCTCCAAAATAAAGATTAGTTGTATTCATCAATATCCAAAATAAAGATTAGTTGTATTCAGTATCATTTAGCATAATGCTATTGCTCGAGATCAGCTCCTGTTGTTATTATTATTATTATTATATGTTATTTTAAGTATATAATTTCAAAAATACCAATAAAAATTTGAAACTCAATAAAATTTATTCCAAGTTTTTTTTTATCGATATTTATAATTATTAGGAAATTTAATTACAGACTAAAATAAAATACAAAAATTTCTGAGAGAGATGTTCGACTCAATCTTAGTAAAGTAACATATTTAATTAATTTATACCAAAAATGAAGTTTATTTGAGCTTTTTTCAAGGACCCTGTTATAAAACTCGAACAGTAAACCTAATAAGACATTGCTAAAGAGCCACGTTGAAAACTATAGGACGAACCCTAAACTGTTATTTAACCCTCTGATTCCGATAGAGNCTCTCCCTACCCCAAAAAAACAAGACCGTCACGAAACGACACTTGCCGTAGTTTGCTTGTAAATGTCTTTTCATGACGCTTCGGATGCAAGGGGTTAAACATTTGTCTCAGTGAGCACCCATGATTTTCAGGAGATTTATCAAAGCTGTTTATTTGTGAATTCACTGCAACCTTATTTGCAAAAGAAATTTACATTCAAGATTTTATCTCCTCATTTTCTAGAATTCTATTTAAGTTATTGCTGTAATTCTAAATTTAGTGACGATAAGCGTCAGAATATCTATGATATTCCAATAACCTGATGGAACTGGTTCATCGCTCTTTTGGTTGCAACAGAACATGACTTCTCGAACTCTTCTGGTGTTATTCGAAGATCTTCCATGTAACTTCCCAGCATAAAATCCACCTAGAAACAGTTTAAAAATTTAAACTTTTGCTACACAAAGCAGAGATGCCTACTGCTCCGGACACGCCATAATAATTTTAAAAACGGTAAATAACTACAGATTAAAATTTGCAAATATTTGACTAATTTTGCTTACTTTTTAACAGGTTTAACATGATTTACTGTGATAAAGTGGTGAATATATAAGCCTACGAATTATTTAGAGACAGTGGTAGATAAAAATTTAATTTATTAAACAAAGAATCACAATTCATAAACTACCACTCGATAATATTTATTAGCTTTCCGGAGCAAGTTGGCATCTCTGCGCAAAGGTATAATTTCGTTTACTTATTTATCTCTTACACTATAAAAAATACCTATCCAAATTTGATGCTGAAAAACTCGAAAAAATTGTGCTTTATTTCAATGTGATACAGAATACAACGGTCATACACGCTTTAAATGGTGTAGTTAAATCTAAACACCAATAATTAATAAGGCTTACACATAGTTAGATTCAATTACTCCATTCACGGCTAGCAACAGGCCAGAGGACGTGTTGTTGCCGTTTTTGAATTTTCCGTAAATTTTTGTAAGAGAAGTAAATTATGATTTTATTTGTCTTAGAAGTAGTGATATAATCGATGACAGAAGACTCCATCCACTCATAATTATTAAATTTACTTAATTATGAACATCATTTCTGAAGATATAAACATTTTTACTTTTCGATCTATGATGGCAGCCAAAGAAGCCTAGTTAGGCTTCGTTGGTAAGTCTAGCTAAGCCTAGCTAGTTATAGCTAAGCCTAGCTAGGCTTAGTTATCAACCTCAGTACGTGAAGTGCGAGTTTCAAGATCATACTCAATTATTTACCAAAGGTATTCAATTTTCTTGCCGGATTGATTTCACAAACTACACGTGTATATAGTTATGAAAATCCTGTGTATTTTTAATAATAAAGATATTTATGTTCTCATAAATGATTTTATAATATTTAACTTCTCTTATATTTATTCGCTTCGCTTAATATTTAGCTTTTGTATCATAAATTAAAGGTAAAGAAAACGTTTACGTTTTAGAATGTACTCAGAACTCGTAAGTAACATGATTTTAGAATTGATAAAATATAAGCTAGAACAGTGTTCCTTGATAAACAAGTAAATAACTTTTCAAATTGTAGGATTGATAAATACAATTTCGTACGATTAAAAGCATCCCAGATATAATCAAAAGTTTATGGAAAAGGAATAAATTAGAGGTCGTTCAAATATTACGTAAGCACCTAATGGAGGGGGTGGTTTGTGGTTCGCTTATTTTCGCAGTGCTTACGTGAAATACCCTCAGTGGCAGACGGATCGTGGGTTAGAGTCCCTCTGGTGTCAGGCTATCCGTGGGAGGCTCTCGTTGTCTTCCTTTCCATGTAATTCAAATGCGGGTTAGTTCCATCAAAAAGCCCTCCAAGAAGGCAAATTTCTCCCAATACTTGATCCAGGAGTTCCCTTGTCTTCTGGATTCGGTTCAAATTTACAAGGCTACTGAGTTGAACATTAGTAGTCGCGAACCCAAAAATTGGGTCGGTTATTCAGCGATGGTTATAAAATATAAAATAATTAACATGTACAGTTTTTAGAAGAAAAAAAATTAAAAACATTTTTCGTACAAAAATAATAAATACAACAAAAGTTACAACTATCATATTACATATTTTACCAAATTTTTGTAGGCCTCGTGAATTTTCTTAAACTCTTCTTCATTCTCAGCTCCGGGCTCAAACACTGAAAATAATTGTAAAACAGATTGTATCAATAAATAACAATAACGAACAAGTTTTTCGTTTCTTTTTTCTTTTTTTTTTCTTTTTTTTCTGCATGAGATTTTATTTAACAGATAGTTTCGTGTCTCTGATTTCAAATATGCAATCGGTTTCTTTCACCAATCTACAGCTGTTTTTTTTAATAACATTTTTATTAGTTTATTATTTGTCGAAATGTACAAGCTTGAAAACGTTATATGTAACAGAGGGTCACATAAATGCTGCCATAAACTTCTAAGGGAGTTAGAGCAAATCATCAGAATTAAAATTACATGAGAACCCATACCCGGTAATTTCGTCATATGCCGCTAGAGGCGTTTGCCGATTATGAACTGTTTCTTCGTGTGCTTCTGAACAGTTCTGAACATTTCAATAAAATTACACTATAAACGTCATTTTTTTTTAAAAAAAATCTTTAGTTTAAGGAAAAACTAATTTTGGATTTGAAATCCCAGCACCCAAATTAGCAGAACAAGTATTTGTATAAATGGAAAAAAAAATTCCAATGTAGTATACAATACATAAAAAATATATATATATTAGCATACCACATACTTTTTTTAACAATATTGAAAGCAAATTTCAAAGGTTACCGAATTTTTAGTTTCAAGTTTCCAATTTCTAATAAATAAAAAAATAAAAATTACATAGAAACATTCCTAGCTCTGAGATATAAAAAAAAAATAAACTTATTTGACAAATTTTTCACGCAAAAATTCTTGCGTGACAAATTTATATTCTTATAAAGATCTATTCTCAAATTACATACCGATGTTAGTTGTGTATGAATTAGTGAATTATGGAATGGAAAAATAGACTTTAAGGAAATATCAGAAATGCTTACAATATACTTTATTATTTTAACGGTTCATAATAAAATTCAAATAATGACCAGAATTATTTTCCAATGTGAAAGATTACATTTAGCTGTGATTAACTATAAATTTAAAATTTCCTTGTCTCCAACGGAAAGAAAATTGCGGATTATTGTAAATTTATCGTTAATTTTATATTCTTTTGACATTACGAATGAAAAACGCGCTTACGTTTCCAAGGAATGGAAAAAATAGATTTTCAAAAATATTTACAAAATATTTATTAATTTTATGGTTCATACTGAAATTCAAATAATAACCAGGATAATTTTGCTATGAAAGAGTGAGCTTTAATAAACTAAAAATTCAAATTTCTCTCGTTACCATAAAGCGTTAATATTATATGTATTTGACATTATGTATGCAAAACGTGTGCATGTTTCCAAGGAGAGAGAAAACTAGAACTTAATGAAATTTCAAAATTCTTTTCAAATTCTTTTGAAATTTTTCGCCATTTTACAACTATTGCAATGCAAACTTTTCAATGAATATCAAAATGCTTACAAAATACATTATTAATTTTACGGTTGATAGCAAAACTCAAATAATGAGCATAATTAATTTCCGAAGTGAAAGACTAAACCTTGTTTTGTTAAAACTTAAACTTATTATCAAAATACTTATAAAACATTTTATTAATTTTAAAATAATACTTTTGTGTTGTTACTAAATCAAGTTCCGAACTATAAACAAACTTCATAGAGTAAATAACGAGAAAAAAATGTGTAAGTTTAAGTTTCAGAAAAAACTAATTTAACAAATGAATTAATCATTTAATACAATATCACAACAATATTTTTACTGATGTAATAAAATTGCAACTGTTAGTAAATTGCTGATCAGGAACATTTTTCTAAATTATAGAATTAAAAGAACACATATAGTTTAATTCGTGCGATAATTTTTTAAATTTTCAGTATCTAAAAACTACGGTACGAAATATTTATAATAATATTTTTCATAATAATATTTGCAAAGAAAATACTTTTCATTTTTAAATCATCTGTACTCTAATATTTAAAATTGTCTTTTTTTTTTCAAACTTTGTGTATTTTAGTAAGTTTTTTTAAATATATCTTAGAGAGAAATAAATCACCCGAGAGAACAGTTTTAGTTTACCGAGAATCGTTCGTAAAAATGAGCAAACAATACTTTGAAGACACATAATAGAAAAAACTACAAGCTCAAGTACAAATAATTTAGCAATTTTTCCCTACACAATATCAGTTTGTAAGCAAAAACGGAGCAACGACTTAATGGATTCCATTTATTTTTAGAGAAAAAAAAATAACATACAATAGTTCGTTAGAAAAATATAACAAAGAAAATATTTTCTGTTTACATCCATGAAAACAATGCCAACAATGAATTTACAGGAAAAATTCATTAAGGAGAAACAGAATCAAGAGTAAAAAGTAACAACATAATGAACAATAGAATCTCGCGGGAAATTATTGTTATTAATAATTCCTATCTTATTCGTATTTTTTCCCATAAAATTATTACTGTTCCTAGTTTTGCATGCTCTTCAATATAAATCATTAATTTTTCAGTTTTGCAGTTTTTCCTCTACTAGAATTTCATTTCAATATGTTTATCAAAAAGTGTATTTTATGTTTTAAAAAAATAGAATAACATTATTTTGAGAAATCTGTTTTGAAAGTTTTTTTTTTCAATGCTTTTTTCATATAAAAACTAATATAGCGTTTTCGTAATTTTTTCATAATATTTTTGAAATATAGAGATATTATTCAAAATATTCATGCATATTTTAGTTGCAATATTTTTTATTTAATGCTATTAATTGAACGGGCAAATTCCTGCTGTTCAATAAGCTTGTTTAATTATATCTTCATTGAAAACTTTAGGCCGTTGTTTTTAAAAATAAGGTAAGATAACTCTTCAATCCTATTTTCTTTGATCAACAGATAAATAATTAATAGATAAATAATGAACAATAGATTCTCACAGGAAATTATAGTTATTAGTAATTCCTATCTTATTCGTATTTTTTCTCATGAAGTTATTACTATTTGTAGTTTTGCATGCACTTGTATACATACATGGCAGTACTTTTACTTTCGTTNCCCAGTGAAATGAAAGGATAAGTTATGTTATGATTCTCTGGTTATTCAGATCCGAAATAATTATAAATTAACACTCTATGATCTATGTCTTAACCATATATGGCAGTACTTTTACTTCCGTTACTTGTATCGCCGGTACAAGTAAAAAGTACGTACTTTTACTTGTACTTCGTTACTTTTTAAATTTAGTACTTTTACTTGTACTTTCGTTACTTTTTTAGGGAAACAGTACAAGTATTTGTAACGGAAATGTCGAATGAAATCGTTACTTTTTTCTAAAATTCGGTAAGCTTTCTAAAAAAAGAAAGAAAAAAAATTAAATTTAAAAAAATGCTTATGATTTTTTAATTTACAAAATTAATGTGCAATATATATGTATTCACAGCTAACTTCGTGCTTAAATACCTTGACCTCCCATGGAGAGCTTATTCAGCGTAGCTAAGCACGTTCTGAGAAATTCTCGCAGCAGACTCAGTGACACCACTTTCGAAATGCAATTATTTTGCAAAATGAATAAAAATATTAATTAGCAAGTTATTTTCATTCATTTTCGAGTTTTATGCCTTTATTTAATACATTTTAAATAAAAAAAAATTTGGGTTTTGTTATTACGCTAATCAATTTTCTTTTTGAACTCACTAATAATATATTTTTGTCTTCATACATTTTTTACTAAATACATTTTTACCTAGTAAATTTTTTACTAAAATTATGCTTATGCCCGACCTTGTCAAAGAACGCCCAGTCAAATCTCTAAGAACTTCAGAACTATTTGTGCTATTGAAAACTATTATAATTACTATTTTAACTCTTGAAAACTCTAAGGTATTAATTTAGCCTCTGATACTAAAATTCGTTTACAAATTTTAATTATTCCGTTAGGCAGAAATGTTCGGAAAATGATTTTCTCGCATGACTTCAGCATTAGCCATTGTTACAAATAAAACTGTAGACTGTTCTGTTTCAACTTATACTGCACATTCAATTATTTTTTACTAGCTCAAAGATCACAAAGCTATCTGAAACCTCGTGTTTGCTTTGTTTATGTCTGTGCTTATAAAACGCGTTTCTATAGAGTAAAACAGTTTTAAATCAATGGTAATTTAAATAAATAAAAATAATAAACTGAAAATTAAAATCAATTGATAAAATTTCTTTTTCATGCAAATCCATAAAAAGTTAGATATTAAAACTATACTTGATTTTAAAATTATATTATACGATTATATTATAAAATTATATAATAATATTCTTCCGAATTTAAAAATAAATTAATGTCCATAACTTTCAAAATTAAAAATAATTAAATAAATAGCATCAATTTTGCAAAAACATTAAAGAACATAAGAATATTATTCAATAAAATCTTAGGCTACTTTGAATTTTCGATTTCCTAGAAATGTACTTTTAAATCGTTACTTTTTTTGTTTAGTACTTGTACTTTTACTTGTACTTTCTACTCGTTATGTTTCAAAATAAGAACTTTTTACTTTTTACTCGTTACTTTTTTTAAAAATACTTTTACTTTTACTCGTTACTTTTTAAAAGTGACGTTGCCATATATGCTTGTATATTAATCGTTAATTTTTCATTTTTGTAGAGATTCATTACAATATGTGTAGCAAAAAGTCTATTTTGAGTTTTTAAAAAAATAAAGTTATTTTTGAAAAATTGTGAGAAATCTGTTTTGAAAATATTTTTTCAATGCTTTTTAACGAAAAATAACATTGTGTTTTCTTAAATTTTTCATAATAATTTTGAAATATGGGGATATTATCCGAAATATTCATGTTTATTTCATTGCGATATTTTTTATTAAATGCTATAAATTATATAGGCAAATTCTTGCTGTTCAATATCATGCTGAGTCATGCAAAACTTCTATTTTCTTTATAAAAAGTGTTAAAAAATAAACTTTTGAATTTTGTATAACTTGCACTGCTTTGTTGCGGAATAATTTATAATGAAAAAAAGTTTTTTATTATGTCTTATTTTGCTTAGCAGCAAGCTTTTTTAATTAAAAACTAATTTGTCATCTAAAAACTTGATTATTTTTCTTAACTTATTTTACAACAAAAGTTTCAAATTGAAAAAGGATCTTGTATCTAAAAAGTTATACAATAAGTCTTACTTTATTCATCAACAAATATTTAAAAATGAAATCTGGAAAACGATTTCTGCTTATAGAATCGCTTTCTCGAAGAAAAAAATGCGTTCTTTTTCCATCACAGTGCATTTTTCTTTTTTCTCGCTTAATTTTTATAGTATTTTTGACTCTGAGGAGTATTTAAGAATTCATAAAAATTTCAGTCATAATATTTCTTGTATGTCATTAATTATACATGAATATCCGCAAAATCCATTAGATTAAACATTAAATAAATATTACGAACTTACAAAAACATGGAAGCTTCTATCTTTTAAAGTAAAATAACATAATGTATTCTCTAAGACAGTGTTTCCCAAACTTATGACTTTTGTGTACCCTTTCTAAATTTTTCGTAACGCTGAGTACCACTAAGAAAAAATTAATGTATTTTTTTAAAAATATGTCTATTTTTCTTTCTTGGTTCGAAGTTGTGTTAATAAGTTATTTGCATCAGTGAGAAGGATGATATTGTTTTTGCTGTGATAACAGGATAAAAATTATATTTTATAAAAATAATCAAAATAAGTAGAATTTATTGCAAACCTTTACAATAAAAAAAAGTTGCACAAAAGTTAAAAATCACAACTGGCTGTGGACACCACTAATTATTAACTGTTAACTCTGGAAAAAAGAGCCAATGGAAAAATACGTAATCGTAAATTTTCATAGCTACCTTTGTTTTTAAATAAAATTTTCGTTTGTTGCAAGATATTTCGCATAAGAACGCGTACCCCCGCTAAACTGTTCTCGCGCCCCTGGGGGTACGCGTACCACACTTTGGGAAACACTGCTCTAAGAGATATATTAAAATGAGCTTTCAAATTTTACATAGGTTTCTGTAAAATTATTGTTCTCTTCTTGTAGAATAATTTGTAAGAAAAACTTTTCCTGCTATGTCTTAATATATTCCACACCAAAGAGTGTGAATTGAAAAATAAACGTTGTTTAAAAAGCTTCTCAATGTTTCCTATTTTATACGACAAAAAGTTTGAAATTTAAAAAATTATTTGTCATTAAAATATTTTCCTAACCTGTCTTATTTTCTACAACAACAAACATTCAAAATTGATAAAATTCGTAGTTTTCTAAGAAGTGTCTTTATGTATCTAATTTAATCAGCAACAAACTCTTGAAATTAAAAAAAGCATTACTTATTTAAAAAGTTTTCTCAACATCTCTTATTTTATTTAACAAATATTTAAAATTGAAAAATTAAACTTTTTCTGAAAAATGTCTTAATAACTCTTATTTTCTACAACAACAAACATTCAAAATTGATAAAATTCGTAGTTTTCTAAAAAGTGTCTTTATGTATCTAATTTAATCAACAACAAACTCTTGAAATTAAAAAAATCATTACTTATTTAAAAAGTTTTCTCAACATCTCTTATTTTATTTAACAAATATTTAAAATTGAAAAATTAAACTTTTTCTGAAAAATGTCTTAATAACTCTTATTTTCTACAACAACAAACATTCAAAATTGATCAAATTCGTAGTTTTCTAAAAAAGTGTCTTTATGTATCTAATTTAATCAACAACAAACTCTTGAAATTAAAAAAATCATTACTTATTTAAAAAGTTTTCTCAACATCTCTTATTTTATTTAACAAATATTTAAAATTGAAAAATTAAACTTTTTCTGAAAAATGTCTTAATATTTCTTATTTGATTCAACAACAAACATTTAAAAATGAAAAAAATTTTATTGTCTAATAAATACATTAATCTATCTAATTGTATTCAAAATTATACATTTAAAAATGAAAAATAGAAAACCCCTCCATGAAATTACTATTTATTAAATCTCTTTCTCGAAAAAAATTGTTCTTTTTCCCAATTTTAAACTGCATTTTTTATTTTGTGTGCTTATTTATTTTTTATTATTTTGTGTACTAAAATAAATAAATTTAATACACAATCGACAGTAATAAATTGTTAATTCTACAAATATTGAAATCTAATTTTATCATTATTTTACAGCATGATCCTTAATATTTGGAGACACGCTTTTAAATTAATTTCTTTGCCAAAACCTCGCTTATTATATCTAAGTTGTTAAGCAATCTACACCTTAACGCTAAAGTTTTAAAAAAAATCTGCATTTTTTTTTAATTAAGTAAATCAAATTTGAAAAAAAATTTTAAAAAAATTTATTAGAAAAGTATCTTAGTATATCGTATTCGATTGAAAAAATTAGAAATTTAGAAGTATAAAACTATTAAGTACATACAATACTTATAGTATTTGAATAATAATTTTTTTTTCAAAGCAGTTGGTGTTACATATTTTTTTCTCTTAATTCTTCTTAGTTAACTTAATTCTTCTTCTAAATCTTCATTCACTCTTAATTTTTTTTATAAAGTAAAGCGTGTTAAGAACAGTTTTGCCTAACGAATTTTTTCAGGAAAATGTTTTTATAAGTTAAGCAAAGTTTGGAAAAATTTAATTAACGAATCTTAAAATTTTAAATCCTGGAATAGTTCTGGCTATATCTGATACATACTTTCAATTTATTCATTCAAATCAATTTAATAATCTCTAATACTTACAAAATGCAACTGTGATACCATGACCATGCCTAAAATTTCAAATAATAATAAAATTAAAGAAAAGTACCGTTTAAAATTGGGTACAAAAATTTAAAGTTTGAATGATCAATAATGAATGTCCATTAATAATAAGGTTTAGTTTTTAATTCATAAAGTGTTTCATATTAATCTCTCTCAATACGTATTTTAAAAATCATTTTTAAAAAATAAAGAGAAATTAAACCTATGTTAGTTAAAGGTTGCAAATAAATATTAAAATCAGAAGAAAAAAAGACATTTTAAAATTATATAAATAATTGCATAGTAAGAAAGTTTGTATATGAGTAAGAAATCAGTTTTCAGATACAACCCATAGTAAACTGGCTTCTGAAACTTACATTCAGGTCATTTACTCGTATTGACTTCGATAATTTCTCGTCATAGTTTGATACATTTTTTGCCTGTATCTCCTAAATATCAACTTGCAACCCTTAATGTGTGTAATTTTTTAATTCATTTTTTATGTTATTTAAAAAAAAAAGTATATTGAGAGCAGTCAAAAAGAAATTGAAGCAACGCGAAAAAACTTTTTAATTAAAAACATGAGTAACAGACAGACATAGATAGATAACAGAAAACAGAGATGTCAGTGAAGTCAAACAGAGATATCATTGAACTTACACTCAGGTCATTTACTCGATAATTGACTTCGATAATGTTTCGTCATCGTTTGATACATTTTTTGTTTGCATCTCTTAAATATCAAATTACAACCTTTGATGTGCGTAATTTATTCTTAATTTTTTTATGCTGTTTAAGAAAACGAATATTAAGAACAGTCAAAAGGAAATTGTCGCAACGCCAAAAAAATTTCAATTAAAAACATGAGTAACAGACAGGCATAGAACGAAAACAGAGATATCAGTGAAATGAATTTATTCCTATTTATTTTTTGTCGGCCCTAAATTGCAGCCGTCCTAGTTGCATGACAGTTATGGCGACAGTAAAAAAATATATGTTGATGATAATAGCACTGCAAAAAAATATACGTTGATTAAAAAAGTTGACACCGTCTTTAGTGATAAGAAAAGTTTATAATCAATAAATTTTTTTATAAATATTTTTTTGTAAATAGATTTTAAATATAATTAATACATTTTATATTTTGCAAGACTTATGAGCGAAAAATGTATAAATTTTGTAGAAAAAAAACTTCCAATTATTACAATTGCTTATGGAGGAGAAATATATTTTTATGGGAGAAATATTTTCGAATCCATAGACATTTTTGGTGCTGCCACTATATATAAAGTTTCCTAACACACCATGGACAGGAGTATACACTCTTTTCTATGGTGGTTAGAGCATCCGACTACGACTCCGTAGGTCCTTGTTTCGAATCCTGCCCGCTGCCAGCAAACATCACTCTCTCACAGTCTTCTTCGCATTGGTGACAAACGACACTCGAACGTACAACGCAACTATCTAGAACCTCAAAAGATGGCAGCACTACTCTACCTCGCCTTGTTCCACCTTTCGCCTTGATTTGATAAACAAATCACATAAATCTACAACATCAAAATCCAAACTGCACTGGAAGAGCGACTTCATTCACTACCACACAGCTATTCCGTTTCGTGAAACACGACGGACAACGAGTCAGACTTCTCCTTCACTGGAGGGGGAGTGTGCGGCGACTACTATAAGTTTCCTAACACTCCTTGAACTGTGTTCTCCCTTTTCCATGGCGGTTAGAGCATACTACTACGACATCAAAAGTCTTTTGTTCGAATCTTGCAGATGACCAAGAAACATTTGTCACTCACACACACTCTCACCTCCACATAATTTATACAAAGTGTTAAGTAATAACTGCTATTAATACATATTTTTTAAATATTTCTCAAAGAATAAATAAAGAAAATATACTATCTCAGAATTCGCAATATTATCGTCGAAATAACAATATCCCAGATAAAAGTCAGAACAATATCCTAACCTGAGTAATCCTTAACAAGAAATTAAAATTAGTAAAACCTATTTAGTTGACGGAAAGAAAGTGAAATAGGGTAAAAGGTTACTATCAGTACTTGATTTATCATAAGGCCTGAGACGCCCAGACCTAGGGCCCCCACATTTCAAAAGACACCCTAAATTATACAACTATTTTTTTTCCTTGTGTTCTTCCTTAAGAATTAAGATATTTAAGTTAACAAAAATTGAAATAAATCTAAGCTCACATTTAATAATATATCGTAAATTACTTGCGTTATAAATAATTTAAAAACACTTCATAATTAAACAACTTGTAAATTTTGTTAAAAGTAACGACCAGGGGGGGGTCTCATTTCTCGGTCAGGCCCTGGTTACTGTGAGAAAACCAGAAATCAAACTGATTTTCAAGTTTAATCTTGTCTATATCAACAGTAGTTAGTCAGATTTCGATATCTTCCTTCCTTTCTAAATATTTATATTACAAAATACTTCAATTCTTATTTATATAACAAAATACTAAATACTTCAATTGCGGGACACCTTGTATCAAACTGATTTAACTGCATGTTTATATTTTTAAAAACTCAAATTAAGCACTACAGTTCAAAATGATTTCGTGCTTTAACGGGTGGGACTTTGAATTTTCGAAATATTAAAAAGAATTTCGTTTTATTATTTTTTTACAACTTAGGGTTATTTAATAGTACTATAACTATCATTATAGACATTTCAAACGCCAACATTTTTAGCTTTTTCTACAATATTTCCTAATTTAGTTCATTCATCTCTAAAGTATTAAATTTTTGTAAAAAATATTATAAAGAATGCAAACAGTCTAAAATTTAAAAAAAAAAAAATTTAAGGAAGCTTGACTTTATTTCCTAAGTATATTTATGACATTTTAATCTCCTTCTCTTACTCATTTTTTATTTATAGTTGAATTCTTTCATTAGCACAACTTTTTCTAAGAAAAATAAAACGCTTAATAATTAATTTAAGTATTTTACTACTATTTCAAAATGTTATGTTTAATAGAACTGCAAATATCTTTTTCGAATTCTTTAATTCAGATTAAATAGATTTTTTACTGTGTTATTCATGAAAATTGAAAAATTTATATATTAATAAGGGGAAAAAAAATTCGCTGAAGACACTTTTGAAATTTGATCACTATTATAACATAATATCATATATTTACCTTTCATTTTTTTTCTTTTAAATTGCGTATTATTCTCACTTTAATGAAATATTTTACTATTATATTTCTAAAGACGTCGAACATTTTTCCTTAACCTTATTTTTATAAGATAACAATTAGAACTAAAAATTTGCAATCATTACATAAATTCTAATAGTAATAAATCAAGAATTATATCTTACCAACGGATTTCTGTTCGATAAATGTTAAAACCGGAATATTCCATATAGGTCCTCTCAAAAATTCTACTAAAGAATCGAAGACCCATTCCAACTGCTCTTCCGCCATTGTGTTACAAAATCGCCATACAAGTGCGAGAAAAGTGGAAAATTTAAGTATTGCTGGTAACGAATCTGGCAGAGCGGAACACAACACAACCGTTACCAAGGGAACAGAGAAACAAGACGACTGGGTTAATAATTATATAAGTAAATTTTAGTTTTATTTTTAGGATTTTATGGTTCATTTAGACTTTTATTTCAAGTTTAGTGTATTTATTTTTTAGAAGCATTTATCAATCTTAGTATCGTAGGTAATTTTAAAATGACCTGTCCATTGTTTACCTTTACACTAATTTACTTAGTCTTGAAAATTCAAACCATAGCTTCGTGATGAGCAATATTTCGTTTGTTTGTTTTTTTTAATATGGTCTGACATTTCCCTTAATTGAGTAATAAAGTTTTTGTAATAAAGAAATGTGTCTCTGAAGAAACGTGTTTGTAGTTGGTAGCTTCGCAACGACAAATTGTTTAAGATTTAATTAAATGCAAATCATAGTTTGAGAATATTTCCGCATCGATATTAGCGCCAAGTTTCGGCGACTAATCGGGCTGCAGCCTGCTGCGAGAAATTAAAAGCAAAAAAAAGAAAAAACATTCTCAGAAGAGGACCAACTCAGAAGGGTATAACTCATAAACACCCTAAGGCACCTATACTCTTTTGGTGCCTTGGCAATTGCAATTGGCATAAACAGGTACTGATACGGGAATATCCACTATTGTTTTGTTCAAACTTTAGTTGTTTAAAATTTATGCATTTTTTTGTTTAGTAAAATTTTTATGTAAAATTTATTAGGTCCCTCTCTTATTTTGGAGTTTTTCTCACAGAAAACAAGGAAAATTACTTAAAAGTGAGTTTTTGTAATAATAAGAAATAAAATCATTATAGAAATAATAGGATATTGAAAAATTTTAAACAACAATGAAAGCTCCAAGAGGCACCTAGTTCTACCAACACCCCCTAAAGAAGAAAGCCTAACAACTGATTCTCACAGTAACTAAGACATCAGGAGCTGTGGGCTCTGGTGATGTTCTGGCTTTTCTATTTTCTTCCTGAATATACACACAAGCAGAATCCTTTTTTTAAAGCAATGAGGTACTTAACACCATATGTATCATGTTATAACCATTTTATTGACATTTAAATGTAGTTACTATTAATTTAGATTTAATAGAAGTATGACTTTAATGTAAAAAGTAGTATTTAATTTTTATCCTGTTCAATAAAGAAGTGAAAAATCTCTAGTATTAGGATTTGATTTTATATATCCTATATTTGTAATTCAATTTATGTACGAAACTTATCAATGAAGAAAATCAACGTTTTTATAGTCAGGGATCTGTCCAGAATAAATTTACTACCGTTTAGCAGTACTTTCACAAATTCAACTTTAGGAAAAATGGTAGTTTCGCAAAATACTTTTAAAAAAGCAAGTACTCATGCAAACTCAGTTCTCATTGCAATCTATGGAAAAGAGCTTTTCTGCAAGCTGTCTTTTACAAAAAGGTCAAATAGTGCAATGTGGTAAGCCTAACTGGTCTCTTACGCCATATCAAAGCGAGCTTTTTTTTTACTCTGAGTTTTTAAAAAGGAAATTACGAGCCCTCTATAAACTTTGCAGGAAGTCAAAATTCGAGCATAATTCTAAACATTTTAATATTATCTTCAACACTATTATGAATTTATTTTAACATACCTTTATTTTTTATGAACCATTTTTTTCTCTGGGAAACTTTTTTTTTTGTATGACCTAATCGAAAATGTTCTCATAATGAAAATAACTTTTAGTGCTAGTACTGTAAATGCACGTTTTTATTAAATTCAAGTTGAAATTTAACTATGGACAAATTTGGGAACTATTTTAAGCCCAAAATTTTACAATAGCAAAATTATTTTTTAATATATGGGGGAAAATATATCGAAATTTACCAGTCATAAATAATTTTTAGTGACAATTTTTGAAAATATTTTTTTATTTACGGTAATTTTGTGTTGATTTTTTTTTAAATGTAATTTTTAATTTTCACAAATTATGTCTAAATTTTCACAAAATAGGTACCTCTCAAAAAAACTTAGACACTGATAGTGTTGTTTGATTTAAATAACTGTGATGTAATGTTTGTTTTGATTGTAACAATCATATATTATACATATAAACAAATTCATTGTAAATTCTTATAATTTTAAGTATTAAATTGGCAGTTCAAATGTCTGTAAACATGTATGAAATTTGTTCCTATCCGTCAATGTCTCTTGTGATGAAAATGCCTTTTAAAAAATTCGATCAAAAGTAAATAATTAAGTGGAAATATTTCCTATTGCACAGATTCTAGTCTGAAAACATACAAAGTTTCCTTCGATTAAGTAAGAGTATTATTCAAACTTTTGTTGCTATTTCATTACTCCTTCATCACGTTAGGAAAAAAAAAATTTAGATCTTAAGAAACATGCATAAAGGAAAATACTTATTTTGTTAAAAATTACTTGTATAATCTCTGAGATATGTTAATTGCACCGAGAGTAGTAAACAAAGCTTGAGAAAATAGCCGTTAAAATGTATTGCACTGTTAAAAAATTTGGTTTAATAATTGTAAAATTAAGTCCTTATTTTTAACAAATAATTTTTTATCTTTGACGAAAATGTGATAATAATGTTAGGAATATATATCCATAATTTTTTAGGTAAATGAAACGTCAATTTTATCTGAATAAAAGAGAAGTACCATAGTTTTTTATCTACTGTGTCACATGGTTACGATTAACCAGTGGATATTTAAGACGCCTAAGCCAAGACTCTGGATTACCATTCTTTTTTAAAGAACTACGATGGACAGTCTTTGTTTTTAAGACTGTTAAATGTGATATCTAAATGAGGATAGGCTATACTTTGTGCTATGCATTACTAAAACAAAATGTGAATAAAGGTGCATAAACTGATTCACTATACTATGGGCTCTATAAACAAGTACCATATTCAGTGTCTAAAAACAAATATAATTGTTTTAAGAACATCTTCAATAGGAGGTATGATTTAAGTTTCCCTCTTAATTTTAATGCAAATTATTTTTCAAATTTTCAATAATTTGATGCTTTTAGTACAAAAAAGCTTAATTTATTTTATAAATTGCAAACCACGAATAGATTCTTATTTTATAGGATTTCTGATTTTGCAGATTTAGATAAATGTATCATTAAAAAATTAAAATCTTTAATGTAAAAAATTATGAATTATGTATGTATGTATGAATTATTATGTATGTAAAAAATTATGAATTGCAATTAAGATAATTCAGTTCTTTTCTATGATTGCTCTCCCAAATATTAAATTCAAAGTGCCTTTTAAAAGCGAAAGTAGAATCTTTCCTTTCTGCATCAATCAAATTATTTTTAAGTTAACTCGTCACTTTGGCTTCGTTGTCCGCTTTCTGAGAACTGCTCCATGTAAATAACGTATTTTATTAATATTTTCCTCACAACTGTGACAAAAATCAATCCAGATATGTTAAAATCATAATAATGAGAAGTATATAAACAAAGTGCTTTGCTATTTTATTATTTTTTTTTATAATCATAATACTTCCCACTTGTTTAAATTATATTATTATATAAAAAAGTACAAATTCCACTTTCTGTATGCATCAAATTACTTAGTGCACTAAAATTTTATTTATTTATATTTCAGAATATATTGAATTTTTTTACATTTTGCATATTTACTTTAAATTATTACTATAACAACAAATCAGTATAGTTATGGATCAAAATAAAATGGGAATGGCTGTTATCTAACAAATATGTGTTGAATAATTAAGTGAAAAGGTATCTTATTCATTTACTTAGTTAAGAACCTAGATCTTTTGAAGATTATTAATTTTAGTATCCCTTAAAATTAATTCATTATTAGTTTTAGAGTCCCATGAAGTCATTTAGGCTTTGCATCGTTCTAGAAGTACGCAAATTGAAGCATATGGGTAATTCGATTAAATCATGTTTTGGCTTATTGTTGGTTTCTTCAATTTATTTTGTAAATATAGTTATTTAATGATGTTATAAATCATATATATTATTAAATACATAAAAATAAATAGAATGAATTGGATGGTCCACATGATTCGAATGAATGATGACAATACAATAAAAAAGATATTATTGCTTTTTAGATCCACTGAAAGAAGAAAGCGGGAAGGCTGCGGTTGAGATGGGTTGATTCAGTGAAGTCTTGTTTTCTTGCACTTAATTTTATTTTATAACCGTCGTTGAACAGCCGACCCAATTTTTGGGTTTACGTCTACTAATGTTCAACTCTGTAGCCTTGTTATTTTGAACCCAATCCAGAAGCAGTGGTAGGTGGATCATGAGTTAGAGTCCCTTTGCTGTCAGGCTAACCGTGAGAGGTTCTTGTAGTCTTCTCCATGTAACGCAAATGCAGGTTAGTTCCATCAAAAAGTCCTCCAAGAAGGCAGAATTTCTTGCACTTAATGAAAAAATTGAAGATCAAAGATAAATTGGAAGTTGTTAGAGAAATCTTCAACGAAAGGCAATGGGCTGTCTGACCAACTATGATGATGACGATGATGAATGTTGTAAATCAGTTTCTTCTGGTACTGAGGTAATCCTATACTGTGTTCATGCCAACATATAAATACCCATTTTATTTACTCGCTGTTCAACAAAAAAAAAGATAGTAAGAGTTTTGGCTGCCACCCAGTTACACAGATAATCAGAAGGTTGCTGTACTAATGAACATTCATGCACTGATACAATAACATCCCTTACTTTTTGTGAAAAACTTTAGTAATGCACTTTCATATAATCTTTTACTTTTCTTGTAAGATATCTCACATTATTCTTGGAAAGATTTATTATAAAAATATTTTAATGTTATGAGCTTTTTGAACAAAATATGTTTTTGTGTTTATAATACCAAAACATTAATTTTAATGTGTAGAAATTTAATATCATTATTACATAATCAGAAACTTTTATATTTTTAGAGAATGAGTAGATGACAAATGTAGAGCATAGTGAAGGTCAGAAATGTGCCAACAATCAAATTTCATCTGTGTTGAAAGAAAAGCTCAAGACATTTATGGAAATGCAATTAAGTTAAGAACCATCACACACAAACGATCAGATTACAAGGAATACATCATATCAAAAGAAGCATTTAGTATTAAAAGATGGCTCATTCTAATGATGGTTTTCAGTTCCTTTGCCTTTTATTGTGAATTCTATAATACTGTAAGTATAGTTGATTAAAAAAAAAAACTTCATTTGCTTAAAAATAATGCTGATTGAAATAAAAGTTGTTAGAAATTTTGAGCATATGAAGCATGTTGACTTTTATTTCCATCTCCATATTTTTGAAGCCAACTAAGTTTTTTTTAATGAAATAGTATCTTACTGCTTATTTATTTAACAGCATGTATAGTTTTTTTAAGGCATTTCCAACTATTGTGGATTAATAAAAATCAAGAAAAGTTATTCACTGGTCAAAAGGACCAGTTGTTAAAAGATATTGCTATTCCATACACATTTTCACTGCTCAGTCTACACGTCTCTATCAGAATTTTTTGAAAGAAAAGTTAATAAAGTGAATTTAAAAAGAAAATTACAATACAAAGAATGAACACTATAAATAAAAATGTGAGAATTTAAATACAAGGAAAACAAAATCTAAAGATACGCATGTTAGCAAAAACGGCACTTCATCAGGAGACATACCGCCTTGCCAACATGTTAGAACCTTTCTGTTGTCAGTGGTAAAACCAATAACCGACAGTGCCCCGAAACTCCATAATGGAAAATGAAATAAGACAATAATGCAATACCTTAAAAGCATATTGGCAAGGAGGTATATCCCCTGATCAGGGATGAGATTTTTCCGCTTTTTAGCGGATTTCCGCTTTTTTCACTTTTATCTCTTGAATTTCAGCTTTTTTATCAAAAATTCAGATTTTTCTAAAAATTTCACTTTTTTTTCATAAGTATTCCGCTTTTTCAGAAAATTCACCGATTTTCAAAGAGAAACGGAAAATTCAAACTACATAGCTACCAATCCTTTCTCATTTTTACTTATTTTAGCTATTTTCTCTCCTTTTACTCGCAGCAGATAAGATTTTCCGAATTTTTTACCCGCCCTCCAGATAGATCCGATTTTTGTAGTTCAAACGAAACTGCTTCTGACAAGCCTTTTAGAGGTCCCAAGCCTGGAATCTGCTAATATCTCGATTCTTATTCACACGATTTTAATATCAAACATAGCTTT
>NC_092211.1:62054988-62074764 GCF_043381705.1 Parasteatoda tepidariorum | reverse complement strand
CTTATCTATCTAAGGTATTTGAAACTATACTCATTTATTGACAATGTCTCATAGTTGGTGTTACGTAAAAATATAACATTTTTATTGAATAAATTCTTTGAAGGAAACTTTTGTGTATTATATCATTCTCGAAGTAATTAGCTTTTACATTATTTTAAAATTCTTTAAATGTTTCTATTTAGGATACAAGCTACCTTGGAATTTTTTTAATTATCTTGTGCTTTGTTTTGATACTCAAGTTGCATCTTAAAGTAAAAGAAGGTAAATATAATGTGTAATAATAATTATTTTAATTATAAACAGTTAGTGATGATATAGGTTATTTTTTAACATTACTGTATCATATTAATATTTATTATATTTGAAAAGACATTTTTCAAGAATATTGCTATTAGTTTTGGTCAAGGAACAAAAAGTTTCTTGGATAATATTACAATGAACTCAAGCAGCTCAGAAACAGTTTAGGTTATCTTGTGCTTTTAAATTACAAATCATGCAAGACAGTTGTTTTTATGTGTTTTAACCTCTTATTAAAAAACTGTAAATAAAACCACTGTAAGCAAATACTAAAGGAAATGATCCATTATTTTTCTATTCAATTATTTAGGATCTCAAAATCTTTAGTGTGTGTCCTTGAAAATATTTTCTTTGATAAATAATTCAAATTGTGCCATTCTTTTCATGTTTGGGACCTCCCAATAAGTAATTAAGAGCACAAAAAGCTTTGCTCTTAATTTTATGCATTTGTTAAAATTTGTCTATCTTACCAATAGATATGTTTATTATGTAAAAATAGTGAATATTTTACATTTTATGATTTTTTTGTATGTATTTCTGACTTTATTTATCTGTTACTTAAGTAAAACAAGTCTTAATATCATTTTAATAACTGAATGTAGTTAGATATAAACTATCTCTTAACTTAAATGTCATATTCAGTTTTTTCAACAACTATTAGTTAAACATTTATCTCATATGTGCTCTTTTTTTTTCTTTTTTTTTAAAATGATTTATAAAAACTTTTCAACTGCTGCAAATCAACAATCTTTTCACTTCAACTATAAATCTTTTATTAGCAAAATGAAAGAATTGCTAGAATATCTAAATTCATGCTAAAATTCAACTCTTTTTCATTTGTATAATAAAACAGTGTTACGATTAAAAATGCGAATTTTTGCTATTCATAATAGAAACAATAATTTTTTATTAATTCGATTATTAGTTGATTTAACTTATCAAAATTATCACTTAAATAATACATTGTTGTGTCTTATTACAATATTGTATTGTATTAATATGATTATTTTACTGATAAGCATAAATTAAATACAATATCTGAATTTTAAAATGATTTTGTATACATATTAACAATTATTTACTTAAAGGATTAATCTCTTCTCTAACCATATCAATCTTTTTTTATTTAAAGGAATTTGACAAATGATTCACAACTGTAAAGTGTAATCATTTTGTTGTTCAAAATTAAAAAATGAAGATTTGCTTTATTTTTTTTATTCAATTATTGAGGATCTCAAAATTTTTAGAGTGGATCCTTGAAAATATTTTATTTGATAAATAGTTCAAATTGTGCCATTCTGTTCATGTCTGGGACCTCCCAATATTATGTCTAGCTCTTAATTTTACGCATAATTTACATTTTATGATTTTGTGTATGTATTTCTGACTTTATTTATCTGTTACTAAAGTAAAACAAGCTTTAATATCATTTTATGCAGTTAGATATAAAATATCGATGTAACTTAAATGACATATACAATTTTTTCAACAATATCTCAAGCATGCTCTTTTTTTTCTTTTTTGCATACATCTCAACAACTACAAAATTTCTGTAGCTGATAATTTTAATATATGTTTCTTATTGTGTTTAATTAATGTTAATTAGTAATAATATTGCATTATATACTTTTTCTGAAAATATGTTTCTCAGAGGTAGCTAAGATATATTATTTTCCAATAAATTAGACCTGAAAGAAATTTGAACACTAGTACATATAAATTATTTTAGTAGTTATAAAAGTCAGACGCACAAATGCTCATATTTAGAAGTTCTGATAGACTTCTCAAAAATATTCTGTTAGCTTCAAAATTTCGGTTTTAGTTCACTACTTCTAGAAAAAATATTTTACTCAAACTTGAAATTTTAGAGGGTATGTTCAATGCAATAGCTCTGTTGCTTTCTTTATTTTATCATTTAGTTATTATAAAATTATTTTATTTCAGACAATTTTATTAAATTTAAGTTTGTGCTCGTTAAATTTCTACACATGCTCGTTGGCATTTCTCTTTTGTGACTACATAAATTTACATACATTGTCCACAGGTAGTTAAAGCGTTAAATTAACAATCTTTTCACTTCAACTATAAATTTTTTGTCAGCGAAATGAAAGAATTGCTAGAATACCTAATTTTATACTGAAATTCAATTCTTTATTATTCTTTATAATAAAGCAGTGTTATGATTAAAAGTGCAAATTATTGCAATTCATATTGAAAACATGTTTATTTTATTAAAATTTTTGAAAAAATATTAAGGAATATGAATTTAGTCAATTTTATTTGTGATTTACCAGAATGATAAATCCACTTAAATAATACATTGTTATAAATTATTATTATTATTATTATATTGCATTTTGTTAAATGATTGTTTTACCAATGAGCATAAACCAATATACAAATTTTAAAATGATTTTACATTTATGTCAACAATTATTTACTTAAATGATTAATCTCTTCTCTTACTTATCTATCTTTTATTTTTAAAGGAATTTGCCAAATGATTTTTAACTGTAAAATGTAATCTTTTTGTTGTTTACAATTAAATAATGAAGATCTGCTTTAACTTCCAAATGCCATTTTCAGACTCGATTAAAAATAAAACTTATATAAACTTTATATTACGATACAATAATTTAATTAAGCATATGTTGTTGTTTTTTTCATTGCAAATTTTTATTTTCAAGCATTATGATATCAATGTCTCTACGACATCATTTTAACTGTTGGGGACATTGATATATGTTGGCATTAATTTAACTAGCACTTCATAAAAATAATTTGCAACTGAGTATAATAGCTATTTCTAATTTTATAGTTAACGGTTTATTAGTTTCACCAATGTATTACTTATTAAATTAGTTAATAAGGTTTTCTGCTCTCTTTATTTCTGTTAGCAGTTTATATGAGTTCTTATTATCTCTGATTAAAGTTGATATCTTTGATTTGATAAGTTGACATCTTTGTTTTGATAATCTTTGATTAAAATGAAAGATATTAGTTTCATAAATTGTATTTAATTTGTTAAGACAAAACTTCTTCATGCAACACTAGATTGTTTTTCCAAAATTACTACTTAAAAAATTTATTTTTTAAGGAGAAAAATGTTTATAAGATATTATTAGAATGTGTCAGCCAAACCTATAATAATTGTGAGGCCAATTTTATTAGTATAGATTTAGCTTTCAGTGTTACATGTGCTACTTACTTATTTTGTAAAAATATTTCTATAAATTCATAAAAGTTTCACTTTTTGAAATTCATAAAAAATATTTAAAAAATTGTCTTTGCAATTAACGTTTTTTAAAAATATTTTTTATCTTTAATTATTTAAGCAAATTTCTCTAATTATTTTTACATCTTTTATAGAATCTTTACTAGTAATTGCCTCCCTTGGACTTCAGTTAACAACTACCTTTGTTACTGGTAGAAAAGCTTCACAGTTTTTTCACCGACATGATGTTTATGATATAGTTATTAATGAAGGTTTCTTCATGGTAAAGTTTAAAAAATTGATTTTTATTGTACCTTTTTTGCTTAAGTATTCAATTTTATAAAAACTACATTATAGCCTTATTAAAAATTTGTTATTTTTATAATATGTACTAATACAAAGTATGTATTGCAAACTTCTCAATTTTGTTAAAAATCTTGAGACTCTTTACTCTTTTTATTTTTATATTTATTCCTAAAATAATTCCAAAGAACCGTCATTTAAATAAAATTACTAAATTTAAAAAAAAAAATTCTCTTATCAATGTTAATAATTGTATAAAATATTTTTCAAGGTATTTAGTTCTTTAAAATTTTGATTATTAATGAATTTTTTTTATGGTATATTTAAAAAAAAAATTTTTTAAGCATATTAAAATTGCGTTTAATATGTTGAAATTGTAATAATCCATGGAAATTGTTTTAAAAAATATATGATTTTCAAGCACGGTGGCAAAAATTATCGACCAAATCTGCTGCACTCTCTGAGTCTCAATTTGTCTGCAACCTCAATGTAGTCAGACAAAGAGTATTGTAAAAATTCAGGTTAATTTAGCATGCAAGTAGCAAAATTCAAAAAGATATGGTCTTTAAAAATCATACATAAGAACTTTATATTTTTTAAGTTGAATTTTATACAATGATACTAAAAAAATGGAATAAATCCCTAAACAGTTAAGCCTGTAATGAAGCAACAGGAAAAAGAATTTTTGAACTTTTTGTTCTTTGCTGTGTTCTTTCCGCATCACCCACTGAGTTGCGGGAAGGTTTCTGCTACTTAGCATCAAAGGTATATCTATGTGCTTGTTAGAAATCTCGCTAAAACTTAACAAACCTGCAGCATTTATAAGGTTCTAGCAAGTTCATTATTTATTACTCACTATTAGTTTGTGATTTATGATTAGTCCCTAAATAACCAAACTTAAATCAGTGTTACTCTGAATCTAATGATTGCACTCATTGATTATGAACCAAAAGCATGTTTATTTTTATATTTCTTTTATTTATGACAAATTCTCCTAACTTAAGATAAATGCTGTTAAATTTTTATTAAAACAATAGATTGGTGCTAAAATTTATAGTTTACAATCTTTTAAGTTTTAGAAAGAATTTGTTATTTAATTATCTCTTCTTTTTGGAATTTCTTATATAAAATTAGAGAATGTTTGCTTATTTTAAAGAGTTGAATTCTTAATTTTAAATCTAGATCTCTACTCTTTGGTATTCAATTCATAATTTATGTTGCAAGCTTCAAAGTTGTCTTATAAAATCTTGACATTTTCTGATGTCTTTTCTAAATCTTGAGATTTCTTTTAAGTAATATTTTTATTTATCCTAAATTTGTTCCACGTAAATATTAAAGTACACAGTCGCTGCAAAATTATTATTTTAACTACCACTTCATCTATTTTAATTTTTTTATTCTCTATTTTAAATACCAGTTTTAACTCAATTCTTGCACTTCTCTAAGTATATAATATTTGGCATGATATAATTTCTAAGGTGAAGAGTCATTTGTTATATTTTAATCTGTGGAATTCATTGTTAAAAAATTTCGTTTATTGTATGATTTTCTTATTCAATTAAGAATAACATAATTTTGCTGAATAAGTTGCCTTTAACTAAAGTAGTATTGATTAATTGTAACAATACCCAACTTTTCTTTTGTTCTTTTATCGCATTATCATACACTTTTATTTTGTTACAATCTACTAAAAGTGTTTAAGCATACTATTTTTAAGTTATGCAAAAATATGATTAATCATTTGCTTGCATTAGAAAAACTTACAAATAAAAAAAATCAGACAAGCAATTTTTTACAAAAAGTTTTTTTCAAAATCAAAGGAAAGTAAACCAATTTTTCCTAACAATCTTATTTGAAGCTTGTTCATAAATTTCTAGTCAGTATTTTTTTTAGCTAAAAATCATTTGTGTTAACTAATTTACCATTTCCAATGCACAAAACTAGCTTTAAAAAATTCTTGTTGAACACACGTTTTAGTCAGTTATTTTATCTAATAAATATTTTTACCAGTGTTGCAGTGCTGAATATTTTTATACCAAAATATAGTCTCTACAGCTATAAAGGGGATCAAAAAAAATTTAAAACAAGATAACAAATGACGAATTTTGTTTCCTACCAAAAAATTAAGAGTCTATTGAAGATTAAACATAGCAGAGTTCAAATATCAAACAGAATTTATTATCATAATATGAATTCTCATTTTTTTAAGGGGAAAAGAAAATATTGGGTGACATTTTGTAAACACTGAAATTTATGGATTTAAGAACATTATGTGTTATAAATATATTTTTGTTCTACCAGGTCTTAAAAAAAGGAAATTCTTTTAAAAAAATAAAATTTGTAAATAGTTTCCTAAATGTTTAATTATTTTTTGATAATTATTTGCAAATAGCTGCTTGATGAAATCTTTTTGGAACTAAGCAAAATACTATTTGAGATTTCTTTCCATCAAACTTTTTAATTATGACTTGCTAAAGTTATCTTTCACATTTGATTTTCAACACCATCCTTCTTCCAATTTTTGTAATTACATATTTATTTTCTGAATCAGCACATTTTAAATATTTTGCCTCTGATCAAATAGTTGTAGTTTATAACAAATCCAATATAAAATAATTCTTAGTGGTCCCCCATAGGAGCAACCAATTATTAACAATCCAGTGAGAAAGAGTGCAAACACTAATTTGATTTTATGTTTTTTCCTATGCTTATGTTACAAAATAGCTTAGTTCATAACAATTTTAAATGTTAAATATTCTCTAAAATTTTTCACCTTTTTTTTTCTTTTGCTTTTAATATTTGTTATAATGTTTGCAAAAATAATACCCTCTATATTAACTACATAAAAACATAATAATAAAATTTCGATTTACATGGAGATTCAAGTGTTAATTTTATTATTTTTTTGAAAATGAAAGTATTTTATTTGTTAAATTTAGTTTGTCTCCTTTTTTATTGTTATTTTACATAATCAAATGAAGGTGCTTGAATAGATCAATGAAAATGTGTACAGTCTCAAGTAAACTTTTAGTTTTCGGTCCCTTGAACCAGAAACTAAATTTCTTTAATTCATACACCTGATCATAAACTTCATGTGTATATCAAATAAAATATTGTCCTTTTGAAATTATGAAATATGCTGCTATAAGCACAAAAACTTGATTTCTTGGAGAAAGAAATTCAGATTTATGAAATTAAAAAAATAAGATCAAAGTTCCTGAATACCATTCTAGCTTTCAAAAAAGTACTGAACTGGGATATTTTATCAGCACAACTAAACCCTGTATCTGTACAAAATTGTATGAGTGAAAAAAATGAAGAAGATATTAAAAATTTACATTTAGATGCTAGAATATACTGGATATTAGAATAAGAATATATTTTTACCACAGAATCACTACCTAATTAAAAAAATAAGAAGATAACTTCTTTATTCCAATACTTCTGCCAGATTTTCATTTATGTTTAAAATGACATGTTCATACGTTTTTTTTTACAGCAAAGAATAATATTTTACTTGGCCATTTTGTTACAAGATATGAAAGACCCATTGAAAATTAGCAGCATTGTTCCCCTTTTTCAGGTTCGCATTTTTATTTCTTCACTTATCTAATCACTTACTTTACTGTGAATTTTTATATTTCATATTGTTATTCTGAACTCTAGCATTCTTTTGTTTTATAACATTTTGATTTAGATGTTGTTTAAATGTTGGAAAACATGTGTGCTCATTTCATTAGTGACACAAAATACTCTAAATAATTTGATTCATTGTTATTACACTAACTACTAACTTGTATTGTTTTTCTTAAATTAACAGCAATTACATTCCTAGTTGTTAATAGTTTATATGATAAAGGTTTAGTTGCTTCAAAATTTAAAGTATAAAGAACAATAAAGTAAACATTTTGTAATTCACAGTAATCGAAATGAGATTTTATTTCCCTCTTTAGCACTAACTAAAACTAGGGAGAAATATTCATTTCACTTCCATCACAATATAAGAAAATTATTCTAATATCTTGTTAGACAAATTTCATGTTTTTAAAAATTACTTGCAAAGATTACCAAAATTTTATTAATTCAACACCAGGGGTTAGGATCCCCGTAACTCCCTTGTGGCTATGGATCTTTGTGTAATAGAATTTATTGTACTTTTCTCATTTTCTGTTTTAAATGTTATATAAATTCTTTGTTTTAAAATGTTAAATTTTAAAATAGGCAACTTATTTAACATTTGTTAGATTAAGTATCTATTTTAAAGAAATGTTATATTTTTAACTTCTCTATTTTAAAATGTTAAATAAATGCAAAATTATTTCATTTCGATCTATTACAAGTATAAGGGGTAAAAAATATTTTTACTGGTCATAAAGTTAAAATTAATTTTTCTCACCTTAGGAAATTTGATTATTAAACACTAAACAGCTTTTAACTTCTTATGAAATATTAACGCTGTTCCATTTAATGAGAATAGTTCACTTTTTTTTTTGCCGAAATTGTTTTTAAAAAATGATGTATTGAAACTTGTTCATTTTGTAAATATCTACATGAACTATTTTTATATCATTTTGTTCATATGGCTTTACCCCTTAGTCGGAAGATATTGAATAATTTTTTGCTGCATCAAATAATAGTTGTGAATAATTTTACAAAAAAGTTATTGGAATATCTGGTATTTCTACTTGTATAAATTATTTTAATACAGTAGGGAACCGATTATCCGGAACGATCGGGACCATCGCTATTCCGGATAACTGATTTTTCCGGTTTTCTGAATCGCTACAAAAAGCCGTTTGTTTATTGTTAAACCCAACAAAAAAAATGTTTTTTTGGAAAAAATCTTAAAAAGAAGAAAAAACGATGAAGGAATACACTAATAATTATTTCCAAAATGATGGTAAGGTAAACATCTTTCAAAAAAGAAAAAAAAATCCTAAAATCTTATGAGGAAAAAAAATTTTTTTTTCAAAAATGGCGCGAAAATTTATCGAATTTCGTTCCGGTTTTTTGGTTTTCCGGTTTTCTGATTTCCGGATAACGGGTTCTGTACTGTATTATTAAATAATACAGCTTTTCTAGATATTTCCTTGATATTTTTGAAAAAATTTAAGTTTAAAATTGAATGAAGTTGAAGTTTAAAATTGATATAAAACTAACTTGTAATTTTGTCAACTTAAACAATTGATATTCTGTAATAGTTCAAGTAATTTCTTTAAGAATTAGAATGATTTATTAAATCCTAATGTCATAAAAATCATCAAATTAGTTTAGAAAAAGAAATGGGGATTTTTTGACTCAGGATTTAAAACTATCAAAGCTAACTGAAATGTTTTTATAGCATTTGCATAAGTATAATATTTTTTGCCTACAAAAAAATTATATCATATGACATTTTGTTTTAGTACACTTTTCCAAGATTGAATTGCTTAGAAAAGATCTACAATGGAGTACAAGCTTCTTTGCAAACGTCTTAACATTTATATTGATGTCTTGGATTAATTTATTCTGTTTTGTACAACTTTATTGTAAACAAAATATATTTGTTAAAATTAGTGATCAGCAAAGCTCAGTGCTGAACTTTGCTAAACTTTTTACTAATATGTGCTTCCTTTCATTCATGTATTGTACATAGCATTTGAACTTTGAATGTACTTTGTAGAATTTATAATGAGCAATGTAATATCTTATAAAGTCTTAAATATTTTTTTGTTATGTTCATTGAGTATTAAATGACTTTTATCATTTTAAAAATGAGGTGCCAAATTCTACAGATAGTTTTTTATGAACATGAACCTGCCTTGAGTATTGATTTACAACCTGTAAAAAGGAAAAGTCATTTTTGTTTGGGTAGTGGGGTTTTGATTTTGATATGGCATGTCACCTTACATGAAGAAGCAGGTATAAACATTAAGTTTAATTCTGAATATGATCACCATTTAGTTCCACTAAATATTGTTCATTTTGCACCAACTGATAATTTGCTTGTGTCAGGAAATGAGGGTATACTGATTCTTTGGAAGCTGAAGATCGTAAAAATAAAGATGGACAGTAGGTTCCTTTCAAAATATTAAGTAGCCAATTAAAAGACATTTTTGATATCAGTTGTTCAGCTTTCCACAGAAAATAAAGCCATTATAAGATATTATTAAGTTCTTAACGTGTTCTGTGATGCAAAAATAAAAAAAAACATTATGTAAACATTCGTCAGAAAATCTAGAAAGGTATTTCTAGATATAGAATCTAGAAATTCATCTTTCCATCTCTTTCACTTAAAAAGTTACAAGACTTTACAAATTTTGTACAGTTTGTCAGTTGAATGTTTATGAATTTATGGTCAATGTAATTTTAGTTTTTAACTTTAAAGCTGTCTAATATTTTTCTTTCTATAATGAATTTACCATATTTGACCTAATTTTTGATCATTTAAATCAGTTTTTCAAACTTGTCATTTAAGAACTTGTTTTTGAAGCCTAAAAAGAACACCTGTTTTTGCAAATTTATAAAGACTAGAGATGACCGTCCTAGGTGTTTTTTCTTCCCAAGTGGGAAAGATTCTTTTTCAGAAAGAAATATCAATTATTAAAACAATTTGTAATTGCAATCTAGTTAAAATACTAGTGTTAGTTTTCAAGTTTTATTTAGCCCTCGAAAACTAAAAAGCAGCGATTGTAAAAAAGTTGCATTTATTGAATTTCTTAAAAAATTAAAATAACTATGTATTTACAATTTTTTATGTAGATGAGTGTAGTAAAACCTAATTTTATAATTAAACAAATAACTTTTAAAATTACATCAAGTTTTATTTATACTACTGAGTTAATAGGTCATATACTAAACATATACATTAGTAATAAATCACTAAGAGCAATTACAATGGCATACTATTTTTTTAATCAAATACTGTTAAATATAAATACTCAAATACTTAAATAATATGATGTATATTTTTTTTTGAAATTTTATGAAAAAATAGTTTATTTTTTAGTAGGTATGAAGAACGTTTAACGACATTAAATTTAATTTATTTAGATTTAAGCTATTCTTCCACTTTTAAACATTCTTGTTGGTCTTTTAGTTTCTTCCAGGTTTTTCAAGTATACTCAGAGTAATAGGTTTCTTCCAGACGAAATGCCTACCCTGATAAAGACCAAAAACTACCCAACTGATTTGCAGTTCCCTTATAGATAAGATTGTGCTAATTTCATTAAAAGTTTAAAAAACAGAAAATTTAACATAAATCATTTCACCAGAATAGTTAAAATACCACCAGTTAGTTAAAATATCTAACTTTTCAAAACTTTATTTAATTTTTAGAGAAGTAAAATAGAAAACACAATTAGTAAGTAAAATAGAAATAAAAACTTATATCTTGGTTTATTAAAGTGCCTCTCAACTGTCGTAAGGGTGAAAATAGAAGAAAATTATAAATGTACTTTTAATCCTTTTTATTTAATTTTCACAAATTAACTGATGAAGGATTTTCACTCTAATCTCCTGTATCTTTCGATGCGTCTAAAATGCAAAGCCGTGAGCTAATCGGAGTTATAAAGCATGTGGTCCTTTAGATTCTATATTTTTTCTAACAAAATTATACCAATACAATTATGCAATTAGTAATTTATGAAAGGTAGTTAATTAATATACTGTCATTCTGTTTTCAAAAGTTTTGATAGGTATCTGTTTTCTGTGCAATTAACATTGAAAGAATTTTTTAGCATCATCCAAATCAATTTTTTCAGTTTGAATTGTAATAAAATTAAATTTAGAAACAGAAGTGCATTTGTCATGTAACTGTGAAAACAGCAAATCATACAATATCATTGCTTTAAAGGGAGCGATTACGTAATACTTTCTAATGAAATATTCGATAAATCACGTTTAAAGATTTTAATGATAGATCAAATCAAAATAACAAGCTACTATTTTGGTTAATGTTATAATGGTCTATAAATGCAAAAATGTAAATAAAAGTTGAAATCATATTAAAATTACTAAAAAAAATTGTGCTGCTGACTTTTTGATACTTTATTAACATCACTACAATTTTCGATCAATTTTCATCAAACAATTTTCGAAAACGTTTTTAGAAACTGTGGGGAAAAAATAGAAGTTTCATTTTACTTATTAATTCTAATAATATATAACTAACAAAATTTCTAACTCCAAAAAAAAATTTTTTTTTGCTCCGAGTTAAAAAATAAAGAGTCCCCCTATAGGGGGACTTTTTCTCGCTAGTTTAATTATAGTTACTCTCGATATTGTAAAAACGTGAGGGCCTACGTCGCTGTTTAAGGTGTTAAACTTAACGTTGCATTTTGCTTTGGTGGACAAAAACTGTAAGACTTAGAAATTTAAAATAGGTAAGGCATGTAGACTAGTGTACAGGAATTCAACAATTTGTTCGAGAATTATTAACTGTTAAACTTCTCGGGAAAATACCATACGGACTGCTCAACGGGCCGCAGAATGCATTCTGAGAGGACATTATTTCTTTACAAACTTAACACGGTTTTTTTATTATTTTTTTATCGGAATTCCAATTTTTTTCGAAAGTTATTACAATTTTATAAAACTATTTAACGAACTTTTTCACTTTTTTTAAAAATTTAAGTTACATTTTGCTTTGCAGCTAAAAAAATCAATAAGAAATTACAAGGGTGTGTAGAAAATTGTACTAGGAGCTCTATGGAATAAAAAAAATTGATTTGATTGTTATTTCAAGAACTGTTTAACTTGAAGAGAAAAAAAACACAATTGTTTTTATATTTATTTTGAGCTACTGTCCGTTGAAATGCACCTTTAGAGTTGAAATATATTGTTTTGATAGAACCATTTTGTACTATAATTTTAACAAGAGGTTGTTTTTTTTCCCGCAATTTGCGTTTGTTCAAAAGTTATTGCGAATTAGAGATTTTTTGCTGTAAATATTGACCATTTATCAATTACTTCAGAAAAAAAAAATTCTCACGAGATCTTCACTTTTTTATTTTATAAACTCACACTCAAGTAGATGTCAATCAAAAGTAGCACAAAGAAAAGAGAGAGAATTACGTGTTGCGAGATATAAATATAAAGCAATTGAAAAAAAGAAAGCACTCTAATAGATGTCAATCAAAAGTAGTAAAAAAAAAGAGAAAACAAAAAGAAAAGAGAGAGAATTAAGTGTTGCGAGATATAAATATAAAACAATTTTAATAAATAAATAAAACGTAGATAGAGCGATAAGAACTATTTCCTATTTGAATCGTTACAAGTTTTATCAAAGAATAAAATTCTTCTCATTTGTTTCTTCTCATTGTGTCACACATTTTGTGTTCTTTAGGTTAATTTTTTTCATATTCAGGTGATTATTTTTAAAATCCAGTTAATTGTCCATTTCATTTTGAGTAACATGTTAACTAAATGTTCTGACATAAAGCAAAAAAATGGCATATTTTAAAGTTTAAATGCTCTGCGTTTTTGTGAAAAATATGAACGCTAAAGGAGAAGTAAATAATGATGAATAATAACTAATTACAAGGTAGACGAGCGGAGCGAACTGTGTGAAATCGGTGTGAACTATTAAATACCACTAACATTATTAACAGCATATACAAAAAAAAAGATTAATAAATTAAAAAATAATTATTTGACATTTTATACAGCAGCCATAATTAAATTATTTAAGACTAGGAGCTCTGCTTGCTTAGCTGACCCATATATCTTTTTTTTTCTTCCCATTTTTGACTATATACAGTTTGTTACATCTAAATTTAAAAGTATGTAATTTAAAGATCCCAAAACGCTTTATTGTATTACCATGGATTTGGTTTCACAAATTTAATTTCCGATTTTATAGGGATACAATTTAAATATTATCATTTTGCTCGGTTCTGATGGAATCTTCACGTAAGCTGAACACAATTTTAATATATGATCAAAATAAAAACCGTTATAATATATCAGAGAATATTAATAAATTCAGGGGCTCTATTAATAAAGGATAATGAATAAATTTTACAGGTCTGCTTAGTTAAGAATAAAGAAATATTTCACTATTACCTTTTATTAATTTTTATGCTGATGACAACCAAAGAAATGTGCAGCTTAATCTGTTGTAGTTAATTTACGTCGCACTAGAGCTGCACAATGGGCTATTGGCGACTGTCTGGGAAACATCCCTGAGGATGATCTGAAGACATGCTATCACAATTTTGATCCTCTGCAGACTCCGCTTCGGTAGCCCGACGACCTATACGTAAAGTCGAGCACTTTACGGTAGAACAATTTAACGAGGACCAATACCGCGCACCCTCGGTCCCCACGCAGACTAATCCAAGTGGTCACCCACCCGCACACTGACCGCAGTCAGTGATGCTTGACTTCTGTGATCTGCTGGGAACCGTGTCTTAACGATCAGTCCACTGCGGGGCGGAGCTAAATCTGATAAAATAGGATAATATGTGATTTTCTGCTTAAAAATGAGCCAACGACAATAGTGAGTGACACACGTCAAGCCATTATGTTATTATGGAGAGATATATGAAAAAAATCCCTAGTATGTATAAATACCTTACATAACTATATAAAGCACCCCTTAAAAAACTACTGCCATAATTCATCATTATCATTCTTTTTGCAGCATTATTAGTNTAAGTTTTGTTTCATGATCACCAACGGATCATCATAACAAAACAACACAAACGCCATATTGGATTAGAGCGTCTTAAGTCAGTCGAACCACCCGTCTTAAGACCGATTTGTCATTTTCGACGTAAGTGTTTCAGTTGAATTGAAACTTACGAGATTTCCCATCATGCATTGCGAAAGTTACGATTTCACCCGTCTTAAGACAGTCGATGTTGCATAAATAACACATCATGCTTGAAATTCTATTACAAGCATTATGAGTTAAATACGTTGCTTTTAAGTGCTCTGAAATTCCACATTTCACTTCATATGACATCTTTATACTTTATTCAATTTGAATGCAACAATTTATGTTAAAATGATTGGTTAAAATGATTGATTAAAACAAACAGTTAAAAATCATATACCTAATTCTGGTATATCATTAATTAACGTTAATCATTATATTTAAATTTTGCCATCTAATAACACTAAGATATCTTAATAACCAGGGTCCTCTCAATGGGAGGGGTCCCGCAGTGGACTGATCGTTAAGACACGGTTCCCACCAGATCACCGAAGTCAAGCATCACTGGCTACGGTCAGTGAGCGGGTGGGTGACCACTTGGATCAGTCTGCGTAGGGACCGAGGGTGTGCGGTATTGGTCCTCGTTAAACTGTTCTACCGTAAAGTGCTCGACTTCGCGTGCAGGTCGTTGAGCTACAGAAGCGGTCGTTGAGCATCCCCTCCCTCAGGGTCTAACAAGATATTCACGAAAGATGAAAGAAACAATTTTTGGATTTTTCTTGTTCTCCAACAAGTGATAGAAATGCCATGTAGTTGTAGCTCATTTACGTCGCACTTGAGCTGCACAATGGGCTATTGGCGACGGTCTGGGAAACATCCCTGAGGATGATCCGAAGACATGCCATCACAATTTTGATCCTCTGCAGAGGGGATGGCGCCCCCGCTTTGGTTGCCTGACGGCCTGCACGCGAAGTCGAGCACATTATGGTAGAACAGTTTAACGAGGACCAATACCGCACATCCTCGTTCCCTGCGTAGACTGATCCAAGTGGTCACCCACCCACACACTGACCGCAGCCAGTAATGCTTGACTTCGGTGATCTGCTGGGAACCGTGTCTTAACGATCAGTCCACTACGGGACAGAAATGCCATGTGTTATGAACCAGACACAACGATATGTTATAAACCAGAAACAACGAAGCAGTAACGATGAAACCGATGATGATAACAGCCAATGAAATAGGTGTATTTAATTAAAAAAGGTTGGTAGCCAAGCAACAGCCATTGATATTATCTTTGCATTGATAGGATATACAACTTTTATTGGCAACACTAATTTGTCCACGAGGAGAAGAGAAGCGAAAATGTGGCGGGAATGCAGTTGTTTTGAGGTGAGTGGTTATTTATGTTTTTAACTTCATTCAACAACCTTTAAACCCATTAAAAACCAATTTTTCTCCTTTCCTTCCTCCATATATTTAAAAAATGAAGTGTAAAATTCCTCAAATTGCATGGCATGAACGTGAACCTGTCTTAAGTGTAGATTTTCAACCATTAAAAGGGAATCATTTTCGTTTGGCTAGTGGGGGATCTGATAAATTGGTTTTGATATGGTATGTCACTTTTTCAGATGAAACAGGTATAAACATTAAGTTTCATTCAGAGTATGATCGCCATTTAACACCAGTAAACATTGTCCGTTTCGCACCTACTGGCAATCTGCTTGCTTCTGGAGATGATGATGGTACATTGATTTTATGGAAATTGAAAGAGCATGAAAATGAAGACGAAGAAAAATGGATCCCTCTCAAAGTTTTAAGCAGCCGATCAAAAGATATATATGATATCAGTTGGTCGGCTGATGGTAATTATTTGATATCTGCATCTACAGAAAACAGAGCTGTTATGTGGGACATGCAAAGCTTTCAAGTTCTGCATGTCTTCTCTGATGCTAAAGGCTATGTTCAAGGTGTTTCATGGGATCCTTTAAATAAATATATGGCCTCATTGAGTGCAGATCGCTCATTGAGGGTAATGAGCATCAAATCGAAAAGGACTGTTAATAAAATTCGATATGCTCCAAGGCCCGTAGGTGCTGACAAAGGTATTGCTCGTGTTCATTTATTTCATGATGATACCCTGAAATCTTACTTCAGACGGCTTAGTTTTACTCCAGATGGAGAACTGTTGATTGTTCCATCTGGAATCCTTCCTAAAGATGGGAAAACTGTGAACACAACTTATATTTTTTCCAGACACTCGTTAGCTGAGCCAGTGGCTCATTTGCCGTCAGGTGATAAGTACACCGTCGCTGTTAGATGCAATCCTCATTTGTATAAATTGCGGAGCTCTGAAGATAAAGAAAACCGAAAATCTAAATGCCTGATAGATTTGCCGTATCGAATGGTATTTGCTGTTGCTACAAGTGATTCAGTCTTGATTTATGATACTGAACAATTGGTGCCAGTGGCGTGCATATCAAATATTCATTATACACATATAACTGATTTGTCATGGTCCATAGATGGGCGTATTCTTATCGCATCATCATCTGAGGGTTATTGTTCATTTATTACATTTTGTGAAGAAGAGCTAGGGGAGATATATGAACCGCCTCCACCAGAAACTCCTAAAACAGAAGAGCACGTAAAAGAAATCAAACAGTCGATTACCAAATCAGATGATGCTTCTACTAAGCCTGATGCATGTTTGAAACCGAATGATGTCACTGCTAAACCCAATGATGTTATTGTTAAGTCCATTGATACTACGGTGAAACCTATTTCTAATGCAAATGAAATTGTACCTGGATCTCCTATGCCACCTGATACAAAATCTGCAGTTTCTCCAAAAAGTGTTATAAGCCCAATACCGGTTAAACCTAAAAGACCAAAACTAACCATTGAAAGCTTTTTCAAATCTCCGAAAACTAATCCTTTACCATTAGAACAAGTAACTCAACCTTTAAAAGATATACCAAGTACCAATAAGATGTCTTCAAGTGATGTTCAATCCAAAGCTGAAAGTTCTCTAAAGGACAAAGATATTGAATTCAAAGAGCCAAGTTTAAAAAGTACGCCGTTAAGCAAACAAATTGTTAAAGATTCAAATATCCCTGGCAATGTAGAGGTAGCTAGCAATGATAGTGATTCTATTGAAATTGTATTTGATACCAAGGTTTTTCAAAAGGAACCAAAATGTAAACTTCAACTTAATTTTGCAAATAAAATAAACAACGACAGTGTTGCGAATGAAATTTCGGAAATGGATCTTGGTGAAGTGGCTCCTGTTGATTCGATTCATGATTCGGCAGAAAGTGTTTTGATTACAGCCGACAATGATTGGAAACTAGAGTTGTCACAGAGTGAAACGATAACACCCATGGATGTTTCAGAACCCGGTACATCTGAGGAGGTTAAAATTAAACCTGATGAGAAAGAAACTACTCCTAAACCAAAGCAGAGTGAAACAATAACACCCATGGATGTTTTACAGCCTGGTACATCTAAAGAGGTTGAAATTAAACCTGATGAGAAAGAAACTACTCCTAAACCGAAGCGACGAGTTGGATTTGTAACTTTGTCAAAAACTGTCTCCACAACTCTTCCTAAACTTTGAATGTTAATTGAATTTATTTTTTTTTAAAAACTTATATTCATTGCGTTACTTATATTTGATATTGTATATATTTTTTTAGTATGTTTTGCCCAAAAAATTATTAAATCATTAGGTAGGTAAATATCAATAGTTTGTTTCAATAACATTTGTGTTATTCAAAGAACTTCTGTTGTTAACATTAATCTCCGTTCCTGAAATTTGAATTTTAAAAGTAAATATATCTATTTTGAAAAAAAGATTTTTTTTCTTTTATATTTCTGAAATTTTTAATATTCTATTCTGATGTCCACCAATTTATTTGACAGTTTAATAAACTGTCAAATAAATTGGTGGACATCAGTATTTTCAAACTCAATAACATTTGATATTCAAAGAACTAGTGTTTTTAACATTATTTAAATTTTAAAAATTTGCTTTTGTTACATAAGGGTAAGAATTTTGTTTAATTGCTTAGTTAAACTACAAAATTTATACTTTTTTGTTAAATATTCATATTAATCTTATTGCTATAGTTATGGGTATTATTAGTAATGTCTCAAATATAATATATTTAGATATGCATACACAAAATCGCGAACACTGATTTCACGAAATTTGTCATCATCGTGGAAAACTTTTTAGTATTACTCATAAAGGAAGATAACAGTTCCACGGTCAATATTTTTTTGTACTATTACTTCTAGTAAGATGAATAGCTCTTAAAAAAAAAAAGATATCTATGTTTTGAAAAGTGGTTCTTTTAAGAAATATTTATTTGATTAAAAAAAATTGCTAAATTTAAAGAAATAAATGCTGCTATGCATACTAATCAATGTGTTTTTGTAAAACTTAAAACCCTTATGTAAAATTCAGTGATTTTCAAACTAATTTCATCAAAATTAGATGGCAATGAAAAAGTAACTATTAACAAGAATCAATTGCTTGCAGAAAGTTTTTCATTTTTATCTGAGTCTTGTTGATACAGTAACTGCTAACTAACATACAATTAAAGCTCAGTTTTTAAAATTGGATTTTATTTTATTTTCTTTCATAATTATAGCATAAAATTTTTCAACCTTTTTAGTTGATATTTGTCACCTAGTTCAAAATGTTAGACAAAAACATTCTGCTACTAGATCATAGTGATACTATAATCTCAATTCCTGATATGGACATTTCAATGTAGTAAATTGTTTTCATTTTACTGTTAGCTGTTTTACAAAATGTTTTTCAGTAGATTTATAAATAAAACTTAAAATATTGAAGAACAATAAACTTTCTGTATATTAATTATTCTGTATATCACAGGGTTGGGTTTTTGACGTCAAAAAGTGGTTTTTGACATGACAAGGGTATAATACTGGTTTAAACCGTCAAAAACCTGTCAAAAATGTCAAAAACTGAAATTTGCCAAGAAAATATATAAACTTCAAAACTACCAACAGTTGCCATGCATTATATTGAAATTTAATTATACTATAGGTAATCAGCAGGTTTTAAAATATTTTTTAATTAAAATTAAGGTAAAAATCACAGATTTAAAATCTCAGAAATTTATATTCAAATGCATGTGCAGAAAAATTTTGCACAAAAATTGTTTAAATATTTATATTTAAAAAAATTTTTCTTTCTTTTTGATACTTAAGAAAATTAAAAGTTTATTACTATGCATTTTTGACATATAAGGAACATATAACTAATATTTATAAGGAACTTACAAGTTAT
>NC_092211.1:62027841-62054728 GCF_043381705.1 Parasteatoda tepidariorum | reverse complement strand
GATGCAACATACAAATATTTGGTATTTAGCCTATACTGCTGAACGCAGAATATTCTTTTCGGACGAATAAAGAAAGAAGCGTCTGCGGAAGAAAAAATTTAGTTTGTTTACATCTGTCTTTCTCCCCTCCCCCCTTCCTGGGAGGTGTTTATTGATTAACAAAACAATAATGAAGATAAACAAATTTGTGAAGGGTCTGATTAAAAGATAAATTATTTTGTGAAGGGTCCGTTTTTAAATTAAATTATTTTGTGAAGTGTCTTTTTTTATGAAAAGATATTTTGTGAAAAATATTTCTTCTAAACAGACCCCTGCTTACTATTCCTTTTTCTTTTTTTTTTAATTATTATTTTTTTAAATTTATGAATTATTCTCTGCTTTAATATTGTATTTTATGTTTTAAAATGTTAGAAAAAATTGTGTTTAGAGAAAAAGGTTTAGTCAACGAAAGTCACTTGTTTTAAATTTACTGATATTTTTTTAAAAAATTGGTTTTAATCAACTTATTTTTATATGAAATATAATACCATTTTTATTTATTGATTTTCATAGTTATATTTTAAAAAATTTTGTTAACACCTATATTGTTGTAGTAATAAGTTTTAATTACCAAAATTACATCAACTATATCTGGTGTGTAATAAATAACACTTTTGAAATTACTTTTTATATTATTCTTACTGATTTTTCAGTAGTTTTTGACTAATGGATTTTTTCATAAAAAAGCAAAACGGTAGGAAAAATCATCTAAAATCAGATTTTTTTAAAAAAAAATCACATAACTGAATTCTAGGTAATATTGTAGAATTTTTGTATAAGAAATTTCAATGTGGGAAAAATAGTTTTTATATATCTTACTCTTTACCATGCTTTTAAGTGTCTATTTTGTGCTATAGATAAAATATTTGTTAATTCTTCCATTGTCATATAACGGTTACCAATTTAAAAAATATAGGTTTATTTTTATTGAGCCATTTTATAAAAAATGATATAATTTTTAAAAAATTATTTTGTTCTTTATTAAGTATATTTCTCTTTGTTATTTCTGCTCTAATGAAGTGTCATAAGTAATGCCCAATAAGAACTACATTGTCCTTAAGTCTGAAAGTTATGATTACAAGTTGCTTTTGAAATGTAGTCACTACTTCACTGCATTTAAGGGATGGACTTTACTGGAGAACTTAATTTATGTCCGTGTTCAAAAGGATTTCGACGAATAAATTGGCTTGAAAAATTATTAGGTTAAAACATTCCTGCAACAGCGCTTTGTGGGCTTAGTCTCCACAAATTTCACAGTAAACAACATGATTATGGCAATCTGGTCAACAATGCGCCTAGGCCGCCTTTACTTCCCAGGCAAGCTGGTACTCAGTGATTTGTATAGGCAATTTTTTAATAGTTAAAGATGAAGAACTCTAAAAATTATGGTTTTTATGTTTTATTAAAATTATTAACACTTAGAAATTTGATCTTGATATTAATAATTTTAATTTGTGTTTTGTAAAATAATTATTAATTTTAAAAATCTTCTTTTTACCTTAAAGTTATGCTCTGGCAATTCAGCTGCCTTTTGTTTAAACATAATTGACAAACTTTTCATAAATTTAAGGTTAGAATAAACATACATGCCATTTTTATTAATTTCTTTTTTAATTTGTCAAAAATGCACTTTAATTTCTGGCATGTATTACTGCTTAATTTTAAAAAATTTTTAAGCCTGATGTAATAGAAGGGCTATGTCAGTGGTTGGATTTTAGTGGCTCTGTCTAGGTGAACCAATTATATTTAAATTTCTTTCTGTGAAACATGCTGAAATTTTGAGACAGAAATACGGAGAAATTTATGTAAATTGCAATTACAATTGTAAATTATTATATACCTCTAATTACTTAACATTGAAAACTTATTGTGTTGTCCTAATGATTGTATTGTATTAATATAAAAAGTATGTAAGACAAGATATCACATTGTTCTAATTTAGAAATTTTATTAACTTCTTAATTGAACTCAATTAAATTGATTTTTGGAAGCCCTAAATTTTCGATGTTTAGTACAGTACAAGACCCGTTATCCGGAAATCAGAAAACCGGAACGAAATTCGATAATTTCCCCCCCATTTTTTTTAAAAAAAAAATTTTTTTTTTTTCCTCATAAGATTTTAGGAATTTTCTTTCTTTTTTGAAAGATGTTTACCTTACCATCATTTTGGAAATGATCATTAGTGTATTAATTCATCATTTTTTCTTCTTTTTAAGATTATTTGCAAATATTTTTTTTTTAGTTGGGTTTAACAACAACAAAAAACGGCTTTTTGTAGCGATTCAGAAAACCGGAAAAATCGGTTCCCTACTGTACAATCGTCCTGTTCACTACCCCTTAAAGACCATCTACTGTGCAATATATATCTAAATTGATCTTAGAATAAACAGATACATTCAAATTGCTTTTAAAAATGCCCTGTACACTGTTATTTATTTTTGACTTAAAATTTCAATAATTATTTTGAAATATCCTGTGACAAAGATCTCTTGAATCTTGTCACTTTACAATCATGCTCATTCATTATGCCACTGATTGATCACAATTTTTTTTTATTTGTAATAAACCTATTAATCATATTTATATTCTAGTGGTTATATCAATTGTAATTAAAGCTGCTAAAATTTGTGATGGTGCTAGGACAGTTAAATCCTTGCCTTAACATTTAATACTTTATTTTATTTTTATTAAAAAATATTTTTTTATTGTTAACCAAGAATAGGTAACACCTAGTTATATTTTGAGGTTTCAATTTTTTTTACAACTAGTGCATTTCCACTTCATTTTGATGTTCATTAGGAAATTTTTATTAACTTATGTAGAAATGAACAATGTATGTTTTCATTTTTATGTGCTCATTAAAACATTTGCTTGTTATAGTACTTATTAGCTTTTTATCAATAAATATATTTTAAAATGAATGTTTTTAGTCTATTGAAGTTCCTGATGAAAGTTACTAATTTGCAACTAAACTTACGGAAAAGTACACAGTACACCTCATAAATAAAATTCATATTTTTGTTTTTAATGAAAAATTTTTAAAAACATTTTAGTCGTTTTAATATTATCATAATAGCTTAGATGAATTTTAGAAATTTGAACAGTCAATATGCAAGATGGACAAATCTGATCTAAGGTTTTGTTTGCTTTTATAAAATAAGTTCATTTTGGTAATAATATCTTGAGTTCAACTAAGACAAATGGCCAGTTAACAAGGATTGTCAACCTGACAGGTTTCACTATAATATTAAAAAATTTTTGTAAGAAGCTTTACCTATTGAAATGCAATATTAATACCATTGTAAGATTGCTTTAATGCAGAGCATATTTTAGGTTACAAAAAACAGGTGCAAGAACATACTTTCTTTCTGCAATTTTGGATTTTTGTCCTGCAAAATATATTGGAGCCAAACGCTGCAGTTCCAATTTTATGTACATGAGCTCAAATTTTGGACTCTTCTTCATTTCCCTTTTGGCATATTGTACCAAATCTTGCAAATCAGAAACTTTTTGCCCACAACTCTAAAGCTTATTAATCCAATATCTAAAGATAAATTGGTGCAAAAAATAGAATGTTTTGTTATTGAATAAAAATAGTCAAAATGTTTTTGAATTGTAACGGTTTATAAATTTTTGCCCCATTTTAAACAGTGCTCCACCATATAGTTTCTTAACATGAAGTTATTAATTTTTTTTTTAAAAATCGTACTTTGAAATTTTTTAGTAGCTATTTGGCTCATTTTGGGTTTTTTAAATTATATTTAACTTTGTATACCTTATAATTCATAAATTTTATGTTATATAATAAAAATACTTTTTCACTTTGAATTATATTAAGATAAACAAATTTTGTTAAAAGTGTAGAAAATATTTTTTTTAAACAGTTCCGGAGAAATACACAAAAAGTTCCATTATTTTTTAAGGAATCCAAACTTTTACCCACTCTCCTGACTGAAATCAGACCATACATTGCAGATTTCTGCTACCTCGATATTTTGAGGGTAAAAAAATCTAAATATGGGATGAAAACTGAATGTTTTTCTTGTTTGATTTGATAACAAAATATTGTCTACTTAAATTAGTTTGCCTGTTAAAGGCTTGGCAAAGAGGTTGCAACTTAAGGTATGTGCACTGCATATTTTTTTAGAATTTGAAAGAGCAGTTTTTAGTGCAAATGAGTTGTTGAGAGGAAAGCTGAGTTCATCTGCCTTTGTGCAAAACAACCAACCCATTAAGATTGCATCCGACTATGTATTATAAATCCTATCACTAGAAGATCAAAAATGTTTGAGCTATTTCAATTTTTTCCTATGCATTGTAAATAGATTATTACATTACAATCGAAGATTTGTAACGCAATTACCCCTACAATTATTAAATTCCAATTCACTAGTATGTAAGACATGTTAACTCCATTCTATCTGGAGATATCTTTTGATAGATGAAGATTGACATTGTCGACAGCATACTCCCACACTGGTGACCCGAACGTGATTTGAACACACCAGCTTACCTTAACAGAAAGGCCCATTGATATGAATGTGCCCAGTTTAACGGATGGAACACAGTGAATAGTTGATTTGTGACTGTGAGATTGTCCTCTTCACGCTGTTGCTACTCAGTCTGGATCACACTCAATGGGGGTCTGTGCGTACTTGACTGCAAATAGCAACACTGGAGCGACCATGATCCTAATACAGATCTCGCAGCAGGAAAGACTGGCAGTAAAAAAAAATTTGTTTGCCAAAAGGATATTTCTTTTGTTACCTTCCACTTTAGCTTTAAAAAGACACCATGAGAAGACGCATTGATTTCCGACCAAAATGTAAATATTTATATCATTAACATTTTATGGTGGACTCAATTATTTTGTTTCTGCAAAATGAATTTTAATAATGAAGCACTTGTGCTGCCACTTTTGTATTTTTTTATGAAAAGGACGACCATTTAAAAAAGTTTATAGCCATAAGAGATTAACTTTTTTTCATCAACGAGTGTCAGATTCTTGATGGTCTTTACTTGTATCCCAAAGATTTTGAAATTTTTTAAATTATTATAGCTTTTAATTCAAGCTTTTTGTTTTCTGTTAATCGTGACAGTTGTCTTGTGTTTAATTAATTTGAATCTAAAATTTAAAGTTTCCTTTTTTATTATAAATTTTTCTTAAATCTGGGATAAATTGCAGTTATAATTATGAAAACAAGTGTTGACATATAAAATTATCATTTTTAGACTTATTGGAAATTTTATTTTTTGTGATAATTTATAAAATTTATCTTTTTAGCTTGTTCAAGTCCAAAATGATTCCTGCAATCTATAATCGTTACCATTTGGAACCTATCAGACTTTCAATGCTATTCTTACACTATTCTGAAATGAAGGTTTTATGATAATTTTACCAGGTGATATATCTTAATCATTTACTTTTAATAAATTAAAATATGGAGCATGAAGGCATTCAAGACTTCTCAAAAATTAGCCATCAAGCAATGGCTGGTGCCATAACTGGTTTAGTTGAATATTCAGTTATGTATCCCATAGATTTAATAAAAACACGCATGCAGACGCTAAGACCCTATTCAAAGGCAAATTATAAAAGTGTTTTTGGTGGCTTATTAAAGATCAACTCAGAAGAAGGAATGCTTAGATTATTCAGAGGCATGCCGTTGCCATTAGTAGCATCCATTCCTGCCCATGCATTATATTATTCCACGTATGAAGTAATGAAAAGAATGCTAAGTGGTACTGAATTCGGAACTAAAAATCCTATAGCCCAAAGTGCTGCTGGAGCTCTTGCTATAACAAATCATAATATAGTTATGAATCCGGCTGATGTCGTCAAGCAGCGCATGCAAATTTATGGTAGTCCATATAAATCTAGTTTCCATTGTTTGAAATCTATATTGAAGTCTGAAGGTGTGATTGCTTTATACCGCAGTCTCCCCACTCAGATGGCTATTGATGCTCCTTATGGTGCTCTGCACTTTGTGATATATGAAACAATCCAAAACTTTCTGAATCCATCTAGAGCTTTTGATGCAAAGAGTCATATTTTGTCTGGAGCCATTGCTGGTGGTTTTGCAGCTGCTGCTACCACGCCACTCGATGTCTGCAGAACTTTATTGAACACTCAAGAAGGAGCGGTCCTGGGTGAAGCTGAACGAAATAAGATTCGAGGTCTGTTCCCTGCTCTGGTGACTGTATACAAAATGCAAGGTTTGAAAGGCTTTACTAGGGGAATGAAAGCTCGTGTTATGCACCATGTACCTTCAACTGCCATCTGTTGGTGTGTTTATGAATTTTTTAAGCACTATTTTTCTGAAAAGGGTAACTAGAGTTACAGCTGCTATGTAAAATGTTATATGAGCTTTTGAAAGTTAAATATTTTAGGGGAACATTTTGTTGTAAAAGCATTTCCTAATACATTGAGCATGCAAATTGTTAAAATTTATAAAAAATTTCAGCATATCAAACTTTATTAAAATTTAAATATTATATTTGTGAATGTTTAAATGTTGCTTATTGTGCTTGTTTTTTGTTGATTTCTTTAGGTTAATATTTCTATAATAAAATATTTATTTTTAGATCTAGTCTCTTTATGTAATTATTTACGTGCAAAGTCTTTTAATTCTGTTTGAAATTTTATTTTTAAGTTATAAAGTAGTTGTAGTACTTAAATTTCTTCATTTTTTAAAATTAGCTTCTTGTTTATTTATGTCCTTATGTCTAAAAGACACCTTAAAAAATTAAGATAAAGAACAGGATTGCAGATTACTGCTAAGCACAGTAGCGTGACAAATTATACACATAATATAAGAAATACTTATTGTAAAGACAGGTTAGTGCTACAGTTATTATTATTTTTTTAAATATAAAAATTTTAAAGAATGATAGTAGGAATGTTCATTTTTTTTATGATCAAAGATGCGGCTAATATTTTTAATATTGGCATAGTAAGTAAAGATTTATTTTGAGAAAGAAACTGATATTCCCCCCTTTATTAATATATTTTTGTCATAAAATTTGACACATTGTTGAAATGATTTGGCTTTTTTTTCCTCTTAGTATTTTTAAAAAATATGCATAATTAAAATCCTTTTTATCAATTTTTAAATTATTTTTTTTTTTAAATAATTTATTAGTAAAGCATATATATAAATGCTAGGGCTCAAAATACATAGTGATCTAGGAGCACTAATGTCTAACTCATTCCAATATGAAATGTTATGTAGGGGGGGAAATTATTATTTTTACGTGAATTTCAAGAATTTATTTAACATGCTTTTATTACCATTTTTGGTCAAATAAGCACTGTTTTGTTGTTAAGTTTGCTACCCTTGTAAAGGTATAATGCCTGTCTCATAGAAGTCTTTGTCCCTATTAGCAAAAAACTTTAATCGATTTTTACAATGCTCACTTGATGCCAATTTCTTAGCACTAAGGAAGTTTTTGAGATGATAATCGCTTGGTGACTGATCCAGACTGTATGGTGGATGCATCAAAACTTCCCAACCAAGCTCTCGAAGTTTTTGGCCCGTCACTTAAGATATGTGTATCTTAGAATTGTCCTGGTGGAACACAACATCTCCTATTGGTCAATTCTGGTAGTTTCTGGTCAATCGCTAGCTTCAAATGGTCCAGTTGTTGTCAGTTGAGAAGTGAATTTAGTCCTTGGCCGTATGGAGGCAGCTCATATTAAATTGTTTGTTCCTTTCCGGTCCCACCAAATGTACAGCAGAACCTTCCAGCCCGTTAGTCCTGGTTTGGACACCGTTTAAACTAGTTTTCGCACAATGTTGGCGTATGTGACCCATTTCTCATCCGCAGTTTAAATTTTTGCCTTTATCAAAGTTAACCTATGAAATGTACCAAATTGTTTTTCTGAGGAGATGAGTTTGCTGATTTGGTTTGTTTAGTCTATGTGTATGTCACGAAATAGTGTATTTCATCGTAATTGTAATTAATATACTTTCTCTAATTTTTTTTATCGAATTTCATTTCAATAACTTTTGTTTTATCGAATATTCATCATAATGGTGTGTTTATGGTTATTATGTTATTAAACTCAATGATTAAAATATAATGCTAAAGTTTTGACTTCTATGATATTTATTTAAAGAAAATTTATGCAGGAATGGGATTAGACGTATGAAAGTGTTTACAGAACAGTGAAATCTTTTTGTTACTGGTCTTATGGATCATGGACTAAATTATCTATGGACTAATTTCTATCCCTGTATGGACTAATTTCTATCCCTGTATCAGTATATAAACTTTACATTTTTGTTATACTTATGCTTTGGGGTAGTTGGTATGCTTTATACAAAAGATTTTCTTTAATTCTTATATTAGTAATTGTGTGAATTCTCTTTATATCTTTATACTCTTTGGGCAATTTATTTCATAAAGCTTTAAAATTCTTGTTGCATGTAAATTGCACCACTTTTTAAAAATTAAATTTATTTTAGATGTTGTTACAATAACTACATGACCTTTACCCCTATTAAACTGTCATGTAAATCATTGAAAATAACTTTTTAAGCAAATAAAATTTTTATGTTTAAGAACAAATTTTTATTTTTTAATATTGAATTTGAGGAATATATTTATTCAAAACACTATTTTTTTTCTTTTATGATTTGAAGGTTAGAACCTATTGCAACATAATCATCAGGTGCAGCATTCTCTATTTTCTTTTCTTTTTTTTTCCGTGCACAATATTTCAAAATATTTTCTATAACAATATATTCTGTGTGTTTGGCACAATAATATAAACAAGGCAGAGTTGGAAAATAACCAGTTTTTTTTTTATCTTTAAACCAGGTTTTTTTTAAAAAATTTTTTGTTCTATTTCTTTTTTTTTTAAAATCTATTTATTTAAAAGAAAAAATTAAATGACATATTTAGTCCCAAATTAAGAGTATTTAAACCATTAAAAAGTATTTTGCCGAAATCTTTTTAACTACTGATTAAAGTTTTGATAAGGAATAAAATGAACATGATACAAAAGCATAATAACTAAAAATCATGAATATCCATAACTCCACTTAAGGAGCAAATAAATATTTAATAACTAAATATTTTTTTAGTAGTGCATGTATATAAAAGTTTATCTCCTTAATTGTTAACAATAAAAATGTCGTAATACAACATTATATTAATATAATCATTTAGCATAATACAATTTGAAGTAGTAACATCAATTAATTATCTTAAAATAAACATTTCTTTAGTATTTATTGAATCAATAAAAATTTTAATATAATTGAGCGTGAGATATTCGAATTAAAATATTTTTCAATTAAAAAATGTTTAAGTTTATAGAGTGAGGAAAAGAAATGAAAAAGACAAATGAACTGCATAAATATAAAAAATATAATATTGTAAAGGTATGAGTTAGTACTAACAATTTAAAAAATAAAGATTTAATTACTATTTTTTCATTTATTTTAACATCATGATGGAACTTTTAATTTAACAATATTCTCATTAACATATTACAGCATTAAATAAATAAGACAAAACTATTTTAGATAAATTTATTGTTTTTTTTCACAGATTTTTTTAAAATTCATTATGAAGAATTTATTGAAAATTACAATAATGAATGTAATTATACTGCATATGCAAAATAAAAGTTTCTTTACTTCAGTGACCGAAATGATTCTAAAATTAAACTGAAAACAGTGAGTTATTTTCATTATACTTATTGTTAAACAATAGTGTTTTTCCACTGTCTTGGAAAAAATAAGGTTTCATCTGAATGGAATGTCAGCCTTGTTTAACATAAATATACATATGGTTATAAACATAAATATATTATATGGAAAACCATTTCTGCCTAAACATTTAAAAATTTCAGATTTATGTTTATTTGAAGTAATACAAATTACCGATGGCAATTAAACTCAAAATCGTAATCTTATTCGATTTTTTTTTTTTTTTTATCATTTTGTTACAATCAAACTGAAAGAATTTTTAAATTAGCAGAAAATTTAATTATATAAACAGGGTATCCGCGCGCCTAGTTATGAAAAATCATGGAAAGTCATGAATTTCGGTTTTGAACAAAATTTGTCATGATTTTAACTATTTTTTTTAAAGAAAATCATGGAAAGTCATGGATTTAGGTCGCCAAAAAATCTAATTTTTAAAATGGAATTTAAAAATACCCTCCCATTTCATGCTGTTCCGAATATCTGAATTTGTAATAAATTGTAATCCACATTAAATCCATTTTGTTAAAATGTAAAATGTTTTAAATGAAAGAAAAAACATCATTTCTAGAGCGAATTATCTTTTAAATTTCTGTGATTTCAAAATGTTGGTTATTATTTATTTTTGATTTTATCAACTTAAAATTCTAGCTGAAGCAAGCCAGTCATTGACGAATTTTTTAAAATTCCGAAATGAGAACAGAAAAATCAGGAGTATTTCTTTCCTTTTGGACGAACAAGAAAAGTATCTTTAGAATATAATTCTGCCGAAATTTTTTTTTTTGCTTTTGTATTTTTTTCGGCTATTTTATTGCTTCAACTCTTTCTTTACTCTGTTTTTTTAAAATTTAATATCTTTAAATATGACGATGCAGAATATAACAGTTTTGGTTATACCTATAATTTCAATTCGTGTTATTATAATGCTTTTTTAAATTTCTTATGTTTTTGTCAGAGAAAGTAGTAACTTTGTTAAGTCATGAAAAATTCTGGGAATTAGTCATGGAAAATCATGAATTTGAAAATCTAAAATGTAGCAGATACCCTGTATAAAAAAATTAAAAAAACGTACTTGGTTAAAACCAGCCAACCCTGGATATAGATTTTNTTTCAATTCGTGTTATTATAATGCTTTTTTAAATTTCTTGTGTTTTTGTCAGAGAAAATAGTAACTTTGTTAAGTCATGAAAAATTCTGGGAATTAGTCATGGAAAGTCATGAATTTGAAAATCTAAAATGTAGCAGATACCCTGTATAAAGTAATTTTTAAAAAAAATTAAAAAAAACGTACTTGGTTAAAACTAGCCAACCCTTTATATAGGTTTTTCGATTTAGTGGGTTTCCTTAAATGCTTGTGTTTTGATTTAAAATTTATTGAAACAATCACCTTTTTTTTTGTCAATTGCAGAGTATAAATGAAACACCATTTTATTTCAGCTGTCCATTTTATTAACAAAAACAGCTCGCTCATCACCTCAACTGTTGTTTTTTAACCGTAGCACTGATAAAAAATATCCACTGCTATTTTCACATCATGGATTAGAATCCTATTGTTAGGTAATTATTAAAGGAGAAAGTTTTTCATGGATAGATTTTTTTAACCCTGCCTTTTCTTATTAGCAAATTGCCAACTTTTATAATCAGCTAACAAAAATATATGTATTTCTTATTGTTGCCCTGCATAGAGTGAAACTTGAAACCCAAGTTACGTGAAGTTTAGAAAAAAAATTTATTTCACCAAATTTTTTCCACCTTATGAACTGATGTATAAATTTTATGTTAGAGAGTTGTGGTTATTAAATGAAATGAGACAATTGCTAGAGGACTTAGTATTTTTTTATTCATACCTTTAATATGCTCCTCTATCCCTAAATACTCCATGCAAATTTTCCATTGTTTGAAATAGTGTTGGAAATCTTTTTCTGTAAGTTTCTCCATGATGTGTGCCACTTTTCTTTCACAACTTCAATGAACTAATATTGTTCCTTTTAATGTAGATTTGAGCTTGGGAAACAGATTAATGTCATGTGGTGGAAGGTCAGGTGAATAAGAAATAAAAATTAATGTTAGGTAGAATTTTCATTTAATATCTTATTTATACTCTGAAAGTCTTATGAGCTCAAAATACTGTAAGCATTCTGTTTTATTAATACTTATGTCATGTACTTTTCTTATTTTTTCAAAACCTAATCTGTGATTCTGGTGGCTCAAAATATTTTTAGGTCCTTTCATGAAAAGTATATTTTATTATAAAAATATAACTCATTATTTGTAAATAATGTCAGTATTTGATTTTGAGGAATATTGAACATAGCATTTGTTTAATTATGTTTACAGCATTTGTTGAAATATTTCTGTAATTTCCTTTTAATATTAAATTTAAGAACTAGAACAATTTTTGCCGAATTTTCTCCTGTTGGAAGTTAAAATTTAGATAAGTTAATTAGAAATATTTTATTACTGTTGAAAAGTTACCTAAAATTTTTAGTGTATTTTGTATGTTAGTGTAACATTTTCTTTCAATATTTTTGAGCATGTCTTATTATCTCGGAAATTGAATTTGAAGTTCTTATTTGAATGTACAGTAAATAAACGTGTTAGTGTACCTCTTTTTTAAATAATTTTTTTATTATTACTGTTCTAAAATATGTTTATATTCAAATTTGTATATATTGAACCTAAAATATAAAAAAAAAAATTCTTTAATTTGTAATCTAATGATAAGATTTTCACTTACTAAAATTCAATCTTGGTAAACTTTAAATTAAACTTGCTAATTAGATATTGTTATAAGTTCTTAGAGTTATTTAGATTTTATCAGTAGCCTTTAAAATCACTTATTTTCCTTTAGAGCAAAATTCTTACTTTCAAGTTTTAAACTTTTATTTCTCGATCAACTGATTTATTTTTAGCGCCAGATTGCCAATAAAACAGCATGAAAGTGAAAATTGGCAATGAGTTAAGAAGCCTGTGAGTGGCTGTCTTTGATACTGATATGACCGATTTATATTTTGATTTAATACTTTCATATATTTACATGTCCACATTTTTACTGTGGATATTTTAAAAATTTCATGTGCATCTCATTTGGTTATAAAAGTCATGCATTTAATTGTTACAGACAGCTTCTGTAATATTTAATTGATTCAAAGCTTAAAAAGTACTTGTTTTGAGTTTAAAAAGTATGAGGCTATGAATCAAACCACAAAAACTTTTTTCTTTAATTAGATTTTTTTTTTATTTACAAATTTTGATTTTTGACCCTCAAGACATTTGAAGAAATAGCTTTTTTTAAAGAAAAAAAAGAAATTCATTTATCTAGAGCTATTCAATCATTTCCTTTTGGATTTTACCATTTAAAGTTATATTAATAAATGTAAAGTATTTTATGCCATACAATTCAAAGTATTTTTAAAATTATTATGAAATTAAATTAATCAGAAATACAAAAATATTTTTTATCCCTTATTTTAAGAGCAGAACATTTTCTGATAAAAAAAGTTAAAATTGTTGGCAAATATTTATTTATATCGATAGTTTTAATGTCAAAATGAGCTGAAAAAAACCCAAACTTTACTTTCCTGACTAAACTATTGGGACATTATTTTCCAATTTCTAATTGGTTATATATATTGTGTTTGATTTTATAAATGAAGTCCATTGTGTATCACAAAAAGAGCATATTCTGCCCATGTGCTTAATGGTATTAAGCACATGGAAATCTGATTGATAAATCAAAAGTTATTCACTGTGATATATGTTTTTGTGTATAAAACAGAGTTTCTAACTATTAAAAAAAATGGGTGAAATTTTATAATTTTTATGTCGATCCATGACTTTTAGAATATGATTCAAATAGTAACACTGTTGCTGTCTTACAGTACTATTTTGCATAACTTAAATTCTGTAGAGTGAATTTAAAATTTCAGTGCTCTACAAATCTTTCAACATACACCAATGTGACAAAAGTCATGGGATACTATTCAATATTGTGTCAGACCTTCTCATGCTCTATGAAGTGCAGCAAGTCGACTTGACATGGACTCGACAAGTAGTTTAGAGTCTGTTGAAGGTATTATTGCAATGCAGTCTCAATAGATGTTTATAATTACAAAAGTGCTGCAGGTAAAGGATTTCGTGAATGAATTAAGTGGCAAAATCACTCGCTGGAATTGTCCAGATTGTTCTTCAAACTAGTCACGAACAATTAAGGTGCGGTGACATGGTGCATTGTCATCCATAAAAATTTCATCCTTGTTTGGGTACATGAAGTCCATGACTGGCTGCTAGTGGTCTCTAAGTAGCTGAGCGTAACCTTTCCAGTCAATAATCAGACCATAGAACTCAGTCCATGCCATGAAAAAAGAAGCCCACACCATTATGGAACCGCCAGCAGATTGCACAGTGTCTAGTTGACAACTTGGGTCCATGGCTTTGTAAAATCCGTGCTACACTTGAACTCTGTCATTAGCTCTGACTGAATCGTGACTCATCTGACCAAGCTGCAGTTTTCCAGTCTTACCAATTTATCAAAGAGCCCAGGAGAGGCGCTGGATGTGATGTAGCGCTTAGTAAAGGCACTCGATTAAGTCTTCTGCTGTCATATCTCATTACAGCCAAACTTTTCCGCACTGTCCTAATGGACAGATCCCCCATTCATGCTTCTGGTTCTTTTCCGCAATGTTATTTGTCTGCTAACACTGAGAATATTCTATGTATGCAATGGCGTTCAGGGTCATTAAATGCAGGCGGTCGGCCATTACGTTGTCCATGGTGGGATGTTATCAATGAAATTAGGTATTTCCGGCCTACTCTTGACACTAGATCAAGGAACGTTTAATTCCTTCTCTATTTCTGAAATAGAATGTCTAATGCATCAAGCTCCAACTAAGATGTCGCGTTCAAAATTTGCTTATTCTCGTCCTATGGTCATAATTACAATCAGAAACATTCTCATATGAATAACTAGAACCCAAATGAAAGTCCTGCAGTGCACTAAAAGCCATTTATAAATTTTGTATGCGATACTATTGCCATCTTTATGTTTGCATATTGCTGATCCCATGACTAATCTCCACAAATTGAGTTTAATATTTAAAAAGAATCTACTTTCTGGAACACTAAATGTTAGCAAATTTTTGTTATGCAGTAATTTTACCAACATTATGAATGAAATTATCACTTATGTGAATGAATTTGAATGTTATTTTTTGTTGCATTTTCTAACATTTTTAAATAACAAAAGAAAATCATGTTTATAAAAATATAAAAGAAAATGGTGAAGTGCCTGGTGCTACTAGTATAGTAGGACAGCAAACTAAGCGGACAAAATATTGTAGGTACAGTCTTTGTAACAGAGTAAAATGGTGCAGAATTTCATAAGGGCAAAAATATTTTGGGATAAAATCTCATTAAGACAAATTATGAGACAGAATTTTTTGCAGATTAATTATCGTGGAACAGAATGTAATAACTTCTAAAAACTTAATGCTAATAGCGTTTTGTTTATGTAAGAGTTCGTTCTAGAATCTGACAGGGAATACTCAAAGCAGTTAATTCACTCACAGATTATCTTCAGTTTACTGGTTTTTTTTTTTTTTAAATTTAAAGTGATAACTAATAGCACTTTTAAGTTTACATTTAAAGTGTTGTTTATTTTAAATGTATTTTCCCAATAGACAATTTAGTTAATCTGTATATATGTACTGTACTATGGAATGCTTGTCTTCTTATAAAGGTGTTGTTAATCCTATTAAATTTGATAAATTTTTTAAACGTTAAGCTTTTGAAATTTTGTCTACTTAAAAAAGTGATCAATTTAACATAATTGTATCTGCATTTTATTTTGTGATGTATATGATTCCTTTTTTCATATTTAAATGCTTCAATGCTAGCAGCTCTGCATTATGCTGTAAAGTATACAAATGTTAATTTATAAAATCGAAATTTTTGTTCTTTTTTTTAAAAATTATAAATTTTATATTGTATTGTTAATGAATTAAAAATTTTTTTTGAAAAGTTCTAAGTCTTAATGAATTTTTCTTAATTTCTTTCTCTTTATTCAATTATGAAGTGCCCTAAAATGAACAATTTAAAGTTATCGATTACAACGAGGTTGACTTCCAAAAATGACCCAACCAAGTCAAAATTTGGCTAAAATGCAGTGTGATGTACCTTAGTTAGCAGTTACTGTTCTTCAGTGCAATTTAAGAAAATAACGTAAGTACTTCAAAGTTGTAAAGTACTTGAACGTAAGTTGGGAAAGGTAGCTTTACAACTACGTTCTTTCCCTTGCTTATGTTATCAACACTAAAAGAGAATTTCAGAAAACGGATTTCAAAAAAATAGATTTTTGAAATCATATACAAAAATGCTTATAATATAGTTTATCTAACAAAAATACCAAATCTTTAAAAATTTCGACTTCGATTTTTTTTCTTGCTTACGTTGATTTTTCTATTACACCTAAGGGAAAGAAGGCCATTTTCAAGGAAAGCTTAAGTCCATATATTATTTGCCATATATATTGAACTTATAAAGCCAAGTTTATTTATAAGGGCTTTCCCCCCTCCCACACAGTTGTTTAAACCCCTGTTACTTGCTTTGGAAAAAACCCCAAGCCAACATGCATAGCTTTTATCAGTTGAAAAAAAAAAAAGCATAAGTCGAACATCAAAAACTATTTTTAACTCTTAATTCCTTAAGCTGCTTTATTTCTCTAACCACAAAAAATTTTCAGTTACAGAGCTATATTAATTTCTCACGGTCTTTTTTGGCGATTAAGCTGTAGCCAAATTAATTAAATATCATGTGGTTTGGCTTTTAGTCTTATTCGAAATATTCTTTTTATTTTGTATCTCAAGCTCTACAACTGTTATTGAATTAAAGTTTTATTGTAATTATTATCCTGTTTTCATCATCAACTGTCATTTTCATTATCCTGTTTTTATCTGCCTACTATACTATATCACTATACTAATATACTATATCATTATCCTGCTTACTATACTATACTTCCTTCATACCTTCTGAACATTCAACCGCACCATTTTTCCATTATAGGGAGAATATTTATCCAAGAAACACTTTATTGTCAGGTCGTTATTGCCGTTATGTTAATTCGTAAATTAAACAATTTAAAAAAAGTACATTATTACTGAATGTGATTCAATTATTGCCATGTATGTAGAGGAGGGTTTTCTTAAGAGGTTTTGGGAGAGAAAAAACGAAATTTTTAGTTATCAAGATATAGTGGTGTCTGGAATAAGTAGTACTAAATGAAATTAAATTTTAAAATTATTAGTTGAATATTTTAAAATATTTTTATAATTCTGTGTTGTAATTAAATTGTCATTTAATACAAAAATTAAAATAAATAGTTCATCACAATGTTTAAAACTTAACAATTTCTATTTGCTTTCTCAAGGCATTGTTGTTTCACTGAAAAAATTGAAATCATTATACTTTGGGCCGTTTAAATATTAAGTACCTTTCAGTGGTTTTTTTTTTTTTTAATTCTCTTATTTATTTTGACAATTGGGTATGGGGAATTCTGAGCAATGTTTACTTAAATATTAAAAATATTCATTTTCGAAACCCAGCTATGGCTGCTCGATACGAAATGTGCTCCCGGCTCGCACCGACCATTTATGACATAAAATATTCTCTCAGTGTAGACGAATCTCTAGTAAAAATCTCCTTGCCATCGGGCTAACCTAGTGAGCTTTTCGTGGTTATCCCCTCAATTTAACTGAAATGCTAAAGATCATATAAGTCCTCCAAGCATTGCCTTGTCTTCTAATACAAGGCTAAGAAGTTGATAACCCAAAATTTGGTCGGCTGTTCATAGTAGTTATTAAATGAAAATATATCTATTAATTGCAAAAATAATTAATATTTTTTTCGTTTTTAATTCATTTTTGACGTTCAAACTTTTTTCTAAGTTCTCCCAAGTATTAAGGATTTTATATTTATTTTTAAAATCGGCTTAGTCAATAAAACCTAGAACACAATCTATTCCAACCTTTTACAAACTTAGTGGTGGGCTTACTATAATGCTAACTATTGTTGTGTAGCCGCCGTGATTAGTGGTTAAAATAAAATACGGTGTACAAGAAAATTAGAAGCTTAACATATTTTTTATACAAATTTTAAAAGATCTCAACAGAAAAGTTAAAGTATTAAAATTATTGTAATTCGACACCAAAATGAATTATAATTTTTAAAAAGAAAATATACAAAGAAGTAGAATTAAAACATGTTTAATTTCCATATCTATGAAGAACGTTAAATTCTTATAATTATTATTATTTACTTCCTGTTCTCAAAAAAATGTACAACCATCGCTTTTTCTAACTTTTATCTTTATTTATTTATTTTTCAATACTTAAATTTCCACTCAATTCTCTCTCTAGTCTTTAGAAATCCTTTTTTACTGCTCTTTAAATCAGGGTTCATACTCACCGGGAAGCGATAATTAAAATCAAACATAAATAATGGCTCTAATTTTATACAACGCGTACTTTTCCGCTAAGAGCAGACATATCTCACCAAAAGTGGCAGCTGAATAAGGCTGACGACGAGATGGATTTTATACTTTTGTTTTAAGAGCCTCTCTATTATTCTGGTTGTAATCTAAATGGATGCAGTGTTGCCAGAACTTAAGATTAAAAAGTAGCGAATGGGAGCTCCAAAAGTAGCGGATTCGAACATTTTGTAGCCCAAAAATAAATCATATATATATANGAGCTTGGAAGAAATTATACACATATTAGTTCGTTATCCGTGTTACAGGCACTTATTTCCCACAAAAGCACTCAACTTCCATGAAATATTACACCCTGAGAAGACAACATCCATGAATGCTTTGTTAACAGTGGTCATGTGACTTGTAAGTTTAATCATGTAAATTTTAAAAATATAATATTTCCTTGAGATTTGTGTTATTTTTGAAAATGCGTCTTTCGATATTTAACTAAGTATAGTTAAAAAAAATTCCATTTTACTTTTCAAAATTTACTACTAGAGTTGATTTCCTTTTTAAGTCTTTTTAGCTGTGAAACATAAGTTCATATATGTTTATTTTTATCATTTAAAAAACGTTCTATTGTTTTTTACTTTAAAAGTAGTTCAATTCGCTAGCACGGAAGGTTTTTATACACGGTTCCTATTAACCGAGATTTCCGATATCCGAGGTACTAGCGGTCCCAATTAGCTCGGATAATCGAGGTCTTACTGTACTTCCATCATACCATCTGAACCTTCACCCGCACCATTTTTCCATTATAGAGAGAATATTTATCCGTGAAACACTTTATTGTCAGGTCGTTATTGCCATTATTTTAATTCGTAAATTACACGATTAAGAAAAATGCATTATTACTGAATGTGATTCAATTATTGCCATGTATGTAGAGGAGGGTTTTCTTAAGAGGTTTTAGGTGAGAAAAAAAAACGAAATTTTTAATTATCAAGATATAATGATGTCTGGAATAAGTAGTACTAACCGAAATTAGAATAATAAATTAAATTTTATAATTACTAGTTGAATATTTTTATAATTCTGTGTCGTTAATTAAATTATTTATCATTTAATACAAATATTGAAATAAATAGTTCATCACGATGTTTTTTTTTATAAAACCGTTGTTGAACAGCTGATCCAATTTTGGGTTTACTACTACCAATGTTCTACTCCGTAGCTTTGTAATTTTAAACCAATCCAAAAGACAAGAAAACTCCTGGATGAGTACCCCCATAGGTAGGAACATGGAGGACTTTGTGACTCGACAGATTTAACGTGCACCAGTTACCATTTACTACATGAGGAGTCTTCGGCCGGCAAGGATCGGACCCACGACCTCTAGGCCCAGTGCCCTACCAACAAGGCTATCTCAGCCAAGGCATCGTTCCACGGAAAAAATTAAAATCATTCCATATTGCTATACTTACGACCGTTTAAATATTAATAACCTTTCAATGGGGTTTTTTTTTCAATTCGCTTATTTTTCTGACAATGGGGTAAGGGGAAGTCTGAGCAATACTTACTTAAATATCAAAAATATTCATTCTCGAAACTGCTCGATACGAAATCAGCTTCCGGCTCGCACCGACCATTTATGATATAAAATATACTCTCAGTGTAGACGAATCTCGAGTAAAAATCTCCTTGCCATCGGGCTAACCTTGTGAGCTTTTCGTGGTTTTCCCCTCCATCTAACTCAAATGATAAAGAGCAAAAAGTCCTCCACAAAGGCTAGTTCATTTCGATGATTGATCCAGGCTTTACCTTGTCTTCTGCGTTGGGTTCATAATTACAAAGGCTAAGAAGTTGATAACCCAAAATTTGGTCGGCTGTTCATAGTGGTTATTAAATGAAAATAATTGCAAAAATAATTAAATGTATAGCAAAAAACTGAATTAAATATTTTTTTCGTTTTTAATTTATTTTTGACTTTCAAAATTTTTTCTAAGTTCTCCCAAGTATTAAGGGTTCTATATTTATTTTTAAAATCGCCTTAGTCATAAAACCTAGAACACAATCTATTTACAAGCCTATAACCTTTTACGAACTTAGTGGTGGGCTTACTATAAAACTAACTATTGTTGTGCAGCCGCCGTAATTAGTGGTTAAAGTAAAATACGGTGTACAAGATAAGACTACTCAAAATTAGAAGCTTAACATATTTTTTATACAAATTTTAAAAGGTCTCTACAGAAAAGTTAAAGTATTAAAATTATTGTAATTAGATACCAAAATGAATTAAAATTTTTAAAAAGAAAATATACAAAGAAGTTGAATTAAAATTTTTTTAATATCCATATCTATGAAGAACATTAAATTCTTATAATTATTATTATTTACTTCCTGTTCTCAAAAAAAAATGTACAACCATCGCTTTAACTCTTAACTTATATCTATTTATCTTTATTTTATTTTCACCATATTTTTAATCTTTTTCACTGCTTCAATTCTCTCTCTAGTCTTCAGAAATCCTTTTTTACTGCTCTTTAAATCAGGGTTCATACTCACCGGGAAGCGATAATTAAAATCAAACTTAAATAAGAGCTCTAATTTTAAACAACGCGTACTTTTCTGCTAAGAGCAGACATATCGCCAAAAGTGGCAGCTGAATAAGGCTGACGGCCGAGATGGATTTTATACTTTCGTTTTAAGAGGCTTTTTCAATAATCTGATTGTAAACTAAATGGATGGGCTTAATTTAATTGTCTACTTTGATGTCAGAGTTAACAAATTGAATTAAAATAGTGGAAGCAGGCAAGATAATTATATAATTATTTTTTTTTNTTTTTGGGGGGGGGGGGTTGGAGGCTGATAATCAACTTCAGTTTTAAATGTGCGGCGTTTAATAATTGGTAAGCAATCTAATAAAAAACTGACCTTAATTTATAAAAAATACGCACGGGTAAAAATAAAAACGTTTCGTATACATTTAAAAACAACAAGTTAAAATTTATAGAAACCACGTTTTTAAAGTGGATAAGAGCATAATAGGAAACTATTTCAGTTTTTCTCAATCCTATAACATAAAATATAGACGTTAGCATTTTCGAAAGACGGAAGTAGGGAAAGTTTTTCGACCGCGATAGAAGTTTTTTTTTTTTTTTTTTAACATAATTTTGATTTATAATATGAAAAAAGGTACAAGAAAATTAAAATTTTTCTTTTATTTTCATTAACTTGAAAAAATCCTAGTAAAGGAACNATATATATATATTTCAGTAAGGAAAAAAAGTAGCGCATATTTAAGATTTGTAGCGTTCGAAAAATAATAAGTAGCCCAAAAAGTAGCAAGTAGCGAAAATTCAATTTTCAGTAGCGGGGACTTTTAAAAGTAGCCCAATCCGCTACTTGTAGCCCAATCTGGCAACACTGAATGGATGGGCTTAATTGTCTACTTTGATGTCACAGTTAACAAATTGAATTAAAATAGTGGAAGCAAGATAATTATTTAATTTTTTTTTGGGGGGGAGGGGTTGGAGGCTGATAATCAACTTTAGTTTTAACTGTGCAGCGTTTAATAATTGGTAAGCAATCTAATTAAAAAACTGACCTTAATTTATAAAAAAAATGCACGGGTAAAAATAAAAACGTTTCGTATACATTTAAAAACAACTTATTAAAATTTATTAAAACCACCTTTTTTAAGAGCTTAATAGGAAACAATTATATTTTTTTTAGTCCTAAAACAAAATATAGTGCTTAGCATTTTCGAAAGACGGAGTTTTTCCACTGCGATAGAAGTTTTTTTTTTTACTTTAAATGTTAGTTGATACCTATTTTAGTCAAACAAAAATTAAAACATTTTTCCAAATTAGAACATTTGAAAAAAGATTTTAAAATTTTCATTTTAGTCTTATGTCTGTAAGTTTCTTTGAGTTCCTGCTTAAATTTCGATAAATAAAGTAGTGATATTCGCATTATTTAAAAAACAATATTAAATTGGATTAGCATCAGGCACTAGTTCCAACTAGTGCCTGATGCTAGATAGAGCCGATAGCTTGTTGGAAGGGAATCTAAATTTTGGTTGGTATTAAGTTCTCTTAGACGTTGAAATAGCTTAAAAAAGTCTTTTAAGAACTGCTCTGAAAACGATTGATACGTGTATTTTCTTCCAACACAGAACTCCATTTATAAATATAAACTCACAAGCTAGTCAAAATATTGAGTAACGATTAATTTCAGATAAGATAATAGAGGCAGATTCTGCTTGTGTTGGTCAGAAAAATATTAAAACTTATATTGTTCTCAGACACAAAGCTACAGTTGAAATTAGAGTACCTAAGTTATTCGGTAGGTCATCGAAAATTTGGACAAACAAAATATATTTGGTGATAAAATGCTTCCTGTAGGTATAATGATACTAATGAAATCGTCATTGTCACCAGGCATAGTGTTACAAAAAGATTTGAGTGCACTGGCTAGTTGGAAAGTGGTCAAAATTTCTATTACAAAATCAAAATTTTCCCTTCACAGATGTGAAGGAAATTTAATAAAAACTGTATTAAAAAAAAAAAAAAACGTCTTTAATTAACTTCAACATCTGCTTGTGTCAACAAAACTTATACTATTGCTGACTTTAAATCTGCTTGAGTTTGTATTTTGCACCTAACATATTAACGTGCTGGCCGATATTAAATCAAGATTATTTATTTTAAAAAAATGGTGCTAGGACAACAAATAAATAGTGAAATGGAAAATAAAGATATGAATGATTTCAGGAAAATGTTAGTCGTTCAGGACTGGTGTAAAAAGATATAACAAGTTTAGCTATCATTTTTGTTTTGGTTTTACAAAATTGTGTAAATGATTTTACTAAAGAATAATTTCAACTTGTTTTGATATTGTAATGATTTTATTCGTAATTAGAGAAGAATTTTTTTTTTAAGTAATTAAATGATTGATTTAATTTGCGGGCTATTATCAAGGAAAGGTAAATTTTAAGTGCTAGTGAGCTATAAATTTCTAAAGATTCTGATAAACAATGCAAGACAGTATTAATTGACCAAAAAATAAGTTGAAATTTTTTTTTTGTGGCACCTATGGTTATTATGTTACACGCACTGAATAAATAAATGCAGAGAATCGAAGAAAAATATTTTGAATATCTCAATTTAAAAACATTAACTTCGAATATCGCAAAATGAACGAACTTTTTTATTCATTTTTAATACCGCTCTTGAATTTTTCAAGGCTAAATATCCCGTCTTCCTTCACTACTAAGGCCAATGCAAAAGCCCCACCCCACCTTTCCTCCTCACGAGACTGTAATTCTCTCTGCGCAATAAATGGAACGAATATTTCTATCTCGTTATGTTAGTGTATATCATTCAGTTTGTTATTGTTTGAATACAAATAGCTCAGCACTATTTCAAAAAAAGACAAACTAGTTGAGGTAAGAACAGTTTACATATAAAGTAAGTCAGAAATATTTTTTTTATGTGTAATAGTTTTAGTTAAGTATAGGTGATTATAAAAAGAAAATTATTCGATTCATTTCTTAACGATAATTAGTGGCATAGGTTATTTTCATCGAGTTGTCGAAATACCGACTCCCTAAGTATTTTTTATTTAATTCTATGACTTGATGATATGGTCAGCTCTCTCTCTTTTTCCGTAACACAAATAGCGCCCTCTGCCAACAGACCGAAGAAGTGTCTTAAGGTAGAGGTAAAGGCTTCGTATTTTTAACACGTGCATTATTTTGCTTCTGCGTGTTTTGTAATTGTAATGTGGGTAAATTTTAAGAAATTGCTAAAATTCTTTACCCTAAACCGTTTTTTTTCGACCTTTCATTTAATCAATAATGGTTTTTAATATTTTGGAAAATTAAACTGATTAAAAAAATTATTGACAAATAAAGCTCTTTAAAACTACATAACTAATTGTTAGAAACGATAACTTCTTCCAGATAGCCAATTTTAATGATATATGTAAATAAAAAAAAAAGATTTACTTATATGAGATACTTCGATGATCTAAACCTTTTTAAGTGTTAAATGTTGTGCTCTTGTATTGACCCTGAGTTTTGTTTTTGATAATCCTCTTTAATAAATCTACAGCTTTTACATAATTTGAATCAATGAATGTCGTTGTATAAAACCTTTAAAGATGTTACAGGTTTATTTGCAGGTCTAGATTGATCTCTAAAATATTCGTCTAAACTTTTATGACAACTGCACCTTCGAAATACTTGCATTTCATTGTTTTTTTCGTTCAAGTTTTGTCGTTTTTTTTTTCCTTAGGTAGAACATTTAAACCGGAGACAAAAAAATTATCGAATATCTTTTCACATATTAATAATTCCGTTTAAACAATGGAAACGTAAAGCCAATTTCGAATTAAGAAATAATTGAATGAAAAGAGCTTTTAAAATTTTACCTTTATTGACCCAATTTAGTAAGTTACAAGAAAAGAAATGCGAGAAAAAAAATGGTCTTTTCTAATAAGCGGCATATAGATTTTAGAAAATTACAATATGAGATAATTATTTCATTGAAAATTATCAATTCAGTCAATTTTCTCTTGTCAATAAGCTTGAAAACCATGATATTTTTAAAATCATTAATTTGGTAATGGAAATCGAAACATATTTAACGTTCTAAATTTTTAAAGTTGTTCGATAAAAAATATTTAGTCATTCTGGGCTAGTGAAAAAGAAACGCGGTTTTTAATACGAAGAAACAGTTAATTTTGTAAATACGTACTAATATCTAGTAATAAAGTAAACAATAATAATAAAACTTGCATGAAATATTTCGCTTGAAAAAAAAATTTTTTTTGATGTTTTAAAACGAATTAAATTTTGAATAATTCAAAAAATAATAAAAATCAAATAAAAAATTGTATATTAAAAGAACTATAACATAAAATCTCATTTCCAAAATGATAACTTTTTGCTTCATTTTTTTTTTAATTTGTAAGATAATAAGCAACTTTTTTTTGTGAAGGATATTGTATTATAAAATAAATAGTTAATGTTAGTCATTTTATGTAAAATTTAAAAATCCTCACTCAAGTTTTTTTGTTTTTATTAACTGTAACCAGTGCAAAAACATAATTTCGGACAAAATTTTCGAAAATGAGTTTATTATAAATTTAGAATCCCTGTTCTCTTAGCTTTCTAAAAATACTTTTCTTTTGTTTATACTACTGTTATTTACAAAGTTATTGCAGTTTTTGTGCAAGGTGATAACAGTGGATAGACTAATTATTTTAAGTCTTTAAATGCATTTATATCGAAATCTGATTTTTTCGCATTTCACACCACCTTAAATACGATATCTCATGTTGTTTGAAGTAGAATTTCATTTTTATGCATGTATTTTTGCAAGGAAAAGAACGGAAATTTTTAGACACAGATATGAGGGTAAAGGAAATTTTCTCCCGAGCTCTGTACATATAGCACTGCTCAGCGAACGACCACATGACTTTCAGGTCCGTCTACAGATTTTTTATATCGTATGTACTTGGTGGGTCTTAGCGGAGTCTATGATTGAACCCCGGCTCTTCCAGACCAGAGTTCAATTCTCTATCCTATGGGGGTAACATGGCCCACGAAATTAAAATACAAAAGCTGTCTAAATTTCACACAAAAACAAAAACCTGCAAAAAGATAGATAATATTATCTCGTTTTTAACTTAGAATTTAAAATAATGTTTCATAAAAGTTTTCTTTATTTGTCTGAAATAGTGTGAGCGAGCATTTAGAATTTTGTAATTATTGAAACGGACATATACCCACCACCCCCCTTCAACGACACCCATGTTTGTTAACGTCTGAGCAGTGGTGGCTTAGGGGATAGTGCACTCGCCTCTCAATGTGGTGAACCGGGTTTGAACCCCAGCAATGGCTGTTCGATTCGAATTCCACCCCTGGCTCGCATCGAACACCGTGCCAACGTAAAATATCCTGAACGGTAGACGGATAATGGGTTAAAATCCTCTTGCCGCCAGGCTAAACGTGGGAGGTTTTCGTGGTTTTTCTCTCCATGTAACGTAAACGCAGGTTAGTTCTATCAAAAAGTTTTATGAAGGCAAATTTCTCCCAATACTCGATCCAGGAGTTGCCTTGTCTTTTGGATTGGTTTCAATATTACAAGGATACGGCGTTCAACATTGGTAGTTGTAAATTGAAAATTCGGTCTGCCTTTCAACGATGGTTATAACATAAAATAAAATTTATCGTCTAGATCAGGGGTTTCCAACTGGCGGCCCGGGGGCCGCATCCGGCCCGCGATACCTTTTTTTGTGGCCCGCGAACTAAAATATATTAGTTGTCATTTTTTGTGAACAATTTTCGTAAAAAAATCTATTTGGGTTTAAAATACTTTTCTCGATAATTAAAACCAAATTTCTTCGTTTCTGTGAAATTTAACATACCAACGGTGCAAAAAAAATTTATTTCTCAGGTTTGGCATCCAAGAAAATATTTATTCAAATACAAAAATAATTGTGTACGTTTCTCTTTTTTTATTTCATTTTTTTGTATTTTGTGAATATAATTTAGCATGAGTGTATCAAAAATTTTCTCGAAGAAATTCTCCGATTTAACTTTTTGAAACCACTCATTTTGGTCGAAAATATTGACACACACATTTATATCTTGTTG
>NC_092211.1:62021614-62026771 GCF_043381705.1 Parasteatoda tepidariorum | reverse complement strand
AAGAATTTCGAAACCTCAGATTTCTTTTGCTTGTTCGAGAATACTGTTATCATATTTTTCTTGAACATCTGAAGAAGATTGTTCATCAAGCGATATGATCTTCCTCCAAGATCGTGATAAAGTAGACGATTTTACCTTTGACCATGCTGCTGATATTCCATATACTTCAATCCAATAACGAATATTGCTTCCAAAAATTTGGTAGTGTTACAACTTCATGAGTAAAAGTTTTTTAATCTTGAAAATGTTTCTCTTTATATTTTTCATGTGACTCCGGAATGAGCACGGATAATCCGCAAACCGGATAATCCACGCACGGATAATCGAGAGTGTACTGTAGTTGCAAAAAGAAATATTAAAGCAAATCATCTGCTGCTGCAATGAGAACATTTGAAAATAAGAATGCATGCTTGTAATGCAGTAAATCGCATGATAAACATAAATGTAAAAATTTAAATGTTAAACATAAAATCGATGTCTTAAAAAGACTAATGGATGCTTCAAATGTTTCTTAAAATTTAGTGAAAAAAGTTAATTGTAGAGTAAAGAATAATTGCAAAAAATTTAATTTATTACATCATGTTTTATATCAATATTTGTTTAAATAGAAATTCTAATCCAACTGAAGTAATGCGAAATTACACTGATAAGGGAAATAAAAGTTCAGTAAATGTAGTTGTATATTCTGCAAATAATTATTAAAACATTGGCATATTATTGTAAACTGCATCAGTAATTTTAAAGTTCCCTAATAAAGAAACATGAATTCGTATTCTATTTAATCATGCAAATGAAAGATTTTTTTTATTTCCTAGAAATGATTTTATGAATTCCATCTGCCTGTCTAGAGAGGTCTCTAGCTTGAATAAAATCTGTTTTTTTTCTTGACATTTTTTTGTACTCTGCAAAATTTTGTTTTTGTTGTTGTAGTTGGCCATTAAGGCAAGGGATGCGACTGTTCTTGTTTTCGAGTGGCGCCATCTATGTCAAAGAATTCGACTTCTGCAACATCCATACGTCAAACCCATTTAAAGGGCGGACCCATTCATTCACAAACCGTAATTTTGACCTGAACCAGCGAACTATCGATCTCCAATCCAATACCCCCAGAGGTACAAATTGTTATGGAAACAGGGAGACTTTTTCATTTTCTTTCTCGACAGAGCTTTCAAAAAACAGCGTGAAAGTATAGAAAAAGTGAGTCCAGGCAATCCTAGAGTCAGCCATGAAGTTTCAGATACTTAAAAGAAATTTTCTAAATACTAAAATGAAAAAAATAAAAAATCACGGGAGGAATGATTTTTTTCCCCTGCAGTTTTTGAAACTTTGGTTTACTCTAGATTTGCTTCAATTCACTTTTTATTTCTTTTAAACTCGTAATGGAGATGAAATAAAATTTACGACGAAAAGTTATTTCAGTAAACATGGCATCTTCTGGAAGAAAAAACTTCAACCACTGGTTGCGGAGGTCAAAGCTCAGGTCATAAATTTTATGAAGTGGTAGGCTGTGATTTGCGAAGTCGATTTGTCTAAATTATAAATGTCGTCTAAATTATAAATAGTTCCATCACAATTTATTAAGAATTTAGCAATTAAGAAAGATATTTATGAGTTAGCCGATATTTGCTGCGATGAATGAGTCGGAATGTTGATAGGCAGTGATTGTTTATATCAAATATTATGTGATGAAAATTTCGTTAGGAAATTTCTCAGATAGCTTCCAAAACTTTATTTGAAATGCTTTTTTCCGGAATTTTGAAGAAAGATGATAATTCTTCAATTTGTAATTATCATACAACTTAGAGAAGATGAAGAAGTGGAGGCTTTTAATTTGCTAATTTATGGGATTTAGGTCAAATCGGCCTAAAAGATAGTCATAAAAATCTTACTCAGTCGGATTTTAAATTAATAAATCAGTTTGAAGAAGATACTAATTTAATTAATGGGAGATAATCAGACAAAATTATTATGGAAAATTGACTCCTCTAAATTAAATGGCAATTTCGAAATTTCTAGATGAAGACTATTTTAACTAAAAAAGTAAGTTCGATAGAAACCCTGTATTGTTAGATAATTATGTTAAGTAATTAATCATTATAAGTTAATTGGTGATCAATTAAAAATTGGAAGTATTGTGGAGGTATAATTAAGGTACAAAAATACCTTCAGAGGTGAAATTTTTTATTTGGATTTATGTGCTTATAATAGACTGAAGCATAGTATAAATGCATATATTGTGGTTGGAGAACTGGTGAAAAATACCCTAAATCGACCTCTTTTCGAAACCACATAGCTTTGTTGAAATTTATCTATCTTCTTTTTATTATTATTCTTGCGTTATAATACTCATAAAAACTCTACTTAGGGAGTAGACTACGCATGTGACGTAATATTATTACTATTTTGATATTTTACTGAAAATATCGGAACTTATTTGGTAAAAATTGCAATTAGTTATTTTTATTTTAGCTGTAGAATATAAAATAATAGTTTAATCAACTTGTCCGTAGTCTATTCCCTAAACATATGTATAACAAACATTCACGATAAATTTCAAGTAATTCGAACTAAAATATTTTGAGACATGGCATTTGAAAAAGGTTAATTAAGCACAGATCGGTGGTTCAAATTAATTAACAAAACACATTATTTTAAAAACAAAACAAACTTTAATAGATTATGATATGAAGATACGAAGATAGTCAGTATTATAAGGGCTGACATTTTCCCTTCAACATTCACCTAATCAAATCAAAATCATAATGACACCTGGGGTCAACCTGAACAACTTTGGGAACCTATGACCTAGATGAAAATTGTCTGAGTCACTGCCTTATTTTCAGTTTTGTCGAATTTTTATGAACCTAAGTAATGCAGCATTGGAGTAAGTTTTTAAAAATTACAGAACTAGACTACAAACGATTTTCATTTTCACAAAACTTTGGCTTTTCTCCTTATAGACGTTTTGTGCCATTTTCAAAATAAGCGTAGACAGCGCTGGCTTTAGATAGGCTAAACTTGACTTAACAGTCATGAGTAACAGTTTCAAACTCACAGCAGTTATAAAAATATTTTATGAGCCCAAGTAATGAGCATTGGTGTAAGTTTTTAAAAATTAAAAAACTAAACTACAAACGCTTTTCATTTTCACAAAACGATGGATTTTCTTCATTTTCTGCATCAGTCTCTTCGAACTTAAAAATTCAAAATTAAATAACTAAATTCAAGACTAAAGAATTATTTTTCACCGATAACTATTCTCAGAGTTTATATCAATTTTTTTTTTCTAAAAAATATCAATAAAAAACATAACTCAGTTTGTTTTATTCAATTTGATTTATGCATACGCCACAAACTGCTACAGAAAAAGCGACCTATTTCAACTAACATAACCTAACATAAAAAGTAATTAAAAGACTTGTTATTAATGAAAAAATGTCCTACTTAAATGTTTCAAATTAATTTGTACCTTCTTTTTCTTTTGATAAGCATATTCACGCCTGCTAATGGACTTAATTTAAAAGTAAGGGTTCTGCCAAAAGAAGTTCGATCGTTTCGGGTTCCCTAACTGAAAAAATTTGGAAAACGCTATATGAGGGATCCTAATGATGCTACCATTCTAAAGTTACTAGGTCTCAAGACAGTGGGGTAATGAAAATGATAGTTTAAAATTGCATTTTAACTTCTTAGTTTAATATATTATTTATAACTTTGAGCACTAAGCGTGATATTTCAAATTTATTGCAGGAATCCATTGAGTAATTCTAATGATCCATTAGTAATCATGTCGCCTTTCACGATAAAAATTAAACGCTTATCTACAAGACATTTAAGAATTAGGCATAGATTGAGATAAAGAATTTCAGATACAATCGCCAAGGAGCCAAAGTGATTATAAACGGGAATTTCTTTAAAAAAAAAAAAAAAAAAGAACGTGCAGAGGTTGCTCGGGGGTGGCTACGAGTTATTCCCTTTTTGTGATTTTTTTTAAAAATTTCTTGTGGGTAGCCTTTACACATAAAAAAAAATCCCTTTACAGATTTTAAAAAAAAAATATTTTATTGAGAGTAGGTGGCAGACTGAAGTATGCTAATCTTTCGGAAAAGGCGAAACGTCTGATAATCTTGCCCAAAGTTGCTGAATTAATACTAAACTTATATCGTGAAATTTATTTGCACTTTGGTTTCAGTTATTGCAATCATCAATCAGGCAGACATATTGTATAATTAATATCTAAGATTCTATAAGAAGATGCTTTTGGAAATGCATTCAGTATTGCAGACTCTTAGAATTTAGTACATAAATGGGCATATTATAGCTTCCATAAACAAGAACCTTTCTCAATGTCTAAAAAGCGCCAAGTGACTGCACAGAGAAGGTAAAGAAAAAAACACTCGTGTAAAGTAGTTTAACCAATTGGGACTCAGGAATACGTTTGGACAAGAAAATAAGAAGGAAGATAAAATACACGTATGAAGGGATTTGGCGGGAACGCGAATTTGCAACAGATTAAATTACCGTCTCCCAATACTGCCAAGTATTGGGAAACCTTGGATACTAGAAAGATAATTAGCTGAAATATTAAAATTTTTTTACATGTAATGTTTTGATACCGAATATGTTAATTATGAACAATCTTCACTCACACACAAAACAAAAAAATAAAGAGAGATTAGTCCTTCACTATTGCGACATCAACCAAGTCTAGTGTCAGGATTCATTTCATGACTGTCAGACAGTAAGCTTGACAGGACGTAAATGAAGGAAACTTAAAATCAAGTTAGGCGCAGTTTTTAACAAAAAGAAGAAAAAAATTTGCAAGGGGATATTAATAAGCAAAAGGAAAAACTGGAGAATTCCATTGATACCGTGTTTTCCTCCATAAATTTTCCCTTCCATTTTTTTTTTTATTAACAACTGATATTCATTGCTAGCAGTAGTAGCAATGGTTTATTTACGTCGCTCTAGAGCTGCACTATTGGCGATGGTCTGAGAAACATTCATGAGGATGATTCGAAGACATGCCATCACATTTTTTATTCCCAGCGGAAGGGATGATTCCCCCGCTTTGGTAGCTCGACGACCTGCGAGCGAAGTCGAGCAGTTTAACAGGGACCGATACCGGACAGATCTAAAGGTCTGGTTTCTTAGGACAAG
>NC_092211.1:62019403-62021114 GCF_043381705.1 Parasteatoda tepidariorum | reverse complement strand
TACTCTTTTCTAGGAGGTGTTGGTTCTATGCTTATTTTGAAAATGCCACAAAACAGAATATGAAGAAAAGCTACAGTTTTGTGAAAATGAAAAGCCGTTTGTGGTCTAATTTTTTAACTCCAGTGCTTCAATATCTGGGCTCATAAAATTTGAAAAAAACTGAGAATACGGTAGTGATGTAGTGATAATTTTCTCTAGGTAGGAAAATGTTGCTAAATTGGCGATTTTAAAAAAAGTTTAGTAACTTTTAAAATATTTAAGTTATTTGTCTTTTCTAAAGCCCAGATAATTCTTCACAGCAGGATTATATCGCTGGTTCAAAGTTAAAACGACACTTCTGCACTCACTTCTCATGTTATTTGAATGAGAAATGTCGTTTTAACTTTGAACCAGCGATATGTATATTAGCTTAAAATCATCGCATTGCTTCAAGTGTAAGACACTTAAACTATGGCTTTTTTATTTTCCTTGGCCATGGAGCTTCGAAAGATAGCGTCCAAGTATAGGAAAAGTGAGTTCTGTCAAACCTAGAGTCAGCCATAAAGTTACAAATACTAAAAAATTCTAAATAGTCTAAATACGAAAATAAAAAATCACGAGAATTTGACTTAGGATTAGGCAATAGATTCTCTTGTAAGAATTTGTACTCATTTAGAGTTTTTTTCTTTCTTTCAGTTTTTGAAACTTTTAACTAAGTTTGCTTGAACTCACTTTTTCTTTCTTTCAAATTCGTAATGGAGGCGAAATAAAATTTACGACGAAAAGTTATTTCCGTAAGTAAGCTATCTTCTGGAAGAAAAAAAAAACTTCAATCATTGGTTACAGTCAACTTACGGAGGTCAAAGTTCAGGTCATAAGCTTTATGAAGTGGTAGGCTGTGATCGGTTTAATCCAAATGTGGGGCTATTGATGGAAGCAATCATCATAAAAAAAAAAAAAAAAAAAAAAAAAAAAAAAAAAAAAAAAAAAAAAAAAAAAAAAAAAAAANAAAAAAAAAAAAAGAACATAAGTTCTAAATTAAAAAAAGAGTTCCATCTCAATTTATTAAGAGTTTAGCAATTAAGAAAGATATTTATGAGTTTGCGGATATTTGCTGCGAAGAACAAATCGGAATGTTGATAAGCAGTGATTATTCATATCAAATATATGTGATGAAAATTTCGTTAGGCTCTCATATAGCTTTATTCAAAAACTTCATTTGGATGTGCTTTCTCAGAAATTTTGAAGAAAGATGATAATTTTTCAATTTGTAATTATCATATAACTAGCAAAGATAAGGAAGTGCAGGCTCTTAATCTGCTAATTTATGGGATTTGGGTTAAATCGGCATAAAAAATAGTCATAAAAATCTTACTCAGTTGGATTTTAAATTAATAAATCAGTTTGAAGAGGATACTAATTTCATTAATGGGAGATATTCAGACAAAATTATTATGGAGAATTGACTCCTCTAAATTAAATGGTAATTTCGAAATTTCTAAACGAAGACTATTTTATAACTTAAAAAGTAAATTCGATCGAAACCCTGTATTGTTAGATAATTATTCGAAGTTAATTGGTGATCAATTAAAAACTGATAATATTGCATTGTAAGGAGGTATAATTAAGGTACAAAAATCCCTTCAGAAGCAAATTTTGAAATTTTTTATTTGGATTTTATGTGCGTATAATAGACTAAAGTATAGTATAAATGCACACATATATATATATA